>NC_083766.1:51392673-51703272 GCF_963514075.1 Conger conger | reverse complement strand
TCCGGATGATGCCCTACTGTACAAACTGGAACCTGGGCTTGGAATAACAGACACATAGTGGGAACTGTAACCAAGTTTGGAGCGTAGGACTTTAAGAACACGGCACACTCAGCCTGGTGTTAATTAGCTCCATTCTAGAGATGGAAAGCTGCATGGACTAATTGGTTCAAGCTTCATTAAATTGCTGCAGGGATTTATTTAATTTGCACATTTTGGCTCCCTTTCCCTGTGAACCCTGGTGTCTGGATTCCTTTCCATCGTAACTCTTTTATGTTCAAAATGTACTAAAAGGTCCAATTAGATGTGGGGAAAAGCTCGCACTTCCTTTTGTGAAAACCGTCAAAACCAACTCACCTGACATAATGACACAATAGGGTGCTTCCCCATTCGAAGGCAGGTCCTTTTCTGCTCGAAAACACATTTTTATTGCAGATGTGAACCCACACTGAGTCTTTTGTGAACGTTATTGCAATTCTGGCCAGGGATCATTATAGAATGGTGGCACATTTTTGTGTGGCTTGCCGTTTAGAAAAGCTCTTATCAGTAATACGAATTAAACATTTTCCGGTCGCTGCCTTCGTAAATCAGCCCTGCTTTCTGTGGTTTTATTATATGCCTGTGATACTGTCCCCATCACATTACGGCAGTTATCAGACTGTCAGTTTTCTGCTGAAATGGAGGATCGCGGATGAAGGTTCAGAAAGTGGTGGCTGCTGCAAGGAAAACATTGCCCACACTTTTGGTTGAAACCACGGGGGGCCTAATTCACTGCTACACTTAGCACAAGCAAACCTTTTGGGCACACACAAAACCAAAAACTTCACCAATGATTTGTCCTGATCTTTGTTTTGTACCAATCCTTGGTTGTGTTATTAGTGGTGCGCAAGCTACAAGTCTTTGTAAGTCAGGCCCAGGGTGCGTGTCTGCTCTTCTCTCCTGGCTGTGAGGCTCCTGAGCCTTCCTCTTGTGCGGACAGCAGGGCCACAGCGTGTCCTGAGGACCTCAGAAAGTGCCGGAACAGAACCTGGCGTGACAGGGGCTGTGTTCCAAAACGCATCCCTCCTGTGGCAAGGTGCCCGGTGGTGATTGGGTAAAACGCTCAGACAAATGAGGATAATGAACCGAACATATTTTTATGGTGAAAAACGACACGCTCAGAAATAATAAGGAATAACACCCAACCTAAACCCAGTGTAGATCTCTCCTCAGCAAACTGCAGACTGTGGCTTCGTCAGCTGAAGCTGAACTGAAACACTGAATCATTTATAGCTGTATAGGAGGCAGACCTGGGTCAAATATGTAATCGTTTTGGATTCAGATACGTTTCTGTGCTTGAATGATCTTGCTACCTGGTGCAATTGAGCCAACAGAAGGGCTTGCAATTTTTGCAAGTATTTTATAGGTTCCAGTGCCCCAGATGTTCAGTAAAGCGTTGGTATTTGAATCCAAAACAATTCCGTATTTGACCCAGGTCTGTTGTGAAGCTGTTGAGCTCTCCCTACTGCTGAAGGATTCCCATGCTACCCATAACTAGGGCACACGATAAGTGTCATACTGTAGCTCTGAAAATAGCCAGAGATTGTGCCATCTTCTGTCATACCCCAACCAGTGACGTGTCAGTTTTTGACATAGCTCTATGGTATTTCACAGCTGAATTATCATATATCTTTGCAAAGACTCATATATGCTAGAACAAGTATGCCACTGAAAAAGCCCAGTACTTCAGGGAAGCGTACAATCACATTTGCTGTCAGACTTTTTGTCCAGTCATATACAAAACTGTCTTACTGGTCACTCCCCTTGGTTGGGCTTGGAGTCATATCATATTTTCATGGGGCATTTATCAATCTAAAGGCAGTTTAGCTGATGTTGCATTTTCCTAGGGGTTTTTAAGTCCATAAAGTTTTGAATAATGATTTGTAAACTAAGCTTACATTCTTTTCTAAGGGGCCCCAAAGCACTGTTCTGAGTGGAGCTGTAGAAGTAAGCAGCTAAGCCTCGGAGGGTTCTGTTCACTTGTGGCTCCTTATGTAACGGCTTTTTTCTTCCCTGATGTGAACTGTAGTTTGTTTCAATTAAGAGTGAAATGCCACGAAGCATGTCTAATGGTGACTGTCCTCTTTTTTGCTGTACTGAAGTTAAATCAGCCCGGAAAACTCTGACAGAATGCAGCTTTGTGATTGCTTTCAGAAGTTTTAAACTGCACCCTTTTTTGATTGGATACTTTTTACAGTTTTACTCTGATCTGCTTGGAAGTCTGATTGACCGGTAGAAATCACAACCTCTTAGTATGAATTAATCTGTCAACTCGAATGGTCAGTTTTTACTGAATTCCTGTAATTTGTGTGTAAAAAGTTTGGTTATCGTCTCATGTCACAGAGATCAATATGATGGATACTCCTCATTTCGATTCCAGCATTTAGTCTAGGTTGACAGATTACTTTTTTTTTTTAATCCATATTCGGCTGGATATTTCCCTGAAGCAGTTTAGGTTCAGTATTTTGCTCAAGTGTAGTGCCCTATATGAGAATTGAGCCCCACAAACTTTGAGTCACAAGCCCAATTCCCTGACAATGGTACTACACCACTATCTATAGTGACCCAGTCTAAAGAGCCGTTTATCCTCTTTTACAATGACAAGAGCAGGCAGACATCTGATCCTGATGTGATTAGAAGTATTTTCCAATTACATTTAATCTTATCAGTGGTTCCTTAACCAGTTACCCCATTTGAACCCTCTGCACAGACCAAGGCTGTAAATGCCAAGATTTACTGTTTAATCCTGTTTGTCATGCAATCATATTATATGCGGTCAGGAGACATGCTGATATAACTGATCAGAATAATTACTGCACTTCTACATTACATTAATGGCATTGCAGATGCTCTTATCCAGAGCGACGTGCAGTTGATTAGACTTAAGCAATCCTCCCCTGGAGCAATGCAGGGTTAAGGGCCCAACGGCTGTGCGGTTCTTATTGTGGCTACACCGGGGATCGAACCACCAACCTTGCGGGTCCCAGTGATTTACCTTAACCACTATGCTGCAGTCCTGCTTCTCGAGGATAATAAAGTATAGACATTGAAGTCATCCCTTTTCTCTTAGAGAGAATTGGTGGAGTTGTCCACCAATCAAGGATTACGTTGATAACAACAAATGAAACAAAGCCAATGGTAATTGGTTCCTTCTGGCTATTTTCCCTTCACTGATAATGGGCCTCCAGGAAGAATAGCAAGGAAGTAGCCACTGTCGGGGTTGGCCCATATCTTCCTACCCACATACTCCATTATGGTGGAAGCCTGCCTCCGCTTTCTATGTGAAAAGTGCTGACATCTATGACACTGATGACATTCTCATCCCCTGCTGGTGCCTAGGAACGGAGGGATATCTCCACTGGTTGTGAACATCCCTTCAGCACTTTCAAAACATTTAAATGTCTATTTTCGTGTTATTTATGAAACAATAAAGCCGGCTATCATCTGACCCCCGGGGTAAGCGCATCAAACCGAGAGCTCATATCTGCTTGCCTGCGGTACAGCTTTTGAATATTGAATTATTAATGTTATATTTTTAAAGGAAGCCCTCTTTGTAAAATTATCCAGGGCATCTTTTATTCATTTGTCCTTCACTGAAGAACAAGAGGCATGTGAGCATTCATAAACCTGTCCCATACTGTATATTGCTTGGCAAGCATTATGTTGTCGGAGCAGCACTGACGGGTGAGGTCCAGTAGGTTATATGTGCATAAATGCCGGATTTCAAATATAGCTTTCCAGCGTGGACATTAATAGTCCTCGTATCACTTTATGAGATTCTATTTTTTTTATTAGGGCCGCCTATAGCCTCGCGGATATGGTGTTAGACTGGCACCTGGAAGGTTGGCGGTTCAAGCCCCACTGTAGCCGCAATAAGATCAGGGCGCTTGAGCAAGGCCTTTAACCAAGGCTCCAGGGGGGATCGGCCCCTGCTTAGTCTAATCAACTGCAAGTCGCTTTGGCTAAAAGCGGCAGCTGAGTAACTGTAATGTTATTGTTTTTTTTCCACCATGTTCCCGTCGGTTTTGAAAGGCAGATGGTTTGCAGCTGTAATCTTGCTGCAGCCCCCAAGCGTTCGCTCTCCTCCGGAGCCAATGCCCAGACTGAGCTGGAGTCGGGTGCTTAATGCTTTAGCAGGCGAACGTTGGGCATCGGCTCAGTCTGTGAGGCCTGCTCCAGATCGATGGGGCTCGGATCCAGCCCGCCGGGCCCACACGACAGCCAATTACCTGTCACCGTGAAGTAGCTGTGCCATTCTGTGAAATATTTTACCACCGTGTAATGCCTGTTATTTTTCAATAGAATTCATTAATGCCCCCTCCCCAAGAAAAACATGGAAAAATAATTAAAATTGTAGTGCCTTCAACAACAAAAAACGTGAACGCTGTGAACTTCAATTTAACTTCCAATTTAATCATTTTTCAAATGACTGCTCGTCTTTGACCTCGCCAGGATTTGGCAGTAAGGACTGTTTTGTTTTTCGCCTCCGGGCGGGATTCCGGAGCGTTCTTCTGCGCCAATAACAGAGATTACGTCTCTCGCTCTTAGCAGGCCGCGAGACGCGGCCCGGGTCGTGAAAACGTTTGTCCTGTAGCCGACCGCATGCGCTTTGTCCTCTGAAGACCGATGCGTTGTTAATCATCTCCCCGCGTTGCCCACCGGCGACAACACCGCGGTCTCGGCCCGCCCGCCGAGGCGTCCACACCGCCGGCCTGAAGTCGCTCCTCATTACAATGTGCCGCAGCGCGTTGCATTACACTCTGCCCGCCGGTGGTTGTCATTAGCTAATATCGCGAAAACAACGGGACGCGCATTGCCGGAGAGCGATCCTCTCCCCGGAAACAGACGGAAAACATTACCCGCTCCTCACGACGGAATGGAGCGGGCCGCTCCTGATCGAACGCCCGACACTCCCGCGAAAGGCCGGCGTGAATTTTAAAAACTATTTCCACTATAAATGCTAATTCGGTTGATTGATTTAAGAACGGTGCAGCGATTGCCTGATTTACTTAGGAGAGCGTGCGGTTTTCTCGACGCTGCCGAGTGTAGGCTAGTCTGTCGTGACGTGAGATTGAATTGAGTGCCGGCCCTGTGAGTTTGGCGAGCTATGCGCGTAGCGGACCTACACTGGGTCCTGCCTATTTATAAGAGCTAAAGCGAAAGGGCAAGATACTGGAATCGTTGCTTAATGAACCCGGCAGAATTTCCAGAACTTTCAAGTTTTCGCGAGAATGTTCTGTCGGTTTCCAGGGCAACGGGCTTTCGCAGCCAACAAACACTTAAACCGTGGCATTAGGCAGGCACCCCCTTCCTCCGCTTCATTATTCCCGTCGAAGAGACCCAAAAAAACTACGGTAACCAGCGCCTGCTTTTTTGTTGTGCCGTTGATAATTTTACAAAGGCACAAGGCAATTATTGAAGCCTCCGTGCGTGCAGTTCCTTGAAGTGCAATAAAAAAGGTACGACAGGCCCTTTGAATTATTTCGGAGTGGAGAACATAAACCAACTGATGCTGCCGCAGCCCTGATCCCCATTGCACCTGCTTCAAATGAGAAGTTTCCTAATAAGGCCTCCGCTCGTCCTTTGCGAACCATTGTCAGCACAACGAGGGAGGGCACCGCAATCGGGGGAAAATATCTTTTAATGTCCTTGAAAGAAAAAAAGTTAATGACAAAAAAACATTCGAAGCAATTAAATATTTACGCCTGCCATAGCAGTGTGTATGTGTGTGTGCAAGAAACGAGTCAAAATCTGCTAATGAACAATGATTGCTTCTTATCTTTGTCTCGCAGACTGATGAATAGTAATTCTTATTTTAATATCGAAGCCTATTAGCGCTCCCCCGCCTGGTGACACGCTAACGGCTCTTCGCGGGAAGATAATCGAACCCCTCTGGCGGGGGGGGTTGACTCGGTCGCCATCCACTCGGATGCACGTTTTTGGATGAGGGGCTCGGAGCCCTCCAGCGTAACTGCGTTTAGACGTCTCGCGGCTCGCCAAGAAGAGAGCGTCTCAATGGCACCGCCTCGCAACACGCATCGATCGAGCCCACGGCTGTTTACTGTAGACACACAGAGGACGCGCCGTTCTGTAGGAACGCGGCTCTGTAGGCGTCGGCGTTAAGTCAATCAGTATCTGTTCGGCATTGGCAGGGGCTGGGGGGTTTGTTTGCATAGTCCGTGACGCCACTCTTCTGTTCCGCGTGAGGGAACCACGCCGCTGCTGGCGGGGTTGGATACAGTTGTGGAATGCTGCCCTTCCTTGTGGTCCAAGTTGTCCAATTATTATTATTTTATTCCAAGATGGCAGCTGTCATGTTTCTGCTTTCCCCTACCCTGGGGACCCCCTCCCAATCCTACACAGGTATGCAAATTGTGCTGTCTGAGCCCGGCAATTAGTCACCTGATCAGTGACAGCAGCTGTCTGAGAATGTCGCTATTCATCATTGCCGGGCCCATCCCCCCCCCCCCCCCCCCCTTCATCACGGCAGCGTTTACGGATGAATGATCAGACAGGTCCTCCTCGGTCTGCTCACGCGGGCGTTCCCCAGTGTCCGCGGATCGAAGCCATTGAGTAACACCAGGAATTTGCCACGGATGTCGTTTAACAGGGCCCTGTTCTGACAGTAGTCTGGGAGTTTCGCTTCTGTTTCTTATGTTTTAAACTTGTTTTTGCGATTCCATTTTGTGTCCCGTTCAGTTTGAACTGAGCTGTGATGTGCGCGGGAGATACGCGATAATAAATGGCTCTTCCCCAGTGGCGACACGATCGCTCACCTAACCGCGACCGTGTGGTTTTCGGAGAGGGAAGTCAACCCCCATCGGGGTCAATTTAGCCCCTGTTTCAGGATTCGGAATCCAACACCATCTGCTGTTTTTAATAACCATCGAAAGTCGCCATCAGAGTCTGCAGCGTTTCGCAGCCAGCCTTTTCCCTGGTGTCCGACTCCCTTCTCTCCGGTCTCCCCGCCCTTAACATGTGCTGGCCGCCATATGTTCACGGCACATCTGCAGCCACGGTCCAGCTGTCGAGATGATCGTGCGGTTATTTCACCGCTACCTTCCTCTACTTTTTCCAGTTTTTTTTATTTATTCCCTCCTGCCTTCCTAATGCTCTTAAACGTCTCTAATTGTGTGTTTTTCAGCGAAAGCTAGAAAGCCATTAATTTTTAATTGATGCCCGTAAATGAAATCGGAGCGGGAAATCGGACCTCTGTAATCATTTACTCCTCTAGTCTGTCTCTCCTGTGCAGAGTCCTCTCTCATTTGAATGTTTGGAGCCTTTTTGGGTCGTTTTCTGCACTTTGGAATTGATTAAATAATTGCATGTTTAGCAGGATTATGACTGAATACCCACAGATTAATTTATAATAATGATTTGTTAATTTGTTAATTGATTTTATCCGAAGGGAATTACAACCCCCAGCTTAGTGCAATCACCATCACACCAGGGCTTGAACCACCAACCTCCTGGGTCCCAGTCATGTCTTAGTATCTTAGCCACGAGGCTACAGGCTGCCCCATTTCGATAGGGGTTGTACTTCATGATGTACAGTTCTGTAGATTTCAAAGATGAAGTCGTGAATTAGGTCCACCGAACGGCTCCTTACAGGAGACGGCGATCGATATCGCCCGGAGAGCGCGTCACACGCCCAGCCTTCCAGCGGCTTCCGCCCCCGTCACGGCGGTAATAAAGACGGATCACCGTCCGCAGGTCCCGTCAGAGCGGCGTCACCTCCCGCGAGGGCAGCGCGCTGCCCTTTCCGGCTCCCCCAGAAACGCTGAGATTGTTAATGCGCCCCCGCCCGTGAAAAAAAGACCGCATTCGCCACGCGTCTTCTCACAGACACCCACCATCGGCTGATACTCTCAATTAATTGTCGCTCTTCTACGAACCACCCCTCCCCCCCCTCCCCCGCGCTGGGTACATCAGATGTGCGTCATCTGTCAGCATGCCTTTTCAGATCTGCAATGCTCTTACGCTTGAGAGTGCAGTTTATTAATGGGTACTTTCCGCTAAGTCATCAATAAAGGAACAATGCATCCCATAGCATCCGGCTGTACGGCTAGTCGGGGAGTGGATGTTGTTACAAAACATTAGCGCTGAATTAGATCCTTTCTCTGAGCGGTCATTGTGTTTGCAGTTTTGTTACAAATAAAGTTTTGACAGACAGCCACCGTCATGTTTTCGTTTATTTTGAAGCACATTTTCCTCCTTTCTCTAGTTGTGTCATTTTACTGGCCACTGTGTTAGCGCCGTTAGCACAAATTGCACTATAGGTGAGGCCTATGTGGCACTCGCTCACAAGAACTGTTTTCATACCAACGAAGTAACCCTGACTGGAATGTGTGATGTCACGAAGGCAAAGGTCACCCTGTGCTCATGGCAACCACCGACAGAGCACTTCTGAAGGCCCTCTGTAGGGCTGCAGCGCGATCCGATGCCTTTCGATGCAATTCCGAGGAGTCGTGTCAGATACTGCTTGCACAGATGATTCCAGTGTGTTATGGATAATTACCGGCAGTATCTTGCCTGCACAGCGCTCGCAGCGAATTCTTTTTCGCCGTCTCTTTTCATGAGATGCACCTTTTAAACCGTTTGTGCAGCGGGGCTTAAAATAGCTTATCTTCTAGCGCCTGAAGAGCTGCAACTGAAAACGCTTCATTGTGAATTTATGCAGTGGCGGCATGCGGCCTCCAGGTTGACCGTGTCAGCTTAGCCACTGCTGCCAGTTTGGCGTGTAGACCCTATATGTGTATGCTTTTATATATTGATTGATTTTTTATTTATTTATTTTTTTTATTTTTTTTGCCTTTTTTGCCAATTGCCTTTGTTAGCTTATTGATTTATGGAATTGGCTCGCTGCTGAAAGAAAAGCATCGTCCAGCAGTGTATTTTAAGAAATATTGATTCCATTTTCACTCTGCGCCGTCGACTGACACTAACCTGGCTCCTGCCCTCCCTATATGGTTAAATTTTATGTTTGTTTTTATCTGGACTTTTCCATGGTACTGCTGTAAATGTGAAATTAAATGAATGTGCCAATCAACTAGGAAAAATGGGAACCTGAAAATGAATTCCGTATCATAAAAATAACTGACTGCCACTTCAGGATGAAGATGGTTCGTTGTACGAAGGCCTACGAAAATACACTTATCTGTGGCTTTGTGAATGTATACAGAATGTAATTTCTACTGTTGTAAATTGGAAACAGATCACAAAAAGCATGTAGCCTGTTCAATGGTATATTATTTCATAAAGCAAACGCATACTGGTGATCCACTACACATTTCTAGTATCACATGAAACTCAGTATATTAGCTACCCAGTTGTATTAAATTGTTTATATTAGAATAGCGGAAAGAGATTACAGCTGATTTGGGTTTTTAGTAAGATTTTAAGCTGTAGTACTCATGATATATTGCAAGGCAATGTTTTAGCTACTTTTGTATTTGTTGTTTGTTTGTTGATAAGTTATTCGTCCATTTTGGACAAAATGTGTAGACAATTAGACAATACTCTGGTGTAAAACTGTCTAAACAGGATTGCTAGAGAGTCCGTTTGACCGCCACTGTTAGTCAGTATTACAATGTATCCATACACATTCAAAGTAAGTTGGTTCGTGCCCATTGCGAGTGGACAGAGAATGAAAGTTGTTCCATTGTACTTATACTGTTAACTGTTAGAGAAGTATAGTCTTTGTATTCTAATGTATGCTCTGCCAATAAATAGTCAAAATTATAGTTAAAACTCATCTGTATTCTTTTCAAGCAGCCTAGCTCATTGTGGTGCATATTAAATAAAACAGGCTCCTTGGATTTGTGCTGTAGATGTACATCTCTTGAATAATTTATGTGTAACAACCCAACATTTTAAAGTGGAATGCCCCCCCCCCCTCCCCAAACCCCCATCCCCACCCCACACACTCCCCCCCAAATGACAAGACTATTTCAGTCATTTAAATATTCATCTTTGGAGCAGCATTTGCAAGTCCCCGCGCTGCATTATGCAGACCCGAGTTTGTGCAGATGAGATGACATGGTGGAAGCGGCCCCTCTGGAATCTTAAGGAGAACGTGCACCGTGAGGTGCATCTTTGCGGCCTCCGCCATTTTGGCTCCGTGCAGGTGCCACAGCCTCCGCCATTTTGGCTCCGTACCAATCCTGCTCCCCGGGGCGAGCTCTGTGGATCAATGCCCACCCTTTTCTGATGCTAACAACTCTCTGCGCTTGGGAGTTAATGGGGGACTTTGCAGGAGAATCATAATTTGACACTGTATGTCATTCCCGATGTCAGACTGCTTTCGTTCGATCGTGTCTCTCGGACGTAGCCGGGGCTCTTTGAACACAAAGCACATCCTCGGTGTGTGAGTCACCCTGAGATATACTCTGGGCTCAGGGAATTAGTGTCTTGGTGGGGGTTTTTTTTTGGGGGGGGGGGGGCATTGCTGCAGAGTAAATGTTTGTTTGGGCCCTGATGCATAATAGACCTCGCAGGCTGTGAGAGCAGTCATTTCCCAAATGACGCATCTACCTCGGTAGATACTGTATTTAAGGTTCCTGTTGCATCTTAGTCCTTTCCTGGGCCTCCTGATATTTTGCCTCAGGAAAGTCTCAAGCATTTTGTACCATCTTTATTAGAGCCATCTTTATTTTACTCTGTGTGTACATGATTCTTGTTTTTAAGTGCCTCACTATGAAAAAGACAAGAGCACATCATTTTAGCAGCCCTCGCTATGCCGTCCTTAGGCCTCAAATAGTGTGAAAAGTAGAGTAGTGGGATTAGCAGTCAGCCAATGTGTAGTTAGCAGTTATGAATAGATCCTTTGGTAGCAGGAATACAGAAGCAGTTATGCTCAAAATTACTTGATTAGCAAGCCTATGCAGTTGCAGTTAATCGCATTTCATGTTTGTGGATATATCTGTACGGTCAGACCTGGCAAGGCCACATACGTAAAGAGCAAGCTTATACATCGATGAATAAATAAATAAACCTGGGGTGTACAATAGTGGGCTAACCAGTGGATAGACAGTTCTCTCCCATATGTGCGCACGTCTCCCTCCCTCACACCACGGATGAATCCTCGGGTCCCGGAGGGCCGGAGCGTTGCATTGTTATTCTGCGCGGTCGCGAGGCTGTGTGGGGCGCTGCACGTGAGCAGCTGCTGTGTGCGGAGCAGGTAGACCCTGGGTTGGCGGCGTGTCCCCTAGCGTGCGCTCGCCCGCCACGAACGCACGAAGCTGGTGCCTGTGCTGACATCCCGGTTCTAATAAAACACGGTGTGTTTTCCCTGTAGATCGGGGAACTCAGCCAGTGTAGACGCCGGGGGTTATCTCTCACACAATGGACGGCCCTCTCCATTTTGTTTTTTTGTTTTTTTATGAAGAAGAGGCGTAATGTGGACAACCGTGTGCACTGTTTTAGAAGTGTGTGTGTCTGTGTGTGTGCGCCTGTTTGTGTCTGTCTGTGTGTGCTTGTGTGTACCTGTGTGTGTGCCTGTGTATAGGTGTACTTGTGTGTGAGAGCGTGATACCGAGATTTAAACCAAAAAAAACATGCTGGAGCAAGTGGGACCATTTGTGGAGCGTCCTAGCGACATAAACAGCCCTGGGTGTCTTGCTCAGCTAAAAAGCGTTGGCACGAGTAGTAATGAGCGTCGCCTCTAACTCCCGGTGGAGGGTGCCTAATTGTGCTCGCTGCACCTCTGTTTGTCCCAGGATACTCAAGTCCTTCTGTCCTCTTTAAACCACCCCGACGGGGCCTGTGGGAAAAGCTCAGCCTGCCTCCAGTGTGCGATCAGTGCATCCCGTCTAATGCGGATAACACACTGCGGCACTGCACAATGTCAGCCCTGAAGGAGCACTACTGTGGTCATTTGAGAACTTTTTTAACACTACTGTGGTCATTTAAGAACTTTTTAACACTACTGTGGTCATTTAAGAACTTTTTAACACTACTGTCTGTCTGTTCTTTGTTTGTGTGAATGACATAGCCAGGCATTCCTGGTGAAACATTGCTCGCCAAACAGGTAGATGCCTATTAACTGTGGTGTGGAAACTGCATGCTTGGTTATAAATTATTCTGGTGGTAAAGGTTAGGAACACTTCTTACCCTGTCAGCATTCTGAATACGGTGAGTGGGCCAAAGAACCAGCGGGATATTTACCTGGAGAGCTAAATTATTTTTTGAGAACCTAAACCATATTGTAGTCATTTTTAAGTGTATCCTAATTGTATGTTTTTAAATTGGGTAAGGAAACGTTTTGAACGGGAGGTGTTGGTAGTATGTAAGTAGTGAATGATTATGAATGAGGAAGTGGTGTTTGCATGTTAGGGGAACATTAGAAATGAGGAAAGTGTTGGCATGAACATTTTCAGAGTGGAGGCTGCATGTGAGAGGGTGTTTGTGTGGGGAAAGTGTGAAGATCCTGTCGGAAGTCTAAACTATGTGCATGAAATTTACTACAAGAGCTCATATCCTCTTGGTCAAAACAGCTGTGTATTTATTGTCCCATAACTGATGGTAAAATCTATGCCATCAGTGTAGATTTTACCAACTATACTGTTGAGGCCATTTTATCTTTGATATTCCGCATGAAATCAACTCTTAAGAATCAATTATGGTGAAAACATGTTGATTTGTCTGAAAAAGGCAAAAATGATTGTTTATAACAAAAGAAGACCTTGATCTTTACCTACCTTACCGAATTGTAACATTTATCATCCGGCAGTGCTCATTTTTTTTACTCTCGTCTTTCGTGGGTGAAGTTTTATCTCCTTGTGAGGGGCATGTGTGATCAACCTGAAACATCACTTAAGGAGCTGCAGCAGGAACACTTTGATATCAGGCGGCTTTAGATGGCTGTGAACGCACGGTGGGAGCTGGGTCAGTCAAAAAAAGTAAAAGAAAAGAAAATGAAAATGTGGGATTAGGAAGACCACTGTCGAATACCTGCAGCAACACTTAAGACTCACCATATATGGTTACTACTCACAGCATTGCATGATGGGAATCCATTGGCAGAGCACGGCAGCTATAAATGTCACAGTAATCATCACATGCTGAAGCTTCCGGCAGTAGACCTGAGAAGTCGGAATTGATCAGAGCAACACATACTGCTACTTTCCCCCGACCAGTACAAAGGAAAGTATTTATATTGGATCCAATGGGAATGTGGTAACATACAACAAAATGTCTCCCTATAAAATAAAAAGAAGTGAGATTCCACTCAGAATCGAGCTGCCAAGATGCATTGAGGTGGAATTAGCTAGATACTACCGGTCTGGCAGCATAAAGCTAATTAGCTTTAATTGGACATGGCAAACGTACAAAGTCAGTCAGAGTTTTTCTTTAATACCTTGTCTGTGCAGTTCAGAACACAACTTATTTCTGGGATTTTTTAAATTTTGTTTAGTTTTTGCCCATTCACAAGGAAGTTTCAGTGTCTCATAACCACGCTGATCAATTCCAATTTTGTTTGACTGGACACAATATGTGTCGAAAAAGTGACCATGAAAGACCTCAAACTTCAGCTTCAGTATTCTTCCTAATTTATCATTTTCACAGCCTAGAACTACCCTGGTCTCCCATGTAGGAGGTATACACATCAAGAGTTTTTGAACTTTTGAAGTGGGAATGTTCGGTAATGAAGCAGAATGATGGCTTCCTTACTGAAAATTACTTTAAAATCACTTAGCAAAAACTCTTATCCAGAGCTGCATGTAGAAGTGGAGAGATATTTGTATTATTCAGAGATATTTGGAGAGCATATTTGTACTAATGGCTCCATTAACATTTTGGGTCTGAAAAAATCTGTATTTTATATAGTATGGCAGGTAAAAGATTAACTATGTTCATTTTTCCAGCCTATTTTACACACATGGAACTTTTTTTCCTTTCTGGTCTACATAACTGCCAAACAGTCACGTCTGTTTAAAATCACCCATGATGTCAGCATGATAAAAGAAAAAAATAGAAAAGTTCTATTTTCATTCGGTGCACGTGGATGTGAATGTTCTCACTGCGAGTGCCAGCCAGCAGAATTTTAAACAGCCTTCACAAGGCCGGGCCTTTTCCGACAGGGCCAGATTACACCGCACGGTCACAATTCCCTGCACTCGTTTGTGGAATTGGCAGGAGAAATTGAAGACGTTACCCTTTTGTTTTCTGTTCTGTATGTTTAAATGGGGGGAAGCTTTGGTTTAGTACCCCTGAATCACAGGAGAGCGTCTGATTATTCCGACCCCTCACAGCAATCTTCCTTCTATTGTGAATTATTGACAGTGAACATCTGGACGGTCGCCTTTTTAGAGTAAAGTTTGGTTCTGCCTTTCAGCCTGCAGTATGTCCGGACACAAATCTCATGTTGCACTCTGTGAAAGCCTTCCTTTTCCGAATTAAATTATGAGCCTTCCTTTGGAGATATATTTTTGACATCTGAGTGATGTCATGCTTTTCAACTAAATAGGTGACTGTGTAAATTACGGGTTTAAAATCTGCTGTGTACTGCCACATTCATCTATATGTGTGCTTAGTGAATGTGGCCTGTTCTGGAACCTATCCCTGTAGAAGTGCATTACCCTGTTCCTCACTTATGAATGCCATACATTGCACTGGAGTCTGAATGAATTGATGCATTTGATGGCAGTTGACCCTTTAAGGAGTGAGATCACACATACCTGATTCGAATGTTCTGAACAGAACATTCTAATGCTGATGTAATGATTGCTGGTTGCTGAAAGCATCTGATTTCAAGAACACTGACTTTGAATTTTGAAGAACCATTCCAAAAAAACCTACTCTTCAAAGGGTTAATTGCATTCGGATCCAGGTATTTACCAACCTGCTAGATTAAAGTTATCGGTAAAAATCTGTGTATTTTCTTAAGGCAGATAACACTGTTATACAGCATTCAAAAACATTTCAATAGAGAACAGGGGCTAGGAGTCAAGAGCCATTTTCAGTCTTGTGAATGTATGGCACTGACATGTAATCAGACGTAATTTACTGAAGGTATATTTGTAGAAGGTCACTTATTACATTCCTTGATTGTAATAAGGCAGTGATCAGCATAGCATATTATGCCTTTACTCTGTGATTGAATGCTCATGATTGAACTGCATAATCATGGCCGCAATAAATATTTTTAATGACAAGGACGTCTTAGATGCGGCCCGGGTAATTGGACAGGTCAGTCTGTCACTGCTTTTAAAGGTGAAAAGAACGGATTCTCATCAGGTCCAGTGCAGCAGTAAGTACAAATCAATGTAATGAGTGTTTATAAATTGCAATGGACCTTGGAATGGAATTGAATTCCTGAGTGCAGGCGGTTTACTGTCAGTACCCGGCAGTCTGAGAGGGGTCTCAGTGCGTGTGACTCAGCCTGCGTAGCCTCGGCTCAGAAGTGCACATAAAAGCATTGTTTTTTTGGAAACAAGAACCTGAGGGTCTTTGAGTGGCTGAGTTGGAACTCACCACCGACGCGGAGCTCGGCTAGGCTAGGCCCTGCCAGCACCAGCAACAACAACTTGAGGGCCGCAATTTCGATTCTGAATTGGGATGGAACAGAAAATTGGTTTAAAATAAACTTGTTTATATTAAGAAAGAAAGACCTATGCTTAAGCTGCTGTGGTTGATAGGAGGGTTCTGCCGGCCTTTTCACCCTCTCCCCGTGAAGCTGTTATTATGGGCTGGAGCACTTCGGCTAGCGAGGGTGTGAGTCATAGAGCCAGTGAGGGACATGTCTTGCCTCCGTAAGTGGCATCAGGGAAAAAAAATAAAAAATGGAACACAGACTTCCTCTCTGAAGAAGGTGACCCTGGGATAAGTCATAAAGATACTGCAAATTGAAGATAATTCTAGGTCAGGCGAGAGTCCCATAGGAGGGCATAGCACAAATGGGACCATGATCTCCTAAATCTGAGACAATGTCATCCTCAGAAGCCGATGGGAATGTCAGCGCTCACACATATCACAGTTCCTCGGCTCCTGTGTGTTTTCTGTCCCCTTGCGTATCGGCTAGGCTCTGTTGGGTGAAGGGCGTATCCAGGGACATATCGGTGCAGAAAGTCTTTTGTACTTATTCGCTCCCTTTTTGTGAACATTCATAAGTTGGACACGCGCTAGGGAGACGGAACTCACTGTTATGAATGTGGAAACGGGCATCACATCCTTGCAAGAAATATTTTCAGGAGACCAACCGGAGGACACATTTCATTTCATTCATGCGCTTTTTGGTTCCTCAACTCCCGACCGTTTGTCCGTATGGGATAATGCAAGTTTTTAAGCTTCACTCCTGCCAACGGTGCTCTTTGCTGATTTGCAGGAGATTTTTGACTGCCTACGGGTACCAGGGAGTAGGTGAAAAATTCCGGGTGACTCCCAGACCTTCCAGGACAGATCGGAAGCCTATGGAAATGAGCATCCGATTAGTCTGAAGAGACTGCACTTATGAAACCCATAGCTCTCCCAAACAGGCCCAGCTGGTGTTAATACCAGGTGACTACAGGGGTCCAGAAAATGAAGTAATCAGAAATGACCTATAGAAACCATTGAGGATACACATCACTGCCAGTGCTGTAGTCATGGAGCCCCGGGCATTCCTCATGTGCAATGTGCGGTACTTGGTCCCATGTTGAATTGTGTGAGCATTCTTTTGACTGCTTGCCTGCAGACAAATTGACTGACATGGCTGCTTAAGGCACATTTTGCCTAACTCTGATCTCTGCTGAAGACAGAACTTTGTTTGGTTTATCGTCATGGATCTCTTCTGTTGTGGCAACCGTTATGTTGAAAGTGAATGGTTACTTGTTTTAAAGAACCCAGAGGGGAAATTTCAACTACAATGCTATGTTGTTCCAAGTGCTGTTTTTCTGTCACCTATTCAAACAAGCTCAGTTTTTAAGATTATTGTACTGTAGGTCATTGCACTGCTTTTTTTTAGAATAGCTAGGAGTTCATGTTGTGAAAGAAGCACACACTCATAACTTGCTCATCTCTCAAGACACAAAATGCATTTCTTCCGTGTTTGAGAACTGAATTCTCAAATAGTAACAAGATGTCTGTCTATTTATAGAATTCTCTGTGGACAGGATAAGCTTAATTTAGGCGTATGTAAAGTGGAGAAGGCGTTTCCTCTGTGAATGGGATTACTGTTGACGTGGAATGAAATTTGTGCAGCAGAGAACATGGAGCTGAAGTTAAGGTCCTCGGAGGATTGCCTCAGGCCTGCTCAGCTATAAATTGTCTTAGAAATGGCATCAGTTGTTTAACTTCCACCTCTCCTTCCATTCACTGTAATTTCACTCCTGGTGACAGGAAACTTTCTGTTTGACGTCTCTTTTGTGGTTGTCCTTCAGTGTTGTCAATACATTGATTTTTATTTTCATTTTATTTTCATTTCATTTCTTTTTTTTTTTTTTATTCCCCTTCTCTGACAGAACCCAGAAAGTATATTCAGTGGATGTAATGAGCAGTTTTGAAGACCTAATTTACAAGCCTGTTACTGCAGGGTTTTTTGGGGGTTTTTTTGGCAGGTTTTTTAGTTTTTTTTGTTTAAAGCTGATCAATAAGGCTTTTTGGATCCATCAATGTATTGGCAAATTTAAAAGACCGTGTGTCTTGCTGTATAGTCTCTCTGCTTATCAATAGTCTATCACTGTGCTCTACGGACCTGCTGAGTATTGCCAGATTCAGAGTGCAAGTCTTTTGGTTCCTTTGAAAAATGATCTTTGTTATAGGGGGACAGGTATTGTATCCTTGACAGGACTGCTGACTTCAATGCATCTGTATGGCCATGCTCTCTGTGCTTGAAGTGCTTTTTTGTGTCAGGAATTCAAAGGTCTTTTCCTGCTGAAATGCTGTTGGATATACACTCAGGGACCACTTTATTAGATAGACCTATACACCAGCTTGTTAACTAAATACATAAAAGCATGCAGACGTGGTCAAGAGGTTCACCTGTCTCTAGTGTTTGCAAAGAATGGTGCGAAAAACAAAAAACTTCAAGTGAGCAGCAGTTCTGCAGGCAGAAACACGTTGTTAATGAAAGACGTCAGAGGAGAAGGGCCAGACTGGTCAAAGCTGACAGGAAGGGCACAGTAACAGACCTTTACAACCAATGAGAAGCCAGCTCTCCATTTGACCACCCCAATCTCCTTGATGTGTTTTCCATGAACGATTATTTTATTTTATTTTATTTTATATGGAGAGTTTGTTGAAATGAAATTCATAGCAAACAGCACTGTATTCACTGTGGAATGCCTCAGCAAAAACGTAAGTAATTATATCCACAAATGTATCCTCTGCTTTATTCACACATGTCAAGGGAGTACCGTCATTAGAGACTGTGAATGAAGACAGTGGATGCTTTCTTGGAAATGCCCAAAAACAAGTGTTGAGGTACACGGAAAGTGGTTTTTCGTCAGGCCCACGGCTGATAATCCAGGGGTCAGAGAACCTTGCAGAGTAGAGGGCCCGAGACATGTCCAGTGGGTCATCCATACCAGATCCCTCCATCTCTGAAATGGCCACCCAGTGGTTTCAGCTCACCTCATCAAAGACCAGTCAAAATGAAGCTGCCTACTCAATGTCTCTGCACTCACTATCCTGTCCGCCTTCTCTCTACTCCTGCTTCAGATCGATTGCTGACTGATGACAAAATTACATTTTGATTTGGGAAGGGAGGGGGCGTCTTAGAGACCTGGTTACCTTCAGGACAATGATATATTCGTATAATCTTACGTTGGCTCTCCTGTTAATTCAGCTCATTTCTAGAATCTGCCAGAACAGTCAAAGTAGTTTTTGGTTTGTTCAGTATTTGAATGATGTGCAAGTCACAAGTAATTTAACCTGGGTCCAGTGAACATGACCCAGAATGGTGTTCATTATTTCACATCGTGGGTTAGATCCTGACTGAGAGTCAGCCTTAACGGGATATATCGCTCAGGAACTCCTTCAGATGGTGAGTTTGATGACATGTTGACACATTCCTCCAGGTTTACGGTGTGTGAACATACCACATTTCACAGCAAGAGGTCACGTGACATGTATGAAATATAAGACTTCCTTCATCGTCTGGCTCTTAAAGGATAATTCCATTAAAGGCCAGTTTCACTGACACATACTAAGCCTATTCCCAGACTAAAGTTATTTTTCAATGGATATTCTCTGTACAAACTCAATTTAGTCCAGGACTAAGCTTAATCTTTGTCTGGGAAGCTAGCCCTAAATGTGTTAAAATAATTATTTTCAGAGGTCTCTGTTACCCGTATGAAATAAATCTCATGTACGCAAGGGCATTACCATGCAATGTAGCGGGTAGTCAGTCAAACCGTAGCATTAATATGCATATTAATCCTCGTCTAAACGCAGACAAAGTGAAGCCTGCCGAATTTAATCCGGAGCGCGTTTTTATGTAAACTTGTAAATGAGCCTGTCTGGCTGCACTCGCGCCCGCATCAGACTTTAATTACGGAGATATCCACCGTCGATGCCGTCGCATGCCCGGCCGTCGCGGCTTTCAAAACAAAATATATTCGCGTAATTACCGTGGAATCCAGGAGCCGCCGCTCTGGAGGTAATTGCGCTGCGGCCGCTGTGCGTAAAGGAAAGGAAAGAGGCTTTGGGCCCCGGTTCCTGTTTTCTCTGGAGAGTTCCGCACACTGTGGAGAAATATCATCGAGCACAAGCCCCCAGATGACTTAATCCTCAGCACCGGGAGCTATCTCGCGCCCAGTGCTGTAGTGGTATTCTTCCCGTCAAACAAATAATTGGATATTTCAGAATCTGCGGGATGAGCCGATGGGACACCTGTAGCCATCTCATCCATCCACTCCCGTGGCGTTAAGCCTGATTTATACTCTGTGGCAAAATCGTTTTGACAAAAAACAATGTTATTTTCGATGGGAAAAGTCTCGCTCGACATAGTTTTTTCTCATGATCGCACGACACTCAAATTTGCTTCATAATGTCATACTTTGATGCACAGTGTTGATTGGACAGCTTGATTGGAGCACTGAAATTCATTGTCGTGGATAGGCTACGGTGCACGGTGCTGCCGTGTTTTCACAAATGTAAACGGCAGTTCGACGTCTTGTTACCATAGAGACAGCACAACCCTCCCCGCGGGCCTATGCAAAACGTCATGTAACACTTTCATTTTTGTCGCACGACGCTTGTCGAAATGGTTGTGTAACAAAGAATAAATCAGGCTTTAGAGTCTGCCCTGGAATACTGACAGGGACAAAAACGGTTGGGATTGGACTGTACAATGTGCTGTACAGGGCTTGCAACTGCACTTTGATATTTTTGCTTCCTGGACCTACATTTTTTAACCTTTCTCAAAAATACTGTTGGGGTAAAAAAAAAAAAAGAGTTATCTTTTGGCTCTTTAGGTCCTGTGATTGCAGCGCCTGGCAATGACAGAAGGGAAATTATCTGTGACTTTTTTTTTTTTTTTGTTGCTGAAAATTGAATGTCTTTGGGGAACTTTGCCTTTTCCATGTGAGAAATGGTCTCTTAACCCTGTCACTTTTTATTAGAGGCTTCTGCCGCTTGCCGGTATCATCTCTGACAAGCCAGACATTTACCATGAAAGCGTGTCACCGCCATTGAAAATAAAGATTCCCAGACGCGAGCATACTGAACGATGATTTAAATCGGGACTCTGGGTAATGACATTCTATATATATATATTTTTTTTCTTTATATTCCCTTTCATCTAGCATTACCCTTCTTGTTTCTCACACAGACACAGTGCTCTCAGAGTCGTATTTGTAGGGTGGAGGTGAGGTACTTTAAACTAATTTACCGTAGTCAAGCTCCAGAACACAAGACCGCTACCCGTGATGTTTCCCCAAACCGCCCCCCTTCCCCGCCCCTTTTCGATTCGGTTGTATTCCGTTCGGGTTGTGCCACGTCCCCGGTGAGAGAAATCAATCCCTTCAGCTCTGTGATGTGGAGGTCCAGCTAGCCGCCTGCAGATCAGAGAGTGACAGATGCATGCTGGGAGAACTGAGGCTGCAGGAATACTTTGATGTTCGGGGCTGAATTTCGCCGCATGCATATGTCTGCTGCTGTCACGGCTCTCCGTGAATTCAGGTCCTCACCAGGTGTTACACCATGAGTCAAACTTTCGGTGTGAAAAACATACGCGCATACCGACCGGTAAATACATTTCCTGTTGGTTTGTATAGTTTCTTCCTTGCCTGAGGCGATATTTTAATGATTACTTGTTTCACTTTTTGCTTTGTTGGATGCAGGGGGTTTTTACCACTGCTTTTTAATTATTCAGCAGTGTTTTGGTTTATGTAAAACTGCTGCAGTTTATTTGGCAAAAGAAAATGTTTTGAAGAGGAGATGTTTGAAATGTCAGTCCGTGCCCTTACTCCCGTGTAATGCTGCCGTCTGTGATGTGTTGTGTACGGCTTTGAGAACAAGCCATTCTTTGTCTTTTCATTTCTTAATTTTTCACCTACAATCATGGAGAATTTAATTGTCCTGTGTAGGTTTCTTCCCCCCCCCCCTTTTGAACAAAATTGTCGTGCATCATCATGCTGTCATTGTAGAACTTTATTGTACTTTCAGTAGATCTTTTTTTAAATGTTTTTTTAAATATTTTTTACAGTAAGTAATTATGCTAGCCTGTCTGAGTGACTTTGTGTGAATTGGTGCATAATATTTTAATGATGGTGCTTTTCTACATTATACATGTACAGTAGGCCAGGTCAAATGCGTATTTGAAATACTATCACTCTTTAGATGTGACTATATCTTGAAAATGATGAAACCTTTCACATCGGATTTAGGGACAAGATGGAGGGCCTCCTGATGCTGGCCCTTTGTGCCGCATCACTTAGCAGCTGTGCCAAGTGCTCATGGACCACAGAACTCCACTCTCTATTCTTAACTTTTCAATTCTCTATCCCTACTGCTGATGGCAAAACATACAATTTTATGTGGTTTATGTTGTGGTCAGCAAGTGTAGTTCTATGATAATTCTGTACTCTGAAAGGGCACTGGAAACCCATTATGAAATCAGTGAAACCCAAATCAAAGAAATCGGCCTGATTGAAATGTCCTTGTTTCAGCAAATGAATAGCCTCGATTTATATAATAATATACTGGCGATAAAATATATTGTTGCGTTAGTCTGCTCACTAACGTGTCCTTCGAAGGGCTTCCAGCCAGCCATCTCTATCCTGACTGCCGTCTACCAGCTGAGCTGCTAAGTTACTGCAGTGGATCTCGCATGTGTAGACACCTACTCAACCACAGGAGTCGTTATTGCTCAGCGAAGCGAGGAAAACTCCCTCAACCAAACCCCCCCTCCCCCCCACTCCAGGGCCGCACTATAGCGAACCACGCATCTCCCCACGGGAGTCCCAGCCAGAGGAAACTCGTTCAACGGCATATTCCACCCAAGAGCCCCGATTCACTGGACTTTAAATCATCTGTATAGCTAACATAGCTCACTGACTATGTCCATTACAGTATATAGCCAGTCTGCTTACAGATCGGTGAATCTGCAGGTCGGTGATCCAGAAGAATAAGCCCTGCGTTCTTTTCCCAGGAAACCCACCCAGTGCAGTGCATCATGGTCCATTAACTTACCATATTAAGATATTCTGTTCAAGGGCTGATACTGTAGTCCATGGTAAAGAACTCTGTTACCTGCCCTGTCTGCCTTGCAGCTCTAAAAATAGGCACATTTCTGTATTGGATTGCAAACCATTAAGCTCTCTTGCTATTGTAACTAACTAAATAATGTTACTGGCAGCATTTTTTGAATGTACCATTACACCCATTAAACTGAAGCATAATATAACATTAGTGTATAATTTGACATGTGGTGTTTTGCAACTGATGGATTGCATATACTGCATATTTTTTTACAGTTGCTGATGCAACCATGTTGCCATCTCATGCGTGCATTTGTATATTGCACTTTAACATATGTATAACATATGTTTGTTTTTTTTTTCCTGTTTTTAACAAAATGATCACGCATCATTATGCTTTAATTATGGTAGGCTGTCTGAATGACGTACTGTGCATGAATTGGTGCATAATATTTTTGTTGTTTCTACATTTGCATGTACTGTACAGTCGACCAGGCCTGGGTCAAATGTGTATATGATATGCCTTTACTCTGTAGCTATAAGTAAATCTTGAAAACGATCCTACAGATCTTTTTTCATAGAACCGTGTCACTGACCGAAAAGTCAGGTCATATGTAAGAGGAATTCTGTTCGCAAATCTGCTGCAAATTGATTTTTCCTTTCAAATAGCCCGGAGCCTGCGGGATTGTACTGGCATCCAAAGGCATTGTGATATTTCACAGAATTATTTGCCCCAGGTCTGCTGTTGATATGTGGGGAACTGGGGATAGAACTCGTGGGAGATTGCACATTGTAATGAAAGAATCACTGGACCACTGTGTGTGTGTGTGTGTCTGTGTGTGTGTGTGTGTGTGTGTGTCTGTGTCTGTGTCTGTGTCTGTGTCTGTGTCTGTGTGTGTGTGTGTGTGTGTGTGTGTGTCGGGGGAGGGGGGGGGGGCTCTGGGTCTTCAGATACACCAATCCCCTCTGCAGACACAAAACTTCATAATGGTTCTGCATTGTGGACTTGTTCAGCACTGGTTCTTGTCACTACCTGACCATGCATTTCTCCCATAGAGTAGCTGTCCAAGTTGGCTCTTCATGTAAGAGTCTCTCCCTCTCCCTGCCCAAGTCTACATTGTGACTGATCTTTGGTGTCATTGGTCTCTTTCAGGAGCAGAAAGGCGAGTCCGACAGCGAAGAGGAGGCAGTGGCATACCTCGACCACGGTGACGATGAGGAAGAGTTCGACCCCAGCTCTCTGCCCGACCCGGACAAGCACGTGGTCTCTGAGTCGGAAGACCGGGACAGGTGGGAATATCGCTGTATCCGAAGGGTTACTTTCATCAAGTAGACAGGGAACTTTTCAACAAGCTCATATGTTCACTGACGCTAATTACCCATCGTAGGGGAGGCCAAACCAGGCGTTGACGCTCGGTATAATGTGTCTGGAGCACCTCTGAAGGACCGCAATTCGCTCCATTACGTAAATTTCATTTAAAATATCAATACGTGGGTTTACTGTGGGTGCTCCACTCGCAAAACAGTGCAATTGAATTTTTTTGCCCGGCCGCTAGAAGTGCTGTCAATCACTCGTTTTTGTTTACATTGGGTTTTGTCAGGTTAAGCATACCACTGAACGCACGGTACACAGACAAACCAGGGCACAGGAGTACAGCATATCATATAATTCAGTAAAGAAGATTTTGGCGTTGCGAGTGATTTATCTCGGCCAGCGGTGCTCTTTTCTGGGAAGCAGGCCCCCCTGTCGCGCTGATGCTGGTACGAGGTTGAGCAGGGTGAGCGGTTCAGGGGAAAGGCATTGTGGGTAATCTCTGTTAGGCTTCCTTTTCTTCTGCGTCTTGTTCTGTGGAAGCCGGACCCCTGAAAGAGAGGTGGAACAGTCTCAACGCTAGGCAAAGCCATCTGGAATGCATCTTTTGCAAAAAAACTACAGTTTGCTATCGCCTACTCTAGTCTGTTACCCAGGTTACCTAGGTACCCAGAAGTCTCTAATTGAGTTTAGTTTCCAGCAGAAAAAGTGACTTTAAATTATCTTTAAATAAGACATCAAGAGTTAAATGTACAGATTATTTATTAATAGAAAACTTTTAAATCATTTATAATTGTGCAATGGAAACATTTTGTCATTTTTTCCACAGTAACAAGGACATTTACATAGCACACTGCCCTCCAAAATATTTGCACCCTTAATAAAGATAAACAAAAAAGACCGTATATGATGAATAACACAATCTGTATTGTATGATTAGATGAAATCATTTTATTTTATACAAGATTGAGGAAAAAGCTTGGTTTGTCCAAGAAAGTCTCAGTTATTCACTTTAGTTTTTATATAAATAATTGAAAATCCATTTCTTGTGTCCATTAAATTATTTAAGTTCTCACACCGTTTTAGCTAACAGGGAAAGTTGAGTCACAGGAAATTATTTTTTCTGTGAATGTAATAACAGTGTGTACTGATACCTACCTTGCATGCACCATAAAGCATTTTTATTGGCCCTCTTGAGCATACTCCTTCTCCGTGATTGGTCCAAGCAAAGATGGCGGCCCATCTCTTTTATAATCTTCTTTCTTTCAGTTTGCTACTGTTTTGACACAAACTGTAAGGTAGGACTAGTCTAGAACATTAAACAACATTGACAGACCATTAGAATCATGTTCTTCCCACTATCACACTATTATATATGGTAATCAGTATAAATGCAACACATGTTCCCATAACTCCATCTGTTCTGGCATTTTATATAACGCTTCTCTATACCTGTACGGTTAGTTTTTTTTTGTACGAGTGGGCGTTAGTGTCTTTACGCTGTCATTAGCCATGCGGTACCATATCGCTTACCCGGTTCGGCTGTTATTGAAAAGCTCTGCATTACTTGTTGAGTGGAGTTGCTGCCCTGGATGGAAAAAGCGTCCCTTTGTACATGGCTAATGTAAAACATTGATCAGCGAGGCTGCAGCGGACGGCCCGTGGAATGTGTAATTACTGTCAGGGATATAAAGTGGTTTTAGGAGCTGCGTGGCTGCAGTACGTGGCCTCACTTTGAGAGCGGGGCGCAATGCAGTGATTCAGATTCTATTTTGTACCTCCGTTTTTCTGCCCTTTCCTTACTCCCAACCTCCTCCTCCACTCTTTTTTTTGTTACTCCTTTTATCCTTTTTTTCAGTACGCGCTCTCTCTATCTTCCCTCTTCTCACCCCTGTCCTTTTTTCTCTTCCTCTCTCGATAGTCACTCAGTAGTTCTGTCTCCCACGTTTGCCTGTCTCCCTCTCCCCTTCCTCTTCCTCCCCCCTCTCTCACCCTTCTTTCTTTCTACCTGCCTCTACTTCTCACTGCTTTCCACCCTTTCTCCATCTCACTCTCTCCCTCGCTGTCCTACTCTCCTTTTCTCTCTCCCTCCCTCTTTCTCCTTCCTCTCCCTGCCTCTCTGCTGCTTTCTCTATCCTTCTGTTCCTCTCTCTCTCCATCCCCCTCTCTCTTTATTTCTCCCCCTTCCTCTCTCTCTTTCCTCTTCTCTCTCCATCCCTTCTTCTCCCCACATTTCCTCTCCCTGTCTCCTCCTCTCTCCATTCCTCTCTCCATCCCCTCCCTTTGCCCCTCTCTCCCCCTCTCCCCTCCTCTTTCTCCCTCTCTCCATCTCTCCCTCCCTCTCCCCCTCTCTCCCCCTCTCTCCCTCTCTCTCCTCCCCCTCTCTCCCTCTCTCCCCCTCCCTCTCCTCCCTCTCTCTCTCCTCCTCCCTCTCTCCCTCTCTCCCCCTCTCTCTCCTCCCTCTCCCCCCTCTCTCCCTCTCCCCCCTCTCTCCCTCTCTCTCCTCCTCCCTCTCTCCCTCTCTCCCCCTCTCTCTCCTCCCTCTACCCCCTCTCTCCCTCTCCCTCTCCTCCCTCTCCCCCCTCTCTCCCTCTCTCTCTCCTCCTCCCTCTCTCTCCTCCCTGTCCCCCCTCTCTCCCTCTCTCTCTCCTCCGGAGCGGAGCAGAGCGGGGCAGGGCTGGCCGTGCTCCCACCAGGCAGAGCGCTTGGCTCCGTCCCCCCTGATTTACGCCCCTGTCCCAGGGCTGACTGCATGGCTACACACGCTGCATGCAGGATGGGCCCGGGCCCCGTAAATCAGTGGGCTCCATCCAGTTTGCGCACAGATCTACGGGCAGCTGCTTCCCGCATGTGCTTTACGGCTCCAGGCCCGCTTATTTATTCTCCTCGCGTTTTTACTGCTCTCCTTCCCAGTCTTTTAATGACCCTGTTCTTACCTGGCTGCTCACTCTTGGCCAGTCTCCACGGCTACATGCATAATCAACGCCTGCCCCGCCCTGCTTTATTACTTTCTGGCTGGATCAGCGCTCTCGGTGCATGTTGCACCCAAGGCACGTACTGTAAGGATGGCACCCTCAATGCGTAAGGTTTATCTATGGGAAAAGGGACGCCATTTTGGATCTAGAGGTAGGAGACATACACCACAGGTACTGTAAGGATGGCACCCTCAAAGCGTAAGGGTTTCCTATGGAAAATGGGACGCCATTTTGGCTGTAGAGGTAGGAGACATACACAGCACGTACGGTAAGGATGGCAAACTCCATGTATAAGGTTTTCATACAGGGACGGGTTTTGGCTCTAGAGGTAGGAGATGTATATTCCCTGGAGTAAATGGGAGGATAATGGTGAAAGCCTTTGCTGGGTCAGGTTTAGTGTGGCTTAACTTTTGCCAATAGGATCCATGACACAAACTTGGCTCTTCTGTTTAATTCTTTCCTCTCCCCGGCTTGCTGACACACCAGACTTAAAGAAAATCTTTGCGGTTAGGCGATATTCATTTGAAAAGGATTCAGCTGAAAGAGGCTAACGTCCAAATGTATTTAATCTGAGCTCGCAGTGAGTCGAAACGTATGTGGCTAGGGAAGTTGAATCGGATTTTCAGAGATTAACCCTAGGCTTCAAGCAGGGTGAATGCAGTCTGTTCAGCCAAGCAAGCAATGTTCTCCCGGTGTTAGGTTATGCAGAAGTGCCCTGTGATAGTTTTAAACGCATGCTGTGGTAGGAGTAGGTGCAGTTAGTAGTGTGGGGGTGATGGGAACTAAGCCAGCTGGATTAGCAGCCATTCAGCTAACTGTGTAGTGGCACTGGCCCCTTTTAACCCTCCAGCACCAGCTCAAATAAATCTAACCTGCCTTGCAGTTATACACCTCCAGGAACAAAGATTTAGTATGGCCTAAAGTACTCTCAAATTCACCTATCGAGACCATGTAGGGGAATCAGAGGTGAGTTGGTGATTGGCGCGTATTCTTCACTTCAGTTGTTGACAGAATTATTAATCTGATAAAAGTTTCCACTTCCGTAGTTATGTTTTTTGTATATTTTTTACATGGTGTTCACTTTGGACTATTTGAAGTCACTTGGTGGCAATGACGCTGTGCACGCATTGAGCTACACATTGGCTGATTAGTCTGGCCGACAAACTATTTTCCCCGGGTTTGAAAACAGCAAACGGCAGGGCTCGTCTTGCGCACGTTTACCAACAATAAACTATTAATGAAGAGCAACCGTTTCTTTGTGCAACAGACCGTATTTACGTGGGCCCTTCACCTGGGTGTTTTTTTCCGTCCTTCTTAGTAATAATTTACAGCCGCGAGAGACTCGGAGGCTGTGAAGCACTTGAGCAATGAATGATTGCAGCGTGGGAGGAGCCTCATCAGGGATATGACATTATACCGTCTCTGGTGTGCAGCGCGTGATTGGTACTTCAGACGCCTCCGCTCAGACACGACCACGGTGGACTGGAACAGGCAGAGTTTCCGCCGACGAGGCCCTTAACCCTTCCTTGAGCCAGCCGGGTTTGAGAACGACGCAGTCGTACAGTTAAGCCTCGGTCCTCCAGGAATAAAGCAGTGTGGGAAGGAATCAAGAGCGTCTCAGGCGTGCACACATACGCCTACGAGTGTCTCGAGCCTCGCGAAGCAGGGACGTCTCTTGTGTCTGATGCATGCTGGGACATTTACAGTGCGGCAAAACTGCAAGTATGTTAAACGCTGTAAGAAAAATACATTTTGACTCCTTTTTCACCTTCCAAAAGTTTTCGAAGCTTTCTGTAAAGTGATATAGAAATTATTTGATTTGACTGAAGTATCTCGAGCCTCTCAAAGCAGGAACATGATGTGTCAGATGCATGCTGGGATGTTTCCGGCATGTCTCCTGTCAGAGAACTAAGCCCCTTCTCTACAGGTGGTCTTCCTCATTGGCATTCCCAGTCTTACAGAGCCTGAGATAGCAGCTTTTAAGCTCCTACATTACTCTTGATGTTTTTGCCTGTCTAAGGATTAGGAAAATATATATAATATTCAAAATCAGACTTTAACCTCGCTTTTAAAGCTGTAAGTAGTAGTTGTCCTAACTGACTTTTTCAAGGTTTAAGTGACGACATTAAGTGAACACATAAAGAAAATATTTTTTGGCAGATATATTAGTGAGCAAGTAAAAAAAAGAATGTCTTATTAAATGCTGATTTCCAGTTTAGATTCATGTGCTCTGATACTGTGCCTCAGCCTTGGATTAAAAGTCTTGTCACACCTGCTGTAATATTTGAGTTCTGATACAAAATGCAAAGGATAATAAATTCATGGCACCGTGTTTAGGCTTAGTGATTACGCTAGATTTAGCGATTAATCTCAATTTAAATAGCAAATGTTTGATTTGGGTTAGTGTAAACCACTGGGAATAAAAAATAAACACTGTTTAAAAAAAACTCATTTTGATTCAATTTTCGCCTTCCAAAAGTTTTCATCAAATTACTGCAAATGTAATCATGTGGTGACTTGGCGAGTCATAAGAAAATGTTGAAAATAATAGAATATGGAAATCCTCGCGCAGTGCTCCAGCGCTCATAAATAAGATTAATCTGAAAGGCGGTAATTTTGTGCGGGGTTCAGCAGCCTGAGCTCCTGAAGTACCTGCTTTTTACCTCGCTACTGTACTTGCGCGCCGTTTGATTTATTGGGCCGCAGATATCCTGACAGTCCATTTCTTTCACCGGCTTTCTGAAATTATATTTGATCCTTAGTTAACAAAAGCCTGCTTCAGCACACATCTGGCACTGCCACAGAAATGCTCCTTTGTACAGTAGATGCTGGAATTCGACCTGGCAGGGTGAGCAGTAAACTTCTTTCTTCTTTCTCCTAGGACATCCATTTTGTATCTCGTCCATTGCCTGCAGAACTTTTTTTGTACACTTTTTCGTTGGCCTTGGTTTTAGCCGTTTGTTCGACGCCTATTGGAGCCTGCTGGCCACTTTATCATTCCCCGATTTTTTTTCCCCCACATCTCATGCCAACCAAATCAGACTTGCCAGGGGAAATTAAGTATGATAAGTTAGGTGCGTCGAACTGCAATTAAAGTCGTTTAAAAAAATTAGCGCCTTTTTTTAATTAACTGCATGAGTTAGCACATTAATATTCACAGCCTTAAAAGTTTTCAAAGACAATGGTTATTCTGTTAAAAGTTGTAAGTAGTGGGTGTCTCGGTGGCGCAGCCTGTAGAGCACTGACCGCATGCTCATTGCGAGCCGCGACGTCGGCGGTTCGAATCCGACCGTCCGACATTTGTCGCATGTCTTCCCCTCTCTCTCGCTCCCATTCTTCCTGTCTCTCTATACTATATACTGTCCAATAAAGCTGAAAAAGGCCTAAAAAATATCTTAAAAAAAAAAAAAAGGTTGTAAGTAGTATCTTGTGTTTTTAGTAGTTGTTTTTTTGGGGGCGGTTTTTTTCTTTGATGATGCCAATTTCACTTTTTTTTTTTATTTTGGCCTGATTATGCCGCTCCCTCAAGCACCGGCCGTGCTCGGATCTGGCAGGACTGGGGCGCCCACCTCGGTCTTCTCCGTGCGACTGCATCGGACAACTCCACCGCAGTGCTGACAATGCCTAATTTTGACAACATTTTCGGTGTCGTGCATCTTGGTGCCGATTAGCCTGGTATTAATCAAGGTCTGGCCTAGAATCTAAACTCGCCCTCTCTCAGAGGCCACAACACTGCAGATTCTAATGAGTGCTTTCTGAGTGAATATTTAGAGAGCTTATCTCTTCTCTAATCATTCAGAGCACATTGGCATTAAAGGACTGGTAAACAGCAGCATTGCTATTTGTAATTGTCCTCCACTGAGATACCTTTGGCACTGTAAAATGGTCCTGTGTTAATACAACAGAGTGCATATGAGTCCAATGGGGGCCATGTCTATTCTGTAAGAGTTGATTTAATACGGAACATTTTACTGTGTGAAACAAAGCTTTCTCATTGGAGGACAATGGTAGGTTTAGTGAATTAGGTAGATATAGTGATTCATCTCAATTTAAATAGCAAATGTTTGATTTGGGAATGTAAACCACTGAGAGTAAATAATAAATGCAAAAAAAGAAGTATTGATTTTGATTCAGTTTTCACCTTTCAAAAGTTTTCATCGAATTAATCTCCCAACCGTTAAAACCAGGGAGGAAACCTCATTCCAGCCACCCCCCACGATGCACCCTGCTAAACCCCAAGCCCAAAGGATTCCTATCGCAAAATCGCTTCTCAAGGTCGCAACCTCCCACAACGTGGCACGGATTAGCCGACCGCCACAATCGTGCAGTTCACAGGCTTCCGTCTTTCCCAGCAAATCTACGACGCTCATTTCCCATTCAATAGCAGCTAATTACGCAGCAGCAGCCCTGGGCTAAGTGGTGCTGATATGGTCCGTGTTTGGTATCGTTGAGCTTTTTATCTCTCTCCCGCAGCCGATCGTCATCGCTATAAACGATGGCTTGGCTGGGCTGGAATGGCTCTCCGAGTTTGATTTATAACTGATAGCGCGGGTACATAATGAGGAGCTTGATTAAAAGCCCCCAAGGGTGGTTCCGCGAGTACATAAACTCCGGGGGAAGAGTTCGGTCGGAAGTACCGAGAGATAATATATCACCGCCATTTTACATGATTGCCGATTGGTATGTCCAGCTGAAAATGCTTACCGACCTGTGTAAAAACAAAATTAATTTTAAAAAATGTAATTCCGATTCATTTTGATTTAACACACTCGTGATCAACATTATATTCTCAGCAAAGGAAAGAAAAGAAAGAAAGTTTAGCACTAATGGAGAGAAATGTTTAGCACTGATGGAGAGAAAGACAATGTAACATATTTTCTCTTTGAAACTTTGAGGGGCTCATTGACTTTGTTGGACAATCTGCTATCGTGATCCTATTGGTTGAGATCTCTTCCTCTTCGCCCTTTCGGTCCTCCAGCCAATTATGGCTCATCATGTCAGATATAAAGATCTATATATTTTCTCCCAATTATTATTATTATTATTAGTATTATTATTATTATTATTATTATTATTATACTAATAATAGCAACTTACAGCTTATTTGACTAAGCAGGGGACAATCCCCCCTGGAGCAACACAGGGTTAAGGACCTTGCTCCTGGGCTTGAACCACCGATCTTCCAGGTCCCAGTCATGTACCTTAGCCACGGGGCTACAGGCTCCCCCCTTTTTTGTATTTGTGGCGGTATTTCCGCCATTGGCCTGGCCACACTGTGCCGTGGGGCTGCTGGCTATCTGTCGCTACACCCCCGCCCTCCCCCGCGCGCTCTGTCCCGGCCGCGTTAGCGCTATTCTTCCCTGTCCTCGCTCGATGTCTTGCGCCACGACAGCTCGAAGACAAAAATATAAACAACGGAAAACAATAGCACTCCTGCTGGCAGTACTCGGCTCAGAACTCAAGGGGTGTTAAGAGGCCTTTGTGCGTCTGCAACATAGATCAAACTATCTCTGCGCTTATGTAGTTTGGGCCTGCACAAATATATTTCACAGAAATATCTGAAAGTGGCAATCATTAGGCTATTTGCCAATATGTTATTAAGTGTTGTGAGATGATATATTTATTTCTGTAAATCTTTCCAGTTCCATACGGGGATAGACTTGAACCAGCAGTACTGAGCAGCTTCCCCTCTTCCCTTGGGTTCAGTGCGCCTCTGTTACCGCTCTATATCCGAGCAAAAAATAACTACCCGCCCACATGCACAGCAAAGGTCGTCAAAATAATATTAAACCCCTGAATCTCTCAATATGCTGTGTGGAGATGCTGGTGTCGGTTCTAATAAAAGCCGGTGTTCCGCTCCTGGCCTGTTTCTGGATGTTTGTTTGCCTGGCCTATTAGAACACTAGCAGTAGGCCTGGGGACCTGTAAACTGTAGGTTAACATTAAGGTTTAACCTTAGTTTTGACTGTCACTGTTGACTTTTGTCACTGCCAGACCTGGGTCAAGTGCGTAATTGTTTTTCACTCAAGTACTTTTCTACGCTTTACTGAGCTCGCCTGGTGTATTGGAACCTTTGATATACTCTCAGAAAGTCCAAGCCCCCACCTTCTGGTCCTCTTGGCTGGCTCAGTTGCACCAGGCGAGCTCAAGCCAGTACAGAAAAGTATTTGAATACTTGAACCACTCCCACAACATTTACGTCTGGTCACTACCCACCTCTGCTGTTACTGGATTTATTTATTTTTTTAAGTGAACTTTTTTCCCCCCCTTTCACCTTGCAGTCAACACCATTTCCTTCTGTCCAATCAGACTTCTCCGTAATTGACCCCCGCGGTCCATTCGAAAGCTCCCGTTTGCCGGAGATAAAGAGGAAGCGTCTCTCCTGAGATAGTAAACTTGTTAATTAACCGCAGCGACTCAGTCGCGCGCGGCTAACGGCGGGGAACGGCCGAGGACGAGGGGGACATCAGATAGAGAGGGAGCCTCCCCGCGGCGCCCCACGCTCCCGCTCTTCTGAGCCTTTCAAAAAATAACAAGTTGCCTCCGTGCATTATTTATGCTCCTCTTAAGACATTATAATGGGAGCCGAAATTAAATAATTTGTGGCGAAGGCGTGTTTAAAAGGCTCTGAGATCTCCTGCCCCAGTGCTTTGGGCTCTCTGAGCTCCTGAGTGCGCCCGGCTGAGAGCAAGCGCATGCAAATGAGGACTAAAACAAGAGCCGGTCGAGTAGACTCTGTTTTGGGTTTTAAAATGGGGCCACTTTGGGCCACTTCGGCCCTGATCCCAAAAACAAACGATCTTCAGTGACCTGACTCTTAAATTCCATTATTCATTAGCGTTCCCCGATTTCAGCTCGAGTGGAGTCTGTGATATCACCTCTACTCTGGATAGACATCGCTGCCTGTCAGCCTGCTCTCTCACCTTTTTTAATATCTTGGGTACGTTTATTTCTCTAGAAACATGAATATTTATAAGAGGTTTGGCCACCACATGCGTTTAGTACAGCTTATATGTAAAGTGCCACCTGGGATACAGAAGGAGGGCTATGGCACCCATGAAAAACTTTATCAGTTCACACTTAGTTTATGGAAAGTGAAAAGTTGTCAAACCGTTATCACATATGCAATTTATGTGCCTGTGACACTTAGTTTGCCAGACAGAGTCCCATCAACAGCAAGTTTTGTTCTGTTCTCTATCGTTCTGCTCGGTCCCATTGAAGAGGAATGAATGAAAAGCCACTGTTGTGTCTCCTGCTGCTAGCTGCTATCGTGGCTAGCCTGGTTAGCCTTCTCCTGGTTAGTATCCAGCTTGCGTATAACCCGATTAGCAAGCAGCATTTAATGACTGATGGTGCGCAAATGCTAATGTTTAATCCCCCTGCAGTCTTAATCTCTCCTCAGTAAAAGCCTTCCTTTGTATAGGTTACTCCCCCCAAGGGGACAGAGCTGGAGAACCCCTTTGAAAAATGGAAAGCGCATTTGGTGGAAATATTGGCGTCGATGCTAGCATGAGTCAGCGTTTTTTGGCAAAGATGCACCCCGATGTAATTTTCTAACTTTTTTCGCCTGAACTTCCAGGGTAATGCTGGAGCGTGTGGTGAAAATCATTCTTTGGTGTGAAGTTCCACCGTTTTTCAAATTAGAAATCGAACCTAGAGTTGGATAACGGACAAAGTACAGATAAATTCACTGTGCTCAGTGGCCACCTTTCCCTATAGTTGTCTCTGAACCATTAATAGTCTTTGCTTTTTTGCACCATTGTTTTTTATTCGTCTTTTGTGCATATAGTGTGGCCTAAAAGAAAAGAATAAAGTATTTTGAATAAGAAGAAGCAATAGTCCTGACATTGGGTACTGCATTCATACAAAATGCAAGTGGAAATCAAGAACAGCAATACAAGGACAAAAATCAGTATCAGTACTTCTGACCTCATCCAATTCCAGCCAATCAAATCCCTTACAATTCATAAATGTGTTTATATCCCCCCACCCTCCCCCACTACACAAGACTCACTAAGACGCTCACAGACAACATTGATAGTGATTGTGTGAAAGTAACGCCCACTGCTGCTCTTTGTTCAGTGTAATGTAGACCCAGTGATGGACTGATGTAAAGAGAAATGTTATCAAATTGCTATCAGTACATTCTAGTTGTTGATGAGTGGTTAGGGAGGTGGGTTGAAGGAAGGATACTGCGGTGTTTGCTTTGGCAAAATCACTTGGCGATAGCGTTAAAATCGTATGAATAGGTTCTGTGGAGATATGGAGTTACCCTGGATACTTGTGTCTGCTAAATAAAGTATGTTTATGCCCATAATCTGTTGAGAACGGATGTTGTCCTGTTTGAGCAACATCTGTTTGGACGCCTTCTCTGGCCCTTATTGGACGGAAGCACAAGAATCCACAGCGGCTACGCTCAAAGTTGGGCACAGAGAAGGTGTCAGCTTTGATTCTGCTGTGAAGTTTGCATTCGCTTCTCCCCTAAAAGCTTTTTAGTGATTAGATACTGTTGGGAGGAGCGAGCCAATACCGTTTAGCCTCTCGCTGGCCTGGATGCAATTACTATTCCACATGCGCGTGGTCTCAAATTTCAGACAGCGGAGTGATGCGGTCTGAAAGTGGCGATGCCCAGGTACACCCAAATCGTTTTGCCTCTCCGTCCGTAATGAATCGATTCGGGGAGTGGTGAGCAGCCATCTGCAAAGCCACAGGAAGATGTGTTCAGAAGGCTCTATTGAGCACCTCTCAGCAGGCCCGGCGAGGCCTCGTACATTTACGGCTCTATATACACAGATTCCTTCTGATATCAGCGGCCGGCTCTTTGTTTGCGTAAGGCTGAATTCAGCTCCAGCCCTCACTTATTCCGGGCTTATTACTACCATCAGCCCAGTCTTTTTTCTTATCGACAGCTGTGAGACCGTCGGCCATTTTAAAACCTTTTTCCGGTAATGCATTGTGTGAGCCTCATATGTTCTCTGCGCACGCATCACAAATCTCCATTTTTAATTAATTGGAATAATCATGTTTGGACTCCTTAATTAGCCTTCCTTTCCCCCAATTTAACATAATGTACTGAGTTTTTGTTTTGGGGAGGGGGGGGGGGGGGGGGGGGGGGGGTTAAATTTAAGCCTGTTTTCAGCGTGATGGGTTTAAGGGTGTCTCGTCAGAGAAGCTGCTTTTGAAGAAGCCGACGCAAATTGATTAGATGTGTGCTATTTTCTTTTCCCCTCTCAAAGAGCTTATTAAAAGTGACATCTCGCGGGGAAAGAAATGTACGACGCAATAACCGCAGCGTAATGCAGCTATTAGGCTTGTGTAGCGTATATTCATTTTTATTGTTAATTAGAAGGATAATTATTCTGTTTTTCCTTGTTGTGGACATTTTTCACAAGAAGATGCCTCACTGCCTCAGATGTGTTGATGTGTGTGATGTGGGGGTGGAATCAATGTCAATAAAATAACGCCGGATATTGCAGAACATGTATTTAAGTTTCTGGAGATGATATCATATCAGATGCAGTATTTCACCCACTGTGCTTCAATAACGTGCTGTCAGTTGTCCTTGTAACATCGGTGATAACTCCTTGCAGTGTGGCTGCCCAAGCCTGGGTGTTTCGACCGAATTATTTTCCAGACCATCCGAGAAGCCAGGGTCCATTTACCCTGGCCGATATTCCTATTTAGCGCATTAATCTGAGCCTGCAGTCTGGGAGCGTTGTGACTTACTGTATGTGCATTTATTTTTAATAAGCGACCATGGAATCGTAAAGGCAAAGCTTTATTACTCGCTGGACTTAGCCTAGTTCTCCTCGGAGTATGCTGCTAAGCTTTCAGACTCCTCCATTTCCGCCTTTCGCTCACTGACTGGATCTCTCTCTGAATCCTCAGTGCAGTCCAGAGCCAAGCTGTTTAAAAATTCAGTCCAAACACAACTTAGCCACGCCGGCCAGCTTTACAGGGTCTTCTGTGGCCTTGGGAACTGAGCTGGCTTGGCACCAGCCCTTCATGTTAACAGATTTTAGTTTTGATTTAAGGGTGTTGTGCCGCATGAACTGCTGTTGCCCTTTCTATTTCAATGTACGGCAATGGTAAGGATTGGTTCCTGCACGCTAGTGTGTCACACTTACTCGTGTTTTGGTGATGTCAGACTTTACCGTGTTTTCGTGATGTCATGATATCACACTTACCCGTGTTGTTGTGATGCCACACTTACCCATGTTTTTGTGATGTCATGATATCACACTTAACCGTGTTTTTGTGATGTTACACCCGTGTTTTTGTGATGTCATGATATCACACTAACCCGTGTCTTTGTCACACACAGAGATGACTCTGGGAAGGGAGCGAGGAAGAGGAGCTACAGTGACAGCAGCAGTGAGTCTGACCTTGCGTCAGGCGGGAAGAGGACCAGGAAGGAGGACGCCACGGAAACGGCACCTCAGCCCTTGGACACCGGCCTCTCATTGGCTGAGGATGAGGAGCTTGTGCTCCATTTGCTGAGAAACAAGAGCTAGCGCTGTCGGGTGGACAGTGTTTTCTGGGCTCCTTTTCAGTTCGTTTTTCATTTTTTAATAATAATCATCACCACATGCTCATTTTGCTTTCCTATAGAACAATGGGCAGAAAGGATCGCCAGTTAAAGGAGATTTGTAATGAAAGAAAATGTAATTCAATGTCAAAAGCAATTTAGAAATGAACAGTTTATAAATCCGGAGCTTCCAAGTAGCTCAGTCCTGAAAAGCTAGGAGCGCAGGCAAGGCCTGATAGCCTGCATGTCACACACTCTAGGCCCGGCTATGCTACCTGGAGCCCGCAGTGACAGAGCAGAACTGTGTTCTTCCTGCCTGGGCCACAGTGGTTACTGCTGCATTAGATCCACTCAGTGTGCCTGATGCTCACTGACTGCCGGTTGGTGAGAGAGACTGACAGACTGACAGAGAGGGAGGGAGGGAGGGAGGGAGAAAGAGACTGACAGAGAGAACGAGACCCTCCTTTGACAGGCGCTAGCTCTCCTGTAGCGCTGGGGTGTGTGGGCTATGTATCACAGCCCGTCCACACCAAGGACTATAACTATGACGATAACTATAAATATGTCATTTTAAAAATCAACAATGATAGTCAGGCACAATATTGTTGGGATCACTTTCAGAGCCATCCGTCCGGATTTACAGGGCGTCACGTTGAAAATGGCAGACGACATAGCCCATAGGCCCACATCTCTCTTTTACACGACAGATGTGGATGCTCATATCGTTATAGTTATAGTTATAGTCATAGTTATAGGTGTAGACAGGGCTTTACAGTGGTCTCCAGATTTCAGCCACATTGATCCCTGCATGTATGTGGTGGCACAAATTACTATACCATATTAGGAATGAAAATGGGTGGCTATTTGGAGGTGGGAGTTGGGGAAGCCATTTTAAAATGTGTAATGTTTGAAAGACTGTACAGTTCACAATTTCCACACTCTTTAGTTATAGGATATAAACCACTCAAAACTGGATCAATACCGCACCAGAAATCAATAATATTGCGGATTTTGTAACCTCCGATAATGTCCTCTCTTTTTTTTCCTCTCTGTTCAATAAAAACTGTTTAAAATACGAAACGCATCTCCAGCTACATAGTCGTCTTTATTGATTGTCTCATACATTGTGTGTCATAACTCATGTGGTTGTTGCATAGCAGTGAATGTTGTGTCTTTTTTCCCCTTTGTAGAGGGAATAGCATTTGCCTGTTTGGGATTTAATTTTGCAGGTTCAGACCACTAGAGACCGTTTGTGAGTGAAATTAGAACAGCCCCTAGTGTGTCCCCACCTTCCCAATAAACCCACATCATTTCCCATTTCCCTCAAGACAACAGGAGCTCTCTCTGCTCTTTTTCTCTCTCTTACTCTCATTGTCACTATATGTGCCTCTCTTTCTCTCTGTCCCACTCTCCTGTTCTTTCGCCACCCGCAGTCTCTCTTCCGGTCTGTCGTATTTTCACTCCATCTCCTCCTCCCTCCCTCCTTCCACCCGCTCTTTCTCTCTTCCTCACTCCCCCCTCCCTCTCTCTCCCCTGCTCTCTCTCCCTTCTATCCCCTCTCTATTTCTCTCTCTCCCACTCCCTCCCTCTCCCCCCTGCTCTCTCTCCCTCTCCCCCTGCTCTCTCTGTCTCCCTCTTTCTCCCTCCCTCCCTCTCTCTCTTCCTCCCTCTCTATCTCTCCCCCTCTCTCTCCCTCTCCCCCCCTGCTCTCTCCCTCTCTCTCTCTCTCTCTCTCTCCTGGTCAGTGTGGTCTCTGGAGCTCGGAACGCTGTTTTGCAGTGAAACACCCTCTCTCCCTCTCCCTCTCCCTCTCCCCCCTGCTCTCTCTCTCTCTCTCTCTCTCTCTCTCCCTCTCCCTCTCCCCCTCCCTCCCTCCCTCCCGGTCGGTGTGGTCTCTGGAGCTCGGAGCGCTGTTTTGCAGTGAAACACCATAGCAGGCGGCGCTGACGGGCTCATAATGGGATTCCGTCAGCGGTCCCTGCGGCCCAGCTGTGCTGCGTTACCTTTCATTTTTCCCCTCATTTGTTTTGGGGGGGGGGAAGCACGACTCCGGCTCCAGGTCTCGGCTTAGCGGGAAGGCGGACCTGCTTTTCCGCTCCGTCCTGTCGTTCTCTCAGCCTCCCGGGGCCTCCCCCTGGTGTAGTTACATGGAGGATGAATGAGAATAATGTGTTTGGGACTGGAAGTCCAGCCGGGCCTGACGTGGCGGGTCTCCAGCTTTCTGGTACTCATCATCAGCCCCCTTACAGAGCTGCCGTATTCAGCCCCGTCTCTCACGCTGTGCAACAACTGCTTCTGTTAACGTGCTGTATTCATATCTCATTTTCATTTGTGTTTATGTATACTGTATGCGTGTTGGTGTGTATGTGAATATGTTTTTGTATATGTAGAGTGTACGTGTGTGTGTATGCGAGTATGTTTATGTATGTATACTGCTTGTATGTGTGTGTTTATGTATACTGTATGCGTGTTGGTGTGTATGTTTATATATGTAGAGTGTACGTGTGTGTGAGTATGTGAGTATGTTTATGTATGTATGTGTGTGTTTATGTGCGTGTGTACATGTTTATGTATGTACAGTATGTGCGTGTGTTTTGCATGTGTTTACTGTATGTGTGTTTATGCTTATATATGTACACTATGTATTTGTGTGTGTGTATTTGTTTATGTATGTATGTGTGTGTGTGTGTTTGAAAATAGGCCTACTTGCATAATTTTGGTATGTGCAGAATTGCAGGGGTGTTGTTCATTTGTAATTGGTATGTTTTCTGCTATCTAGTTGCAGCTGACTAGTTGTAAAGTTGGCTTTGTGTGCTTGATGCTTGGTGAAAGTGCCGGATTAGGGAGCTCATAATGTTAAAGCCTTGTATTAACAACAGAATGCGGTTGCCAGTTCAGCCTGGCCTGCCCTGTTGTTTTCATCAAACGATACAGAAGCAATTAAGCTGGGAACAAAAGGGGCTTTGTTTCTGTTTATCAGTTTCGGCTTCCATCCACTGCGGAGGCCGCTCTGGCAGTTTATAATCTCTCTCTGTTATTCCTGTTCTTACTGTTGCCAAGGTCACAACTTTCATTACTGCAGGCGGTTATTGGTGGTCTGCTTGCATGCATGTGTGAGAACCTCGCCGTTACGTTATTTGTTCTTCACATGCAAACGGTCCTCGTATTGCTGTGTGGTGATCTTCCTCCTTACAGTGGTGTGGTACTAAAACAGGTCTATCTCTCTCTCTCCCTCCCTCCCTCCTTCCCTCTCTCTTTCTCTCTCTCTCTCCCTCCCTCCCTCTCTCCCTGTTAAACGAGCCCCATGCCCACACTCATTCTGAACAGGTCATTCGGAATAGATTTGGTTTCAGATGTTAAAGTGCCTCGAGAGGGCACTTACAGGCGGCCGATCTCTCCAGCCAGTCGGGGGCTCTGTCTGCGAGCCACATCGGAGACCCATCTGTCCCCACCGTAGGGGGTGGGGGGGTGCATTCGGGCTGAGATGGCAATCTGAACATGGTCAGTACATCTCCACTCCCGAGTGTTCAGATGACACTGGAGATTCGACACCAAGGACACACGGGAAAATGTGTGGGAAGTCCATGCCTTCGCGCCTCTCGCTCACTGCTATTAACAAAACAGATCGTTTACTGGCCGCTATTATGCCCAAGTGCACCCTTCACCACTTACTGACCACCTTTGTGTGCAAGTGCAAGGGAGATTGGTCAAGCCTGAAAGCTTGGAGAGCCTATCTAACATAAAGCACCAGAGTTCACAGCAGGCAAAAGTTTCTTCTTATATTAAACACCAGATGAGTTGTTTTTATTCCTCCTGACTGATGTCCAAAAAAGGAACACTAGGTTATGGTAAATAAATGTTTTTAAAATATGCTTGCGCATTGATCAGCACTTAAGTGTTTACGTCCCCGGGACATTCAGGCCATTTCACACTGAGCTTTCTAGCTCTCTTTGAGCAGTTAGGATGTGTGAGTGCGTGTCTGTGAGTGAGTGAGTGAGTGAGTGAGTGAGTGAGAGAGAGAGAGAGAGAGAGAGAGAGAGAGAGAGAGAGAGAGAGAGAGAGAGAGAGAGTGAGAGTGAGAGAGTGAGAGAGTGAGAGTCTTAGGATGTGGGTTGGTGGGGTGGGGAGTTGATGTGCTTGTGTGTGTGTGTATGTGTGTGTGTGTGTGTGTGTGAGAGAGAGTGAGTTAGGTGGGGGGTTATTGGCGTAGCTGTGGCTGAATTCTCCGGCGGGGTGTGTTTGGAGCGTCTCTGTTCCAGGTGGAGCTCTGTCCTCCTTCCTCCTTCCTCCTGCTCCTGTCCTGAGGCGGCCTTAAGTCCGCCGCTCCGCTTTCGTCTCTCGCACCGGCCGCGGAAAACCCGGCTCCTGAGCCTCCCGCCCTCCTCGCCGCTGAATTACCGCCGTCATCTGAAGTCCCCCGTGCCCTTTAATTTAATCCCCCCTCTCAGGCAATCCAATTTATTTCTAACAGTGGGCGTCGCAGTGTAGCGGTAATAAAATCTCCCGGCGACGGCGTTCGCGAGGAGCCGGAGATGCGCGGGGGCCGTGTGGTGCGGGACGCCCCGGAGAGATGTGCGGTTCGGGAACGAGACGGGACCGGCCGTGTTCTCTCAGCCAGAGTTTGTGTGCAGAGCTGATGAAACGCACTTTCTGCTCTCCTGCCGTCCGTTTTCCGTTTACAAACGGCTGTTTGTTCTGATGGTAGCTGTTAAGCTGGCACTGAAAAGCTGCCTTACATGGGATTCTTATTTATTTGGTTATTAATGGTCATGGTTTTTTTTGCTGCTTGTTGTGTAGGCCTACGCATGATCAAAGTAAACCTGAAGATCAGTCAAGAAAAGTTGTCCCCAAGAAACCAAAAAAAATCTGCCAATTATTATTTTGGTCACACTTTAAACGAAGTGTTGCTTATAAAGGCTTTATGAATCATATGTAAGGCCTTCATGAACATGAAATAATGGCTTCATAAACCATACATAAGCGAATGTCATACTTCATAAAGGGAGACATAACACCTGTCAAATGTTAGATAACCAAGAATGGCCCCTGCTGAAGGCTAAATGTTATTAAGGATGACAAAACTATTACTCGGGCTGCTAGGCTAACTGCCGCATAACACAATTTCACTTGATGTCATCAGCTTGATGTGAAAATCTAAATCAGCCCCTTGACTCATGCTGTGATATACACTCAGTGATCACTTTATTAGGTAGACCTGTACACCAGCTTGTTAATGCAAATATTTAATCAGCCAATCATGTGGCAGCACCTGAAGGCATACAAGCATACAGACATGGTCAAGAGGTTCAGCTGTTTTTCAGACCAAATGTAAGAATGGGGAAGAAATGTGATCAAAGTGACTTTGACCGTGGAATGATTGTTGATGCCAGGCAGGGTGGTGTCGGGAGTGGGACAGAAGGCCCATGGGCGGACTCAGTGAAAAACTGCTTTAATAAGACAGGCAGCGGTCAAAATCCAGGCAGACAGATATGACAAGGAACGTCAGGTGCGTAAGCATTTAAACGAGAGTCCATTAATGGGTAGGTGGTCCAATACAGGTTATCCATACAGTACAGACGACGTAATCCAAGAATCCAAATGCAAATAAGCCAGGCAGTGGTTGGCAACAGGAAATCCGAAAACGAAACCAAACAGGGAAGCGGCGTCGAGAACAGGGGACAGGAATACAGCAGAAGAGCTAGCAAAGGAAAGAACAAACAGGCAGCTTAAACACACTCACAAATAAAAGTAAACCGCCAAAAGTAGGTGGGAGTTGGGGAACAGATAACGAGGAACAGGTGAGGCGATTGAATGAATGACAGGAAGGAAGTCCATATATGGAGTGAAGGGCAAGGACACATAGTGAGGAGAGGGGGAAGGACCGGAGTTAGAACACATAGAAAATAGGGAAACAAGGAAAGGAAGAGAAGATCAGGATGGGGGAAAGGGCACGGAACATGACCGGTGGTTTGAGTATCTCAAGTTTGTAGAGAAAAACAAAAAGCATCCAGTGAGCTGCAGCTCTGCAGGCAAAAACGTTAATAAGAGAAGGTCAGTGGTGAAGGGCCAGACAATAACGCAAATAACCACACGTTACAACAGTGGTATGCAGAAGAGCATCTCTGAACACACAATGTATCAAACCTCTAAAGTGGATAGGCTACAGCTGCAGAATAAGTCTATAAAATAAGTCTAAAATACCTAATAAAGTGTATGTAATAGAGTGTATATATTGTATATTATATACATTAGTCTATATAGTTTTATAGCCAATATATTGTGTGATTTATGTTTTTGGCGGTTGATCCATAGACAGCTATGCACAATCATCCGCAGCGTTCATGGTAAACCACCGATAACGAATCTGATGATTTAACACGTATGCTCACGGCAAGTGATGATCTCCCGCAACATTACCCGCCTTGTCCAACGGCTGATTTTCACTTCAACGGCGAACAGTCCTGATGCTATACCCGGGCATTTTATCACATTTATGCCTTCAGTCATTTTATGCACCTAAACGGGTCCCATTACTGCCGCCTGTTAACTTTCCCGCATCAACCCAAAGCGTACGATAGCCCATTTGCATCCATCTCGCTCCCCATTTCGGCTCGATGGTTTCCGTGGAGGTAGGCAGTTTAAATAAGGGAAGCTTTGTGGCAATGCTCCGCGCTTTTTGTTCGCGGTCGTTTCGCGGCGATGAGCTCCGGATGCAGTGCGGTGGGGAGGCTGGCTGTAATGGCTGCTGCATTGTTTGAATCATTCCCCTGCCTTATTTCCTCACCTGGAAGCCGGCTCGTTTCGGTGTAAGTACGCTGCATTTTGTTTGATGGGCCCGGCAGTTTTCTCTATCCGTTTTCCCTGATAAGACGGCATCAGGTAGATGGCAGTGTTATGAATAGGCTGTATGACAAGGAAGGTTTTTAAGTCTGTTTAAAGATGGGCTTTGAAAAAAACAGGCCTCCAGTCTTCCTTCTGTTTACTTGTTCTGCCTATCAATTAATGTGATGTAATGTAAAAAAAAACACACACTAAAAAACAGTCCCACGTAGGTGGACATGGTTTGCCTAGTTGCCTAGTTCAAGCTGTTTTGAAACAGCTGGTTGCTGATTGACCAGGTACCAGCTCAGACAAGCTAACAGGACTGGTTGGTTGACTAGCTCATACCCAGCTATGACCAGCACAGAGAATAATAATACACGGAAACGCTAAAAACTTAGACAAAACCTAGACAATGAAAAGCACAGAACCTGACCCTCTCCACTTTGGGCAGTGGCTGGTGGTCGTTGAACTGAGTTTATTTCTTTTTTTGCATGTGTGTATTTTGCATGCTGGTGTTAAGTCCTCTTCTGATGTCCATCTGTGGTGCACAAATGAAGCCTGATACTAGAGAAGGATGAGCTGATATTAACCTTATGCACCTTTTAATATGTAAATACTCAGCTTTCACATACTATCCCCAGGCACTTAATCCGTATGATGATAGTGATTTTTTTTAACAGGGACATGTGCATAAGCCTTTATGTGTATTGTAGGTGTTCTTCCTGAAATAATTAACCGGTTTCCCAACTGTTGCTGCAAAATGCCCAACTCTGTCAGTTTGGATGTCCCAGAAAGCAGGTCAGCAGAGTAGGCCTACTTTTTCTACAGGAGAGTAGGTCGGTCTGCCCTCCTTTCATATTTATTTTTATTTTCTAATTTCTATTTTTAAAAGTAAATAGGGTAACAGAAGGGATCACAGCTGTGACAGTGCCATGGCAGGGAATGAATTAGAGGGAATATCAAATGTGGACATTTGTTATTAATAAGCAAGCAATATAATTAATTATTCTAGCCCAAGAGAAGCTGCTGAGTGCAAAACGTTAAACTAGCTAGGGTGACATAACCTAGCCTTCACTTTGACCTTATTAAACAAGGAGAAAGTAGTGAAATATCTCTGTGCTGGGGACGTGTGTGGCGGTCAGACGGCCTGATAAATCGTGTTCAGTGGCGTGGAGGGCTAAGCGCCTTGTTTTGTTTCTCAGCAGTCGCGACTTCGGAGTCATCTATCAGCACCGCGCATGTTTATGAAATGGCTAATCGGCTCACCTTGCCGCTGACAAATCAAACGCTTCCCGACAGTGGTTAATGAACAGGACCACGCTGAGTCAGCACCCGCAGTCAATCGCTGAACTTCCCTCGCCCTCCAGCCAATCAGCGCGACACGGCTCCTCCCTCTGACTCGCTGCACGGGCTCGCACTCGCCGCGAATTATGTGTTTGTTCAGCGAGGAGAAGGTGTCACGCGCCGGCGTATAATTAATGTCTGAACGGCAGTTGGCCGCATTCGACAAGGACTTTGTGCGATAATTGGTTTACATCAGTCCAGTGCACGCAGGTCAGTTTTAGATTACAGTGCGTGCTTTAAAAAAAAAAATAAAAAAAAACTTGTAGGGCCTCATTGTGCTGACAAGAGAGGCTTCTGGCCTCATTGCCTTCCGAAGGAATAAACGGTGATTCAGGTGTTCATAGCAAGAACTGTCCAAGGGCTATCGAGTTCGTCTTGGAAAGTTTCCCCGCCTGTTACTGATATTTAGCCTTTTCCATCTCTCTACCAGAAATAATTACTAAAAATCAACATCACTGATAAAAATGATATTCATTGTAAAAGCTGCTGTCTTCCTGGACAGATTGGGAGATTAACCTTTGCCAACTTGGTTGGTGTGTGGTGTATATCTGTATGTACTCCTCAGAACATGTTGCCTCTGCTACCCTGAGACACACCGAATTGTCTGGGGCATAGCATTTATCAATGGCTTTCTGATCTTTTATCTTTTAGCATTCATCTTTTGATTTAGTGAGTCACTCTTCACATATAACAGACTATATTTATCAGCTGGGTTGTCTCAAATCTCATCCAAGTATTTCTGAGTATTATGACAATAAGTTATAATGGATTTTATAGAATTTGGTATGCTTGGAACCTATCCTTCAGGTGTTGTGCGTGCATTAGCTCTCTGACCCTATATTTGGGGGCATGTTTTTGCTGCAGTATTTGGCAAATTTAAGGGAGCTCCATTGTTGCACCTTGATAATATAATTCTCTGTCCTTTGCCTTCTTTGTCCTGGGTTTTTATTATTTATGTAAACATATTTAAAACATTATTGGGTGAAGATCGTTTCACTTGCGGTGCCAGCCTATATTATGCTAGTACCTCATTGTCACTATGTGGTAGGCCTATTTGCATACCTGTTATTTACTTTTACTATTGTAGTTTATAAATTTTACTGTTCATGATTTCACCCAATGCATATTTTCTTAAATGATACATTGGCGGAAATGTCTGGATTAGGGTGTATCCAGGTGGCTACACTGTGTTTAACTGTAATTACAACCCCCATGGTTGGTTAGTTCAGCAAGCTGGTGCATTATTGGCCTCAGATCAGCAAGGGTGGGTATAATCAAATTCCGCACAAGTCATTCATGTCACACAGGGAACAAACAAACAAACCTGTCATCATACAAAAACGTTTTTAAAAAGACAAGGACTGTATTCATGAGTGGCTGCTTCTTGCCATGAGAGTCGGTTGTTCCAACTCTGTCCCCATAATTTTAATAGGTCTGCTGTGAGAGACAGGGCCCTGTTGAGCTGGGGTTCAGGAGCGGGAGTTTGTTGACATCCGACGCATCGCGGTTCCAGCCAAATTGTATTGCAGGTTCCCGCTGCTCCTATTTCCAATCATTTCCCGGACAGATAAAATACTTGTAGCTTTTTCTATTTTGGGGCTCACGCTAGCCTGCTGAGAGGTAGGAGTCAGTAGGGCTTGGTATGGGCCCTCTCAGTAATTACCATTGAAATTGAATTGCGATATGGTCTGCGATGCCCTCCCTTTCAGAAGATTGACACAGCCTGAAATTTAATACCCTTTCTCTCAAATGCTAATTCGAACTCTAAGACCATTGTCGACGATTCGTTATGGCATCTCGCATATTACCATGTTGAATGTAAAACACCTATAATTCCCCATCAAAGGAGATTTCTTTAATGCCAGAAGGACATGCATTTAATAAAACAACACCCTCCCTGCAAAACCTCAGTCCACAGTACATTTTATTAAAGTTCTTCGATCCCTGATGTGTACATGGAGCAGACGGAGCTATTTGGCAGCTTTGTCTTCAGGGTCTGGATTTGGATTTCATATATTAAATTACACTTGAGTTGATAATTCTCTTTAGGACAGTTAATGTTGAGAAGGCTGAGTGCTGCAAAGCTGTAAAGGTTCTGTTTTAAACGGCCAAGAGGGTTTTGTGCTGCGTGCAGCGTTGTCACTTGTCACTAATGCTGATTACGTGCGTCGCATCATATGTTTATTGAAACAAAATGGCTGTTCTTCGTGGTTGAAGTAGATAACAGTGTTTTACTGAGCACTCTTTTAAACGTGCATGGAGGACAGCTGGCACAGCTTAGCAGACAGCCTATCGCGCATGTTGAGATTTCAAACGGTCGTCTGTCTGACAGCTGTGTGGGATTGGGCCTAGCCCTGCGGTTGTTTTTCTGGTTTTGACTGAAGCCTCATGGGAGAGTAAGCTCCAGAGGATCTGGACGGTGGATAGTGGGACTCGTGGGAAGCAGCATATTACTTTATGAATACAGCAGAGGTATACGATTCAGATTCAGAAAGCAAATTCCTCCTCAGGATTTTGTATCAATCACCTGGATTTGCTCATTGGCACGATTCTTTAGCCTGGAGGTAGAACCAATTTGTGAAATCAACTGGCTGAGCTCACGGTTGGATGAAACGCATGGCAGCACTTTTACTTTCTGACCCCTGACCTTTCCACCTCTGACCCCTTTTTGAAAAAGTCTAGCCTTTGGCCCAAGCTTATTTTTAACTGAAGTCCAGATGTTGCTCCTTTATAAAGGCAGAGCCTAGCTTGGCCCAGCCCAGCCAAAGATTCATCATAGCCTCTGTACAGCTCTAACTTACAGCAGTCTTATGAAAGCAGGCAATTTATACACCCTGGGCAAGACCTTATAAAAGTTTAATAAGATCCTGTAAACAATCTAACTTTTCTGTGCCCGTTGTTCTCTTGGCAAAGCGTACTGAAAACAATGTACAATGTATGAATCATAACCTTGTTTTAAGGTTGACCCAGCTCTCACAGTGGGTAAAGCCAACTAGCTGCAACATTCTCATTTCTCATTAGCCATCTCGCCATTCTCCTTAGAAAACACTCCTGTTTTGTTTTGGGGTTTTTCTTGGGGGGGGGGGGGGGACGGCATGCATTCAATTGAACGATATGAATACTACAGATATTTTTTTAACAGGCTGTATTAGAAAATATATTTTCTAATACAAATTAGAGACAGTTTATGAACATTAGAGCATGGGTTAATTTACTACAGGGGTGTCCACTTATGTGTCCACTGTATAGTCCAGAGGTTTTGGAAATGTCAGTTGCATCATGAATAATTATGATGATTACAGTGAATTGCAATGTTATAGCGCCTTTCATCCTCCCAGAGTGTTTGACAGAACGGCAGGGGAAACATCAACTCTGCTGCCACCAATATGCAGCTTCCACCGGGGAACACATGGCAGCTATCTGAGCCCTTGAACATGGCCACGCATTGGCTGAGGCATAGCAGGAGGCATGTATTAGCCAATTAAATACTGAGATGATCAGGCGGAGTCTGGTGGGATTTTTCCCAGGACACCAGAGAACCCCCCAGCCTTTTGCAATAAGTGCCATGGGATCTTTAATGACCTAATAGATCAATTTGTTATGAAACCAGAAATGTATCTTCATGGATTGCATTTCTACAGTCAAGGGAGCTACCCACAAAAACATTATCTCGTCATCAAGGACCTGGACCTTCTGGGCTCAACCCTAAAATCATTAGTGTCACACTGCTGTAAAAGAGCCAAACCACAACAGTCTACCACCTACCGCCTTGAGTCCCCAGTCTCTGGCCTTTTCAAAGGAGGAAGGTTTCGATAATCTATCGAGTTGAGTTTTTCCCACAGAGAGGGGGACTGGTATTTATTTTCATGTTTAAATGAAAAAGAGCTAGCTAGCTGTGTAGCCCGAGGAAGACTTTAAGCATTTTTTTCAAAGTTCAATATATCTTCCTGTTTTGAACTTGTGTTTGGTGTGTTTGTATTCTCCAGATGAGACCTGCTGCCTTGATCTCATAATTGGCTTGAGCCAACATGCTGTTTTAGGGTATTCCCAAATCAGTTCTTAGCAGTCTCATTTCTACAGCACATCATTATGTTTGTCACCAATGGGAAGGCACAGCAAGTACTAGCAAGAAAAGCTTGTTTCCTACCGCCATGGTTCAATGCAGACCTTCTGTGGGTGGGTTTATCAGTAATGTCTTTTACTGAAAAGTGATTAAATAATCATTAATTAATTAACTTCCCATAGAAAATGCATATTATTTAATTGTTGTAGTTTTATTTGAGTTCAATTTTATGCATTTAGAGGCCATCATACACTCAGTGAGCACTTTATTAGGTAATTATTAGACTTATTTTCTAGACGTATTAAGTCTTCTTCTGCTGTAGCCTATCCGCTTAGAGGTTTGACACATTGTGTGTAATGTGTGGTTATTTGCACTTCTGTCACCTTCCTGTGAGCTTTGACCAGTCTGGCCTTTCTCCTCTGACCTCTCTTATTAACAACATTAATAACAATGTTAACTGCTCCTCACTGGATGTTTTTTTGCTTTTCGCACCATTCTCTGTAAACTCTAGACTGCTGTGCATGAAAATCCCAAAAGCTCAGCAGTTTCTGAGATACTCAAACCACCCTATCTGGCACCAACAATCATTCCACGGTCAGTGTCTCTTAGATCACATTTCTTCCCCATTCTGACATTTGATCTGAAAAACAGCTGAACCTCTTGACAATGTCTGGATGTTTTTATGCATTTAGTTGCTGCAACATGATTGGCTGATTAAATATTTGCATTAACAAGCTGGTTTAGAGGTCTACCTAATAAAGTGGTCACTGAGTATATACAATACAAATTGAGATCATTTATTTCTGAAGACAACAGTGTACAATTCGCCGAACATTGTGCAGAATTGCTTGTACAAGTTACACAATAGGGATAATATTTACAAACCTATGATGATATTAAAATCATTACATTACATTGATGCAACCTCTGATTTGATTCCCCGTATGGACACAACGGGCAAGAGAGACTGTTAGAAAAACTCAAAGAACTCTTAAAAACAGCCGCACCTAGCCATCGCGCCTGAATTGTATCTGTTTCAGGACTGGACAGCAGCCTTTAACCATGTGCACGAGGTGACTCAAGCCTACGGTTGAGTTAACTTACGTCACCAACTAAGACAGTGGACAAAACCGGTGAGAAAAATCATTGCTGCACGTGTGATAATCGTTTACGCGTTGATTATTACATTTAAACGTCTTAAAAAAGTTAAATACAATAGCGCAACCACCTCGTAATGCGATAATAGGGATATTGTCGAGGGGCGTGCTTAAGAGAATGCTGTCACAATAGATTTTAGGCTATGTTTGAGGTTATCCAGTGGAACCATGTGGCCGATCTACGCAGTGGCGCTAATATTGGGACTCTTTGGAGCGTATCTTTGCATTTGATGCACGGAATCTCTTTATGAAACGTGCTGTGTAGCCTATTCCCACCGCTCCTTGGCCATCCCATTTTATTGTAAATTGCTTGTTCCTCAGATGTCTCTTCCTATCTCCACCTTGAGATTTATGGTTTTGTGAACACTTGCTGGTGTTGGCTGGTTGGTGGGTTTAAATTGTCTGCTGAATGGTTTATACTCGTAAACTACACAACTTGACCTTAGGAAAACTGCTCTTCTGCCCGTCTCCGGGCAGCTATCGAACCTTATGCCTTCCGTTGCGGCATATTTAAGGTTTTTCGAACGGCGCGTGTGCGTGCATTAGAACATAGTTGTGTGGAAATTTAATCACTGGAATGGTGAGTGGCGGTTATTTCTGTCACGCTTCATGTTCGATTCGAATGACGATTGTCGTGCAGAAATATGCATGAATGGAGGCGCAAGGCAGAGCGATGCTTTAGAATTATCTAATGCGATACGTCATTGCGATCTGTTGGGATTGGCTGGCTTGTTTGTGCTCCCTAAATTGCCTTTTTTCAGAATAGTGGTACTCCAGCCGGTCTTCGACTTTTGAACAGAGGCGACGCGGCAGGTTAAGCAGGTAAGATTATAGCGTTTTGTGTAATTTTGTCACGCTTTCACGGGAATCACACATGTAGATAGAAATGAACGTGTCGAAATTGTTAGAGAAACAACAACTATGTTAATCTATCGATAATCAACTTATACAATTCTAGCATTTGACTTTATTTTGCTTAGCAGTCTGAACACATAAATTGATTCATCACAGACGGTTTGTTTCCGACTGTATAGTAGCCTATGTAACGTATTTATAGCGTCATACCATTGTTAATAACGGCCAAGCTTACTTATAAACGCAGTATATTGGTAGGCTACTGAGACAGGCAATGGGGACGATGCCCTGCCCTGCGGAAAGTAGGTTGCATCGCCCTGCATTCAATTCCCCTATTTCGTTGTTAAAATTTTCCAAGTTGTCCAAAGAGATATTTTGAAGTATTGCAATGTAGGCTAAACATTAATGTATTCCAATATACTAGACTATGCGCAGTATCACATTTAATAGAATACGAAGGTGAATTCGACGGTAAAATGATGTCAGCTTATTCATGCTAAACACTAACATCCCTGAAAAATATATGTCGGGTTGTGCATTGATATGCTGTATCTGGTTGGACAAAAATGGTATAGCCTATCAGTTATGAGGTGTGTGCATACGCGGCTCCGGTCGTGCTCAACATTATTTTGCCATTGATTTGTGACTGACTGGCTGCACTGCTCTCCCCCGTGGAATGTTAATTTCTGCTGTATTGGGTCAATTTTCTAGGCAACTCCTATGGGAAACCTCAGGCATTTAATTCGAGCGGACTCGCGATACCGACAGTCAGCTTGAGATACAAAAGACGGAAACCTTATCTGCGGATCTTTTTTTTTACAATCTGGAAAACGGACTCTTACCTGTGAAAGCTACTAAATGAGTGCCAGGACAACCGAGGGATTGGCGCTATCCATTCCACTTTGCACCTTCAACGGGACTACACAGACAAATGGCACGTGCATTGATCAAGTGGAGCACTTATTCCAGGTTTTTTCGTCCACTCTTGTGCTCATCGCGTTGGTCGCGGTGATTATCGGGATCATATTAGTTTCCCTCACCACTTTTCACTTTCACAAAAGCAAAATGAAAAAACGGAAGATACAGAGAGCTCAGGAGGAATACGAGCGAGACAACTGCAGCCCCAAAACGGAGAAAGGCAAAGCGGCAGTCAGACAATGCATCATGGTACGACCTGCGCACAGAGATTCCGGGCACCGGCCACCCTCTGCAGTCCAGAAATGTGATGAAGATACGACGACTCAGGAAAACTCCAGTATCATACCCGTCCCAGAAAACGGTTCTAAAGCTGACACTGAGCACACGGAACAGGGACACGACCATTTGCTGGAAACCGTCGCCTTGTCCTGATAAAACTAGCTAGGGGATAGCTGTAAATAGAAACGGTCAGTTCATTAGAATCTAGGGGAAACATAGAAACCGTTCAACAAACGCATGTACAGTGGCATATTCTTTCATTGCGGCGTACCAAAGTACCTGAGAGGAGTTATATGGCACAAATGACCACCCCGGCCACTAAGGGCAATAAGTTACCACTTAGGCAGGAATTCGCGCGTTAAGTATAGCCTATGTAAATACTGCTCTGTGGCAATGATTACTGACTATCGATGCTGTATTGTGTTGGAAAATAACGGATCGAAGGGACAACGTGGAATGTATTGTACATTTTAAACAATTCCGTTGGGTTAAGGCGTAGCTTTGCGGAGTTCCCGAGGATGAAAACGGGCCAGGCTGTTGGAAGTTTTGTATTCGGCTGGGCGCTCTCCATCACTCGTGGTGCTGAATTGAAGAGGCGACATGGACGATTTTCTTCCTCCTAATATAATCAATTTATTCCTTGCAGGTTTTGTTGTAAAATCATATATGTATGTAAATGTATATTTATATATATACATATATAAGACAAGGCTTCCCAAAATTATCTTTGTTTAATTAATCAAGCACCTTCTGAAATGGGCAATAGTTCAATCTAGAGAAGCTATACAGACCGTAAAAGAGGGCTGGAGCAGTGTAATTTATTGACTGGCCTGTACGTCATAACATGGGCGTTTGTGTTAACCTTCCCAGAAAGCAAGAGGAGAGGCGTTGCAATTCACTGAACAGGGCAGGAAAATTCTTAATGTGCGAAACTATTTTAAATGAGCTATTTATTGACAGTGGAAAATATAATTATATTATTTTTTTCAAACCGTTAAAGTGCAATAGAAGTTTTGGTGATAGTACCTTATTGTTTTAGTTTAATATTTTTCTCCAAAGTGACACTTAATTATTCTTCCAGAGGTATATATATATATATATATGTGTATGTTTCAGTTTGATAGTGACAATGTACGAAATCCTAGACTTAAAGTTTGCTTTCCTACAAAATATCACTTGGTTTTCATTATCTGTTATGTTTATAAATCCTGGTATTTATAGTGTAACTTATGACCTATAATAAAAGAGACATCATCTTAAAATTAATTTGGTTATTTGTATTTAATTGCCATTTCATTTTAATTGAATATGGAATGAAATTAAAACAAATTCAGATGCATATGCATTATGGTTTTATGTATGCATGATTTTTGATAATTGCAGTATTATGTAATGATCCTATTGACCTATTGCAGGACATTTTATAAGGGCAAGTTACTCTTAAATACAGAATTACAAGCTTTTACACATTTTTAATTGAAGGGTAAAAATGCTATCCAAATATTTGTTTGAAGACTTATACAAAGCAATTTAACACTTCATATTTCATTCTAAAAGAATTTGTTGCTCAATTTTGTTGTATCATTTTACAGAGATACCGCATTTACCACCATATACACTCAGTGAGCACTTTATTAGGTATACCTGTACACCAGCTTGTTAATGCAAATATTTAATCAGCCAATCATGCACATGTTTGGTCAAGACATTGCCTTCTGCTATGCCAAGATTTCTACCAATCAGCACAAGGGACCAGTGGAGCTCTTTTAAGGAAGGCAATGGCTATTTTAGGAGTGCTTACTTACATCATTTGGACAGGGCCTGATCAAACCCACAAGCTAGTGTATCTCAGCTAACATCAGGAATATCGCCTACACAAAGACCAGGCCAAGACCAGGCCAAGACATGGGGCCCGATGGAACATTCCTTATAATCCGTAAACTGATTCATGATATGCATTAATGATTTAACAGTTGCACCGCTGGTGCATGAGGGGAACTTCATCCCAAATGCACATATTTTTTACCCATTATTATTGTTATTCTTATTATCATTACCTATTTGATTCAACTGTCCAATATGCAGTGCTGTGGACTTTATCCAGGAGATAATTATGTGTTAATGGTGTCATATGACTCAGCACCTTCTCTGTCATCCTGGCAGCAATTTCTTTATTTCTTTATTTTTGGAGACGGTTCAGGTAAGCGACCACGGTGCCATGTTGTTAGGGCTTGCCAAAATGTGAATTTTTCTTTCAGGGGGCTGGCGCAGTCACTGGCTCCGATAATCGAATCCCGCAAATGGACGCTCTCTCGGCCCACTGCACATTAGCGCCGTGACCCTGCTTTTATCCGCCGACGGCACGTAGGCTGCCATTAATGAGTGGCGATGCGCATTAGTAGGAATACAATCCCACGGATCATCACTCATACACTGGTGGAGGCGAGAGGAACTGGAACATTGTAAACACACGCGCAGCCTCGTGGTGTTTGAGGAGACGCTCCTGCTTGTTCCTGAATATCAGCGGGTTGCTTGCGGCGCTAGCGGATAGACGTAATAATGTTATGGTACAATGGCCGCCAACATCCATCAAGGCGGCCCGCTGACCTCCGCCACGGCTCACTTACGCAGTGCCGTGAACCTGCCGGGTCTCGCGGCCTTTGTTACACCTTGTGTTTTTTCAGTGCCATTAAACAGGACGGGCCTCCGAAAAAAAACGTCAGCCTAGTTATGGCCAGCGCTATTTTATCCAGCTATATGAATCTACAGTTATCACTCCTATTCACTGGACAGATAAATCAACATATACGCAAAAATATATGACTTGTTTTGTATTTGGATGAGCATCTATTGACCTTGCGCCGCCGTTTTCTCATTTGTGTGCGTGAGAATGCTGATCTCGCTGTAAAATCCTATTTTCTTTGGATTTCTGTACCGCCGCAGGACCCCGTATTGCATTTGCATTGCACAGTACCTGGCTCCTCGCAGTAGGATATCGCGCTCTGCACTGCGCTGCTCTGGTCATGGAGCAAACCGCGATCGTGCGCTGCTCGCGGATTCCACTTGTGAAAGGCGATCTAAATGATAAATCACCGCCTTTTATCGCCCATAGCTCATTACCCCGTACTCTCTAGGCAGAAGATCACTGGGAGATGGAATGTGAAACGCAAGGGATCCGATAAGTGCTGCATTGACATGTAAAATATAGTTTCTTTTTTTCTGTCTGGACGAAATGAAAAACGTGGGTGGGGGGTTCCACAATAGTTGTGTGGAATCCATCAGCTCCGATGGCATGAGCCTCACTGCCTCCCCCAGTAGGGTACTATCATATAATTACATCTCCCTCTGAGGACAAAGAGAGATTCACTGCGGCGCATGTATCTCTGTCCCTTTAATAGAAAACAGTTGGCCTGCCCCTTTCCGAAGCCTGCAGAGGAGCTTCACATTTGGCTGTGTGAGGACTGCTATCAGGGCGAGGACACCTGCTGTCAACTCAGAGCTTGGTCTCCATCAAATCCGCTTTTAAAACTCTTCAAAGTGTTCAGTCCTTGGCAACATTTACATGCAGGCACCTTCAATGGTAAATGGTTGGCATTTATATAGCACCTTTATCCAAAGCGCTGTACGATTTATGCTTCTTGCTCACCCATTCGTATGCGCACTCACACACCAACGGCGATTGAGGAGAAGCACCTGCTTGTTCCTGAATGCAGCGTTGGCGGATATATGTGATAATGTTACAGTACAATGGCCACCAACATCCTTCATGGCGGCCCACTGACCTCCGCCATGTCTGCCATGCAAGCCACCAACCAGCTTTTAGGGGTTGGTGGCTTGCTCAGGGACACTTCAACGCAGCCCTGGCAGGGAATTGGACCGGCAACCCTCCGACTGCCAGACACCTGCTCTTACCGCCTGAGCCAATGTTACCCCGGGGTCTAAATTTTTTATTTCATTTAAAAGAATGTTGCATAGATCTCAAATTTGTGGCGCCTTACAAAATAAAATAAAAATAATGCAAATGTCATATATATGCACACAGAAATATCATACACATGACCTCTGACCCCAAGCCAGGTAGGGCTGAGGTGCAGCCAGTTGATTGTAGGGAATGAGGGAACAGGCAGCCGGGCCCAAGAAGGAACGTATAGTAACGATGAAAAAGTATCCTTCTCTCCTCACCCCTCCCTGTTGATGTCAGTGTTCTTAATCCATGGATATAGCTGCAGGTTAGCTGCTGTTGAAGCATTCCGTCAAGCACACCTCCTCTGGCAGCCATCCAAGAAGGCATGTTCCTAATTGTCCTCATAACAAAAAGCCCCGGAATCCTGCCAGCATCTCAACCAGCGAGGAATCGGCGCTGAACATATTGTGCGGCACGTTTCTCCGTAAGAGTAATGGCTGGTTATGAGGGAAAAGGCCAAGGGTCCTTGATGTTCCTTCTGTGTAATCAGTTTTGAATCACCAGGTCATTCGTGGTAGGGGGGGGGGAGAGCTAAAGTTATCATCTGTAAGAGCATGCACATATGCCTCCTTCAGTCGGCTATGGGAGCAGGAACAGCCACCTAGCTGCTTTGCTGATAATACAGAGCCTATTTGCTGGGTTAAGAGCAGAGGCGATGTATTGCAGAATGCAGCGTGTCGAGAACGGGCCGAACTCTTGGGAGGTGGGCCTTTGCTGTTGCAGCATGTTGCATACCGTATGTTAACGCCAGAGTTTCTATATTCTCTGGGGCTGCACGGTGATGGGCTCAAACACGTCACTTCGGCTGCCTCGTGCTGGAAAACCATCAGAGTAATTTACGAGAGGAACGTGTCGTCGAACGGCGTTCCCGTTCCGTGGAGTTTGGGGAATTAGTGCTGTAGGACAGAATCTGCCAAGGCTGTGTTTTTTTCTTGCGACCTAAAAAGGGGGTTGGAGATGCTGTGATGTTAGTATAATAAAGCTGTGTAAAATAGTCCTCTAAGCCCTGTTTTGAGTACAGGGCGTGGATGATTTGTAAAATTGATTGCACTTTCAATCAAATATGGCCCCAGGCCCTGAGAGGCTTCTCTACATGTTCCGGAGAGTTCTGAGCCTGCCGGGCAGACGCTGGCCTCCCTCTCAGCCCATAGCTTTGAGTGACACTGGCAGCCGCCTCGGCCAATCGGAGCTCCCGACTCCCCCCTGCCCCCGACACCTCAGAAGTATATAAAAACTCTGGGGCCGCTGGGAGAGAGCCTGTCTGCTCGAGAGAAGCTCAAGTTCAGACACCTGGACCCTGGGACCTGAAGGCAACATGTCAGAGTCAACGCTAAGGATCAGCGGCACATCGGTCCGTCAGGGGGCCGTGTATGGTGGCAACAAGCTCTTTTCGTCAGGCAGAGTCAGGGGCAGCGGCGGTGGCCTGAGCTACTCTGGGTCAAGGTCGATCCTGGGTGGAGGTGCTGGACTTGGCATAAGAGGGGGTGGGGGCGGGGGCCTCGCGCTGGGGCTCGGAGGGTTGGGGCTCGGGGGGATGGGGCTGGGGGGGATGGGGCTGGGGATGGGGCTGGGGATAGGCGGAGGTGGAGGTGGCGGAGGAGGAGGTTTGGGTCTGGGGTTAGGTCTGGGTGTGGCAGGCATGGGCCTGGGTGGGGGGCTGTCTTTGGGAGCCGGGGGGGCTGGCGGCAGGCTGGGTGGTTTCCAGGCGTCCGTGGCCCCTCTGAGAGGAAGGCTGGGTGGAAAGATCTTCAAAGTCGGGGGGTACGGCCACAACCCGGCCTTCCTCATGAGCACCACCACAGTGGACGCGGGCGTCAGCCCCATGCCCAGCCTCGACCCCTCCCTGCCGTCCGTTGACACCGTCCAGGTCACCCGCTTGAAGGAGAAGGAGGAACTGCAGACCCTCAACGACAAATTTGCCACCTTTATCGACAAGGTACGCCACCTGTCCGTTTCTGCCTTCCATCTGGGCCCAGGCTCTAGATCTGAGACGTATTTCCCTTTGAGGTCTGAAAGTATGAAATAAGGCAAAAAGAAATTCAGGTATAAAATTATTTATCTACTAAAAGTTTTAAGCAAGACTCAAAACCTCCTTTGTATGATGTGGCTACAAATTCATTCTATAGAACTTGCCGGATTTGTCAAATGAGCTGTGATAAAAATACCAATAATGATAATAATTCATGTTTGTAGGAGTCTGATGTTAATTAAGCCCACTGTCTGTTAAACCTAAACATTACCATTACCATAAATCATTCAGGCAGAAGTAATTCCTTGGGCACAATTTAAATCTTCCTCTAACTTATTCATCAAATGTCTTTGAGGCACGGTTTGATTAATCACTACATCATTTGTCTCTGGTATTATGAAATCATTTTAATAGTTTAACTGACCTCAATTATCCTTTCAAACAGTATATTCAAACAGTTGTCTTATCCATAATATTTTGTCTTGATGTGCAAGGCCACTTCAAACTCACCTTCCCTCTCGCACAACATTTCAGAGGCCCACAGTAAACTTGTTTTCCACAAAGTAGAACAAAAGGTCTTAGCAAATAGCAGAGCAGTTTTTTTCTGATTATACACCCGTTTCCAATTTATCTTTAATGCTACCATCTCAAAAAACTCCTACCTTTAAATAAAACTGCCGCCTGGCCCTGCGAGTGAGTTTAATAAGAGAATGCAGGAGAAGCAAGAAATATGATGACACACAACAGATACAGAACTGACAATGATTGCTCCGGCCGTTTTCCATCTACGAAAATGAAAATGGTTGAATTGCTCTGCAGGCAATCTCATCATCAGTTCTACCAGCCATCCATCCACCCATTTCTTCCAGGACTTTCGTACAAACAGCTTAGCTTCTTTACAGGCAAGAGCAAAGCCTTTAAAAAAATAAAATGACTACAGTTTGTGTGTTAGGTCTCATACTCTGTGTTGAATAGGCCCTATCAATGACTGAGGTTAATAGTGGTTCACATTTCACACATTTATCCAGCATCCGTATCAGGCCGCAATGTAATATTTAATATGAAAAAAAAATCTAAATTGTGATGTTAAATCTCTAAAGACGCTTTTTAATATCGTTATTTTGTGATAATGAACGACACTTTTTAATATCGTTATTTTGTGATAATGAATGATTTAGATGATTATGCTGTTATAAAGCACGTTAAAAGGGGCGTGGTAGGGAGAAGTGGGGCAGAGCGTGAAATCCTGGTGTTGTGGAGGGGGGGGGGGGGGGGGCGTGGTTTAATCGACATTTCAGCTGCTTGAACCGACAAAACATGTAAATATAAACAAAATATATATTCTGAAAAGGAGAAATATTTCCATCTTAATATATATTTTTCCATTTTGTGGATACTCAGTTCGGGTGCTGGCTTTTCAAAAAACACTTCTCCACTCCCGCATGACAGGCCCGTACCCTGGAGCAGGATAACGCCATCCTGAAAGCCAAGATCTCCATGTTCACCAACCCCGACCAGGGGGGGCCCGCCAGCACCTCCATCCTCCTCACCTCCGCCATCGGCACCTACAAGTCCCAGATCGACAGCCTGACAGCCACCAAAGAGGCCATCATCGCCGAGATTGAGCACTACAAGGGCATCATCGAAGACGTCCAGACCAGGTTTCTTGCTTCCTTCGTTTGGTTGTAGCGGTGTGAGCGACATGGTTTTCTCTGCACAGTCCGGCAGTTTTGTTCATTAATAAAGGACAGTAAGACGTCCTTTGAGCTAGTCTCGCAGACACAAGTTTAATCCTAGACTACATATTCTTTTAAATGGAGATTATCCATACAATACTCAATTCTGTCCAGGACTAAGCTAAATTTGTGTCTGTGACCGGCCCATAATGTAATAACAACTTGCAATATCTTTCCCACAAGAATCTATCAGGTTGTTTTTTTTTATGTTAACATAACGTATTTACTTTATGAACAATGTTGGGAGTAGCAATATCGTGTCATGCAGCGAAAACTGCCTTTGGTGTGATTATTCTGTTGCCTTTTGCATTGAAAAGGTATGAAGAGGAGACCACACTAACCAAGAACCTAGAAATTGATTGGACGTCCTTGAAAGAAGTAGGTTTATTGCACTATCATGAATGAATCACGTTTCATTTGATCCTAAGCTCTGTCAGTATTTTCCTAAAATATACCTTTATGCGTCCGCAGGAGGTCGACAATCTCTACCTGACCATTTTCGAGCTTCAAACCAACATCGGGGGACTGGAAGATCAGATAACTCTTTCCAAGCAAGTGTATGACGCTGTAAGTAACCTTTAGACCACATTGTACTGCAATTAGTGCCAGGCTAAGGATAAGGTTAGCTTATCCTGAGTTCACACAAGCATTTGCTAACCCTGGGCTCAGCATTCCCACTGGCTATTCTGGCACCGTGCTTGGGGATATTTTTGGGGTTAGCCCCAATAATTTGGAGACAAACCTGAGCAGGGTCATTTAGCCCAGGACTAAGGTTGGTTCTAGGCCACTTTAGAATGTGCAGGTATCAACACTCGTTTAGCCCAGGGCTAAAAATCTCTCCTAACCCAGGGCTTAGGACATTTGAAGTACTGAGAGAGGAATGTATGCACTGCCATGCAAATGATATTTTAAAAAATACAGTTGGGCCAGCCTGTTCCTGTTGCTTCATGTTTCTGTTACTGTTACTGTTTGACCAGCCTCCTCTTGTCTCTTCATGTCTGTCATCTTATTGCCTAGAGATGCAAGTGAAAAGCATTCAAACTCCACGGTATATATTGGCCCCATAGCAATCGTATTAGTTCCTTCTTGTTCATCATACAAGAGTCAATACAACAGTGGTTGCAGGGTTTAAAATTACTCTGTTAATGGCAAATCCACTGAAAATATCTGAAGACCAAAAAGTAGTCAAAAGTTTATAATTTTCAAGAACAGGCACAGTCCACTGTTTTTTTATTGTTCGTCCAAGAGCCCCGGTGGCCTGTTAATACCGAGCCTTTGAACAGCAGGTTTTTTAAGTGTGGGATCTCTGTGTATTGCCACATAGTGGAAAAAAAGCCTTATGCTTCATTGTTCTGGCTCTGCGCTGTGTCAGAACAGAGTCACGTTGTTCCCCAAGCCTCCTTGAGATTCCGCCTTGGTTAAGCTCTCGGCACTATTAAAATGTCTTTCCATCAATCACGGAAATTCAAATTACCTGAAAGCCTCGGTGCACTCTCCTCTGCCTGCTTCAACTAAAATCAATCGGATGACCGCGGCGCATGCTAATGAGGCTATCGCTAAGGAGAAGCTGTCCGAGTGCTTCTCATCATTACGCACATCAGGCTACATGACTCCTTCCAGTGCACCGTGACTCACCTTTGCAGTCGCGTAAGGTTCGATTAAGAAGAATCATATCGGATCTTTGCTCTTGAAGTAAAGGGGTGCGGTCATTTTCCTGCCGGGGATCCGTTGTTATTGTAGGCTGTAGGCTAGGTATGAACTTACATATATATCATTATTCAGCAGACACAATCTTAAGCACTGCGACTTACACTGGTGATATTTTCAAGCAGAACATTTAACAGCAGGGTACAATACCACCACAACTTAATTACATAGTCTTACTTGTAATCTGGACTATAGAGTGGTGCTACAGTATGAATGCTAAATCAATTTGACGTATTGTATATTCACTCAAATGCTGTACATGTTTGAAGGGCCTGGTTCAGGAACACCTAGTCATCACATCTCAAGGTTTGGAAACAGCTGGTTGCTGGTTGACCAGGGACAGCTCAGACCAGCACTAGCTGTTTGACCAGTTAATACCCAGCTAGACCAGCTTTACGGCCAGCTTGGCCATGCTGGTTGAGTAGTTCATACCCAGCAAGACCAATTTTCAAGCTGGTCAAGCTGGCATAGCTGGATTTTACAGCAGGGATTAATCCCCAGTGTTGACATATGCCACGCCTGCAGCTGCATGTCGCTACATTCTGGTGAAACCCGGACTGTTTCTGCTCCCCCTTCTAGAAAGTGAAGGAGGTGAGGAACATCGTGACCGGAAGCGTGAAGTCGGCCATCTCTATCTCGGTGAACAATGCCGCCCAGGCGCAGGACCTGACCTCGGCGCTACAGGAAGTGCAGGCCCACTACGAGTCCCTGGCGAAGCGCAGCAAGCAGGACGCCCTCGTCACCGTCCAGGACAGCGTACGTGCTCCTGTTACCTCTTACTGTACTTACAGTCTGCGGCCTAGTGGCTCAGGTACATGACTGGGACCCGGAGGGTTTGGTCATTCAGGCCCCGATGTAACCACGATAAGATCCGCGCAGCCGTTCGGCCCCTGAGCAAGGCCCTTAACCCCGCATTGCTCCAGGGGAGGATTGTCCCTCGCTTAGTCTAATCGACTGTACGTCGCTTTGGATGAAAGCGTCGGCTAAGTGACAAATTATTTATTATTTATTGTTATTATTAATTTACATAACGCCGCAGTACAGCTCCTTATTCAGGGTGTTGTAGGAGAATGCGTCCATTTGCTTTATTTCACTGGTAGCCATATTCCAGCATGTAGGTTACATCTGCAACAACATCTAGCATACTGACACTCGTCTTCCCTTTTGGCTTCTGATGTGCACAAAATGGAGGTATTGTTAGTAATAGCTTTATTTATATAGCACTTTCATACATAAAATGTAGCTCAAAGTGCTTAACATTCTGCCAATTACAAATAATTATAAAGCCAAGAAATTATAGAAAAATGAATACAAAAATAAAAGAATAAACACTGATTGTGGAAATATATCCGCACATAGAACAAATAACAAGACTGGTCAAACACTTTGGGGCCTTTCCCCTGTGCCTCCCTCAAATGGGATGACACTGGTTGTGGGAACATGTCATTCCCAACAACCTACCAACAAATAACAGAACACTGACTGTATACAAAATAAAAACAGGGAGAAAAGAATAAAAGTGAGTTCATAACTTGGGTCTTCCTCTTTAAACCTCTCTCTATTAGACACTAAGCCTTCATATGCATATAACTCCTATAGATTTCAGACTTTCAGTTTTAAATAAATATTTTCATCTATACAGTTCTTCATTCATATAATGACATGTGCTGGTATCATATGTCCAATATATTGTTGGCCTGCTCTTTCCAATGAATTTCTGTGACTTATTTTGCCATTTCTGTATATTGGTGCCATAAATGTGTGATCTTTTTCTCTCACACAATTTCACGGTGAGGTCCATTGGCTGCAGAAGACAAATTGGGAATGAGGCATTAGAGTTATGTGTAAATTTAAGAATAGCTTACTGGTTAAAGGAGCTGCCTTTTTACGAGCTCTCCATCTCCGTCATTGCACCAGCTCTGTTTAGACCTCACGCCTTTCAGTGGCCATGTGTGGTACTGCACCAACTGCGACACATCAAAAAAGAAAAGCAAGAATGTAATATTTTTATAGGCTTGCCAGCGCCAGGTCAAAAAACTAATCAAAGATAGTGTGAAATGAAATAAACTGTAAAAGAGTGAACATTACATCCTTCATTTTTTGCTTTTGTATGGATCATTCTTAATCATGTGACAATTTGTCAGGTTGGAGGACAAGAGGCTATAGCAACCCATAGCAACCCATTCATTTTTGTGGTTAAACACCTGGGTTAATCTTCGCCTAAATGAGATGGCATTTAAAAATGTTTATGTTGGTGCCCAGGCAATATCAGTTTTAATATAATATTGGATGCTTGACCTGTTACAAAGATCTAAGGGACTTCACTGCTGTAGCAACCCTCTGCCTGCCATCTGTAGGACTGGGTTGCATCAGCTGTAGGCCTACTCCAGTTCAAACGTAGCCTAGACAGCTATAACTTTAAATCCTACTAATACTCTTGATTTATGCATTAATAGCTAACATAAAAGTGACACCACGGAAATAAGCTAACAATGTCCCCTCCAAAAGTATTGGAACAGCAAGGCCAATTCATTTGTTTTTGCAATACACTGAATATATTTGGGGTTGAGATAAAACGATGAACAGGAGGCAAAATTTCAGAATTGAAGCTTTTATTTCCTGGTATTTATATATATAAATGAGCCATAATGAATCTCTGTTATCGCTGTATTTATATACTTTGTTGGTGACCAGAGATTTTTTGGAAAAACTTTATTTTTGGAAGAAAAATACATTGAGTTGGGGCAGGTTGTCCTCATAGCAACTGAGTCAAGGTGCATTAAGAACGATCCACTGAATCCAAAATATGATCTATTGCCAAACTGAATCCAATTGCTATTTCAAATTATTGCAGATCTCAATGATGTCGCTATCAACCCAGCCCAGTACCCAGACCCTCACTGCAGCGAAGGAGGAGCTACGTTTGTACAAACTCCAGATCGAATCCGTGCAGCGGGAGATCGACAGGCTGAAGGGGGTGGTAGGTCTCAATGCGCAAATGCTAGGCACCTTCTCTGCAGCAGTGCATCAACAGAAACTCTAGTTACGGTATGATGTCCCTGGTGAACACTGACTTGAGGAGCATGCAGAACGGATTTCTAAAATCGCTTCTGCTAACAAGTGTCTGTGAGCGGTGCTAATTTCTGAGCATCGCGTCATCACATCATTTTAACGGGATGATGCAGGCGCAATTTGCTGCCACTGTAAGGTTAACATTTTTAACACATTTAAGGTTAACCTGCGCATTTTAAGGGGAAATGTCTGATGGTGACTTATAAAAGTTTGCCATTTACAAGTGGTTGTTACCTTTAACCTGTGTCCTCTCCACAGAACGCCCAGCTGGAGGTGCAGGTGGATGAAGCGGAGGCTCACTCCAGCACACACACAGAGACCTATCATGACCAGGTGGTGACCCTCAAGACTCAGCTGGATGACATCAGAAGGGTATGCCAGTCCCCACGACCCTGTGCTCTGTGTTCTCTTGTAAAGCAAGCTCTGCTATGGTTATATTAAAGCACCTCTTTTTGGTACTTATTGCAATTGTGGTTTATTGCTGCATCAAAGGCAACCGATAGCCTAGTGGCTAATGTGTTACTGTAACTGGGCCCTGGAAGTTTGGTGGTTCAAGCCCCAGTGTCACCACATTAAGATCAGTGCAACTGTTGGGCTATTGGGCAAGGCCCTTAACCCCACATTGCTCCTGGAGGGGGAATAGTCCCAAGTCACTTTGGATAAAAGCCTGTAATGTGAATGGAGTGTAAAACTGATCTGGGTTCAGATGCAGTATAATGTAATATTCTGTCAAACGATTAATAAGCTCTATGAGCACCAGAGAATTAGTAAGCAAGCTAAGTTGCTCTCACAGATGGCTTATTGGCAATTCATCACCATGAATCAAAAGTGGTTGATATTTCAGATGCCTAGAACAAATTAAGCCTGTATCAGGTAGAACGTTTTCATGTCTGCTTCCCGGTATAGCCAATCAGTGAGAGTGAACAAAATTCTTTGGCTATGCGAAAGGCAAAAAGAATTTGGACACATTTGTTCTCTTAGGTAAATGTGTAGTCTGTTTGACCTTTGATTTATCTCATTAACCAGACTGATTGTGTGATTACATACTTCCTAAAACCATAAAACCACTGTACATATTTGTTCAACAGTTTCCACAATGCAATTATTTGCTTTACAAAAAACAAACAGTGCCACAGTGTCTGCATTTACACTGTATATTACTATATATTACTGTATATTACTCCGCAGAGTGCAATTGTGGCTGTTACGTGTAAACCTAGCCTTGGGGGTTCTCCAGCTTGACACCTGCACATGAATCATAGTTAAACATGCCTTCTTGCCTTTTAAAGTGCACCTTTTGGCATACACGCAAATGTTTTAGGAAGGTGGAGGCGTATCAGCGGTCTAGATAAGAGCAACCTTTAAATAACCTTAGTTATTTAAAGGCCTTTTAATATTTTGGGTGGAGAAGGTAACCTTTCCGTTGCTCGTTAAATGACAACTAAATTGATTCGTGATTTAGTGCTGCAAGTGTTTTGGGTTTAAGATGATTCGTTCTGGTGACGATAATTTAAGTTTACAGCTCAGAGTGTGTGCGTCGACTGGTCACCAAGCATGAGGAATACCCCAACGTGTATTGGTCTCACGGGCTGAATGTAACCACTCCATAATCCACCTGTCAGTTCTGTTTGCTTACTCAAACACTTGCATTTGCCTGAAGTAAACCCAGGAGTCTTTCTTTTCAGCAAATTACTCAGTATGGACAAGAGTACCAGGAGCTCCTTGCCAGCAAAATGTCTCTGGATGTTGAAATCACTGCATACAAGAAACTCCTGGACAGCGAGGAGATAAGGTGAGAGCACTTATTTAGTAGATAGACCATAAACTAAACTACACCTCTGCATTCTTTATTACAAATATATTAGGCTACATACTTTATGAAATACTCTGCTTTGTTAAATGGGACAACAGTAATGGTTTACTAGGGACCTGTACCTGTTGCCTGTGTCACAGTCTAAATTATGAATGAAGTTCCTTAACCACTCCTTCGCACTGCCTCCCTATTGGTTAAAGGAAATGCCTACCTTTCTTTTAGCCAATGGGGAGGCAGTGCAGTGCAGTGGCTCCACACTTCATTGGCTAAAGACATACGTTTCACAATTCACAACACATTTACATTGTCCACTTTAACCCTTTCAGTCTCAAGCCTAATATGAAGTGGCTCCACCCAGTGGAGTTTTAAGTTCTAAGTGAAGCTCAAAATATACCAGTCATTTTGATTGGTTGAAATTGGTAAGATTGTGCGTAAGGTTGTGAGTACCATATGGCTATTTTGGGATTTCACGGTAGTTACGCTCGAGTGCCATATGGCACTCTTGGGACTGAAGGGGTTAAATAAACCCATGTCATCGCCAAGTCATTGGTCATTGAGTCTAACGCCTGTCTGCTATTCGTCTAGGCTGAAGTCGGGAGGCGGAGTCACGGTGCACATGTCCAAGTCTGCCATAGGAGGCGGGCTCGGTCTTGGGGGCGGGGGCGGGGGTGGGGCTGGCCTTGCCCTTGCAGGTGGAGGTGGTGGATTAGGCGGCGGCCTGGGCGGAGGCCTGGGCGGAGGCCTGGGCCTTGGTGGAGGTCTGGGACTGGGCCTGGGTGGAGGACTGGGCCTGGGTGGAGGCCTGAGCCTGGGTGGAGGCCTGGGCCTGGGTGGAGGAGCAAGCAGCGGATATGGCGGCTACGGGTACAGCCTCGGAGGTAGCGGACTCAGCCTCGGAGGTAGCGGACTCGGCCTGGGCACCAGCTTGGGAGGCTACGGCTCCACCTCCTTTGGCGGCACTGGCACCGGTAGCAGCAGCTTCATGTCCTCCACCATGTGTGAGTATGACCCGCACGGTCCTGTCCGCTTCGTCTTCACGCCGTGACTCATTCGCTCAGCTTGTGTAGCGTCACACGTAGTGCTCCTTTCGACAATGACAAGGCATCCCTGCTGTAAATCCAGCTCAATTCTTGTCAAACCACGTCAAGCTGGGAGCTGGTCGTCTGAACTGGTCAACCAGCTATGAGCTGTTTCAAAACCTGGCTTGAGTTGTTTTTTTCAGCAGGGATTTAAACCAGTCAGAGTTACAGATGTGTGACAGTAGATCTATTCCTCTAAACCCCCCACCCCCACGACCCTCATCCCCTCCTGTTTTCATTTAAATTGTTGCCAAGCAGCAAACCTGCAGCCATTTTGAATAATCCCCTAGTAGAGCAGTGCCGAGACAAGATATGAAGTTGGAAAAGGACGCAATTTTCCACACACTGGGTTAATCCAAGCCTTCCTTTCCTCCTCCCCAGCTTACTGATGAAACGCGTGCGGATCACAGATCACGGATAACAGATAACGGATAACGGATAACGGATCACGGATAACAGATGACGGATCACTTGCAAGGTCCTCTACGGCTTCTAATCAACAGCGAACCTGCACTGCCTCTGGCTTTCACGCAGAGAGAGAGAGAGAGAGAGAGAGAGAGAGAGAGAGAGAGAGAGAGAGAGAGACAGCCCAAGCCATAAAGAACCACGCTACGTTTTATTTTTCACCTCGCTGCCTGCGCACCCTGTCTCCCATCTGACACTGCCTCTTGTAAAACAAAGCTCCAGAAATGTGTGTTTCCTTCATACCTCGTCTCCTGCTTTGTGTGGCTCGCGTGGCTTCTCCAGGGGTGTGTGTGAGATTTAACGCAAAAAAGTAACCAAAGCTTTAGTCTGTATATATTACCCAACATACTGCAACTATTAAAAATGCTGTTAAAAGAAAACTACAAATGCTTTACTCAATTGGAAGGCCCCAGCATACCCCAAATATGCTTCAAATGTTCACTTCAAATTACTCTCTGCCTATGAAAAAGATATGTTTGCCCAGAGCCACAAAATAAAACATTAAAAAAAAAAAGCTTTGGTGTCAATTGTTTTTAAAAACTGAAATCAATGTTTGTTTATGTTTAATTTCTGTGATCCAGCCTCCACAACATACAAACAGAGGTGGAAAGTCCAGGCATCAGAAAGTGAAACTCCATCTGTGTGCTTCTTCCACCCAGTTCATACTCATTTCAAGAAATAGTTCTACCTCCTTGCTGAAGAATTGTGCTAATTAGCAAATCCAGGTGATTGGAACAAAATACTGTGGTGAAATCCTGCTTTCTGAACCTGGATTTTCCATTTCTGCACTCAAAAATCTGACAATTTGCTCTGACAGCAAGGACAGAGGCCTGTTCCAGAAAGCAGGATTACTGAGTTAGCTAGCTACATTTTCAACAAAGCCAAGCCAGCATACAGGCCCAAACTAGACTGCTCAAAAAATTAAGGGAACACTTAAGGGACACATCAGATCTTGATGAACAATTTATTCAAGTTGAAAATCTTTACTGCTGTACATTGTATAATGAGAACAAAATGACATAAAAACGCTCAAAGAAAACCAAAATCATCAACTCATTGAGGGCTGGATTCAAAATCACACCAAAAATCGAAGTAAAAAATTGAAATCACAAGCTGATCCAACTTGTGTGAATATTAACTCATAATGTGACTCAGTAGGGTGTATGGCCCCCGCGTGCCTGTATGCACTCCCAGATGGTGAGTGACGGGATGGTGGATGGTGTCCTGGGGGATCTCCTCCCAGACCTGGATCAGGGCATCAGTGAGCTCTTGGACAGTCTGTGGCGGTACTTGGCGGCGTCGGATGCACTGATACATAACTTCCCTATAGGTGCTCAATTGGATTTAGGTCAGGGGAACGTGAGGGCCAATCAATGGCATCAATGCCTTCCTCATCCAGGAACTGCCTACACACTCTGGCCACATGAGGCCGGGCATTGTCCTGCACCAGGAGGAACCCAGGGCCCACCGCACCAGCGTAAGGTCTGACAATCGGTCTGAGGATTTCATCCCAGTACCTAACAGCAGTCAGGGTACCGTTGGCTATGACATGGAGGTCTGTGCGACCCTCCAAGGATATGCCTTCCCAGACCATCACTGACCCACTGCCAAACCAGTCATGCTGGATGATGTTACAGGCAGCATAACGTTCTCCAGACGCCTGTCACATGTGCTCAGTGTGAACCTGCTCTCATCTGTGAAGAGAACAGGGCGGCAATGGCGAACCTGCCAATTCTGGTGGTCTCTTGCGAATGCCAATCAAGCTGCACGGTGCTAAGCTGTGAGCACAGGTCCCGCTAGAGGACGTTGGGCCCTCATGGAATCTTTTTTTGACAGTTTGGTCAGAGACATGCATGCCAGTAGCCTGCTGGAGGTCATTTTGTAGGGGTCTGGCAGTGCTCCTTCTCACACAAAGGAGCTGGTATCGGTCCTGCTGCAGGGTTGATGCCGTTCTACGGCCCTGTTCAACTCTCCTTGTTTAACGGCCGGTCTTCTGGTATCTCCTCAATGCTCTTAAGACTGTGCTGGGAGACACAGCAAACCTTCTTGCGACCGCACGTATGGATGTGCCATCCTGGAGGAGCTGGACTACCTGTGCAACCTGATTGGGCTGCAGGTACCGCCTCATGCTACCAGTAGTGACAAGGACACTAGCAGAACACAAAACTAGAGAAGAATCAGTCAGGAAGGATAGGGAGAGAGCAATTGTCTGTGGCCATCACATGCAAAACCATTACCTTTTAGGGGGTTGTCTTGCTTTTTCTTTTTTTTTTATGCTTTTGCATCTCCATTGCACCTGTTTTCACTTTCTTTTGCACCAAAGCAGGAAAGCAGGTGAAATTGATTCACAATCACTTGTGCTTCCTAAGTGGACAGATTGGTATCCCTGAAGTTTAACTGACTTAGTGTTACACTGTGATGATTAAGTGTTCCCTTAATTTTTTGAGCAGTGTATAACACCCCCGCCACGTTTCACAGATGAGGAGGGAGTGCTTTGATTCTTACCCTCCACACTTTGCTCTTGCCATCACGCTGACATCAAGTCTCATCTGCCCACAAGACCTTTTTCCAGGCTCTTTTGGGTACTACTTAGCAGACTGTAGCCCGACCATCCTGTATTTCAGCTAACTAGTGGTTTGCATCTTGCAGTGTAGCTTCTATAGATCTGTTTGCGAAGTCTTCTGCAAAGAGCAGTCACTAACCCATCCATGCCTGTTTTCTTCATTATGGTGGGAATTCTTTGGTGAATATCTGTAGAGGTTTTCCTTGGCCTACCAGCCCCTTTTCAGTTACTGAGCTCACCGATGCTCTAGTTATTCTTAATGATGTTCCAGACAGTTAATCTTGGTAAACCTATTGTTTATTTTGTTTTGTTTTTTCTTATTTCCCAGTGTGATCATGGCTTCCTTGACTCTCATTGGTACAACTCTGTTCCTGATGTTGAAAAAAAGCCAATCAATCACTGTCACAAAAGCCTAGAATCAAGACTAAATACTGAAAGCTTTCTAATACTTGCACCAAGGAGGTGCTTAAATACACCTGACTAATCACAAGCAGCGGAGAAGCCAACTGTCCAATTACATTTGGTCCCCTAAAATGGGGGGACTGTTTAAAAAGGGATGTAATTCCTACATAGAGCACCTGATATGTCTGTAAATACCCTCAAATTAAAGGTGAGTCTGCACTTTCACGTCATGTTCATTGTTTAATTTCATTAACAACTATTTCACCACTAGACTATCCACTAAGAGGTTTGGGGCATTGTGTGTTCAGAGATGTTTTTCTGCATACCAATGTTGTAATGCGTGGTTATATGCGTTACTGTCACCTTCCTGTCAGCTACAACCAGTCTGGCTCTTCTCCTCTGACCTCTCTCATTAACACTGTTTTTGCCTGTAGAACTGCTACTCAATGGATGTTATTTGTTTTGCACACCATTTTCTGCAAACTCTGACACTGTTTTGCGTGAAAATCCCAGGAGATCAGCAGTTTCTGAGATACTCAAATCACCTTGTCTGGCATCAACAATCATTACACGGTCAAATTCACTTAGATCACATTTTTTCCCCATTCTGACATTTGGTCTGAAAAACAGCTGAACCTCTTGACCACATCTACATGCTTTTATGCATTTAGTTGCTGCCATGGCTGATTAAATATTCACATTAACAAGCTGGTGTACAGGTTTACCTAATAAAGTGGTCACTGAGTGTACATTGTATGTGTAACCATTTCTCTCACTGTGGGTGTGGGATATTTGACCATGGTGAGTCAATTGCCCCATCTAGTGGTAGTCTGTATTTTCTACTATAGATCATTTGCCTCGGTCATAATTATGTCCTGGCTGTCTCTCATTGGTCTAAACAGGCTTTGCTCGGTTCTGAACGGACATTCTAAGCCTTGTTTACTTCGTTGAGACAGCTCAAATTCCACCATTAGATGCAAAAAATGTTGAAAATGTTACCGGCCACAAACGTTTCCTTTTTTTTTTTAATAATGAATATTTAAGTACAGCATATTGGTTGAAAAAGCACAATACTGTCCGAGACATGTAATGGCTAAATTTAGTGGATATTTTAATGAGAAATGCTATGTACAGGTACAGTACATCTCTCTAGACAGTCAAGCTATTCAACTAAATAAGAGCAGAAGTCAGTAAAATACAGTACAAACCCTAATGGCTTTTTCTCATCATTATGAATTATTCTGCCCTCATGAATAACTGAAAATGTTAACGTTGAACTAGGTGTATCTGTTCTCCAGGGCAACAGTTCAGATAATCAAGCCTACCACGATTGCCAAAAGACACCTCAAATTTAGGTCACTGGCATAGTTTCCATGACCATCTCTTTTCATTGGTTAAGCATCACATAGCCAAAAACCATAAATACGAACAAATCATAACCGTTTCATTGCCATCATTTACCCCTTGTATTTGTTGTCCAATTATTCAAATGAGCCTCATGCAATTACACATACTAGCTTGCCAACACAGAAGCAGCAGCCAGCTAGCTAACTTCAAATAAAACCAGCCAGCTCATTTGAAGTCTGCAGACTTTTACGGTTTCTTTTTGACCAATGAAACGCACGATTAGAATATACAGTCGGCAGAGTTCATTTCCGTTGGAGCTTTTCATGCCGCCTTGTGGAAATGTAATCTATAATCGTTTGTTAAATGTCTCAAATAAACAAAGACAAAGTGCACAATAAAATGTGTTTTCATTTAAAACCATCTTCTTGTACAAAGGGGTTGTTAGTGTACAACCTGCAGATTAAAAAACAAAAAACAAAGATTCCTTTGACAAGACTGCAAACTCAACACAGGGGAAAATCAGGATCAAGGCTAAATCATTTTTTAAAAACTAGATGTGTTTTTGGCTTTGTGTCCCATCAGATGTATTTATGTACATCGTTTAATGTTTTACAGGAGAACGTCACAGAACAAGTTACAAAAACGGGCAGAGGAGCCCATCTGCTTCACGGGGGTTTTTATACAATGTTCATGAACGACATTTTGTAGTTTAAGCATCGCCTCCTTGCTGTTGTTTCTTCTTCTTCTTGGGTTTGGTGGCCGGCTGCGTCTTGGCTTTCTTGGGGGGCGCCTGGCCCGGTTCTTTCCCGCCAGCCTGCTGCTTCCTCTTCTTGTTTTTGTTCTTTTTCTTCTTCCCCGGTTCCCCCGCGGTGGCGCCCCCCGCGGTGGCGCCCCCAGCAGTGCCGCCCTCCTCCTGAGGCATGGGCCCCTTCCCCTCCCGCGGCGCGGGCCCCGTCCCCTCCAGCGGTGCCGGCTTCTTGCGGTTTTTGCGCTTCTTGGTTTCGGGGAGGAAGCCTTTCTTCTTCTTGGGGGCGGACTGTTGGGCCTGCTCGTCCGCAGCCTTCTTAACCTTCTCCACTTTTGGCTTGCTGTGAAAAGAATGAAAACGTTTATTGGCCTTCACAGGAATTTGCTTTCCGTTGAACGTCAGTCACCATCAGTGACCGGTAAAAAAGCACTTTTACAAAAACACAAGACTGCATATACCTATAAGAAAAAACATTCATGGATTATGTATCCTCCGACAGAGCACTGCCCCAACTCTGGATGCAGAACATCAAGACACTCTCTTTCTTTATAAAACATCTTTCTATAAAGACCAAAACTCCACAATTTAAGTCTTTGTTGGGCCACAGCATATCACAACAGTTTATTATATATCATTTACTAATATTGTTTATTATCTACTGTAACGCACAGAGCAAAACCCTAATGTGAAAAGCCTGAAGTGAGGGATAACCACATACAAATCACCTGCTGGACCTGGGGTTCGAATCCCCACCGTTTCACTTCCTGTACTGTGATCCCAACTCTGTTACTGTAACCCTCTCTGCTTTCCCCATCTGAATACTGTGAAATTACACAAGCAGGGCTAATGGTCTGCTCTTAACCATCTTAATCTTGTCAGTGGAATTAGTTCACTGCTCATATGAACGTAACTGTAGTGGTGTTAAATACTGGGGTGGGGCAGGCGATAAAGAATGCTATAATCTCTTCTTCTCGGCTCATGGGACCAGGTTGGTTCATTAGGTTCCGCCTTCATATCCGCTCTACATTTATACAGCTGGGAAACCATACCAACATCTTGAATAATATATTCTGGCACTGGGTAAAAGGGCAAAAAAAGTGTTGCCTTTTGGCACTTTTGCTGCACCTGAGATCTCTGGTAAGATGCTGTAAAAATAAACCATAATTAGAATCAAACCTGGGTTAAATATGTAAAATCTTTGGATTCAAATGCTTTTCTGTGCTCGATTGATTTTGCCTTGTGCAACTGAGCCAACGAAAGAGGACCAGAAGGCGGGGTTACACCAGACAAGCTCAGTAAAGCGTAGAAAAGTATTTGAATCCAAAACAATTATGTATTTGACCAGCGACTGAAATTTTTTTTTTTTTTTTTTTTTTTTTTTTTTTCTTCACCCAGTCCCACAGTATATTATTAAAGATGTCTTTGTGGTTAAACATCTAGGTCCAAATATAATAACAGCTAGGAAGCACAGAAATGTTTATGGGCACTACATTGGGATTAAGAGGCGCTGTGGGCTTACAGGATCCCAAAATGTTTCATCACACTCCAGTACGTGTCCTCCAGGTGGCCCGTCTTTCGGAAGCCCTCCAGCTGGTTCATGTGCTGCAAAACCTCTTTCAGGGGCTCCAGGTTCACCGACAGCTTCTGTCCAACACAGACAAGGAAATGTTGCACAGCAAGCAACCACAAACAGGCAGCAGAGTGACACTGGCTATGGGAACCATATTCTTATACCATATACCATAACCATATACTTACAGTAAACAGCAACCAAGTGAACACAAAATGTTCTCACACTGTTACTGGAATGTTTTGTCAATGTTATAACATTGCCACTACCTCGCAGCAACATTGTGATAAAGCAAAGGTCTGGGTTAGCTATGAATACACTTCATTAGTATCACTGAAGCAAACATACATCCATATAAACAGGTAATGCGTTTCCAGAAATACACACTATATATGCTGTCCGGAAACAGAATTTTGGCAGAAAAAGAATTATTAATTTATTATTTAATATTAAATGAGAATTCAGTCTGAATTACACAACAGAAGTCGCCGGAACCCTCACAAAACGGTTAGCTGGATAAGTGCCCTAAGAAAAAAAAAACCTGGAACATGGACTGCACTAAAAAGAGCGATTCCAGGTTTTATGTATCCCGATAGTTCAGTAATCCTGCTTTGTGAAATCCCCCCCCCCCCCCCCCGCCCAGGTCTGGTTATAGTTCTTGGCACATCCTTTACCTGCTGCTGAACGGTTCGGACGATGAACTGACTGAGCTCCAGAGCTCTGACCATCTTCTCTTGGACCACCTTAATCTTGTACCCAGTGATGGAGCGTAGACTCTTCAGACAAAATGTGAAACTGGGTTATCAATACGAGGAACAACAGTGGATGAAATCAAGATGAAACTGAATGTACAAGATGAATCAACGTTGATTAATCAATCCTTGTGCAGTACGGCTAGCAGGTATAGACTGGCGCACGAGAGGCATGTCATTTTAAAGGTCCTACATTATTTTACACATTTCCAGTGTTTTATTTTAGCTCCTGATATCCAGAATGTGTGGTTTTAAGTACCAAAAACAGTCTTGATCCAGGTTTATGTCCAGTTATGTCCATTCTCTAGCGCCTCTCATGAGCTTTACCAAGAACAGGCTGTTTTAGTGACTGTGTCCTCAAGGCTCATTGATATCAATTGTCTAACTGCACATTTTCTTCATATGGTTGGAGTGGTTTTATTTGGGAACTGTGTGTCTTGATACTTTCACAGTGCTTAATTTTCCACAATATGGGAAAAAACCCGGCACTGATTCAATCCAGTAGGTGTACTGCATGCATTAGTGGGTTGGTGCCTACCTCCGCCAGCTGACCAACAGTCTTCTGGCACAGCTCCGCCAACTGGGCATTGGTCATGAGCTGCCGCACCTCCTTTGTCTGCAGACCCCTCAACACGATGAGGCAAGCCTGACCCTGAAAACAGGGTCAAACAGGGTGAAACGAGGCACTTTCTACATCAACAACATCTTCATGGGAATTAGAAGCACAGCTAATGGAAAGCGGCTAACGTGTGAATTATACCAGCACAGAGAGGAGCACGCAACGCCACAAAAAATCAGCGCCCAATTATGACTAAAAAGACTCATTGCGTCAGTTATTCTATAACTTTATCTGAATTATAGGCACACAGCTCATTTCTAAATACATTTTTACCTGCTCTTCTGACAATAACAAAGTTTTGTGAATGAGGGGTAGAAGCCCTGGCTGAAACTAAAGGGTAAAATGGCGGACGGGCTGTGTAAAACTGAGCTGTACCTCTTGATGCTGCCTCACTCCCTCTGTGATGTATTCTACTGCAGAATCCAGCAACCTGACACACAATACCTGCAGAACACACACACACAAACAGAGAATTTGGATTTGGATCAGTTTTTTTTTTTCTTCAAGAAATTTTCATTTGAAAGCAAGCAGTTTTATTTATTATTATTTATTTTTTTCAGAACACATTATTCTAGGGAAAGGTCAATTGATAAGGAAAGCAGTGTCCTAAATATGAATTCAGTGTCATATTTAAAAAGGAGACTACAGTTAAACAACTACAGTAGATGCTCTCTATCATGAGTCATCCTGAAAACTGTGGTCTTTTGCAGCTTAATATTATTTTATGTATCTATTTACAGCACAATTACGTACAACACAGAATAAGAAGTTCAAAGCACTCTGTTTACACTGGTAAAAGCACTGTTTGAGAGCTTTATCAGGGGAATTTCTTTTCAGAAAACCACTTTTAAGATTAAACAATCAGCACAAACACACTGAATAAAAAATAAAAAAAGGTAAACTGACTGGGAATCTGGTGAACAGGTCGGTGAACATGGCCCCCGACAGCGCACTCTTCCTGCGGGTCATGAAGGAGCGGAGAGCCCGCTGAAAGAGGGAGGTCACCCTCTCCACATCAACACTGCCCATGGCTGCCCCCTGCAGGGAGGAAACGCACATTACACACACTTCACTTAAATCTCTCACACACACACACACACACATATAAACACAAACATACATACATATAAACACGTGCACAGAGACACACAGGCACACAAACAGACATACACACTTTACTCAAATCACACACACACACACACTTTACTCAATCACACACACACACACACACACACACACACACACACACTCTAACATGTGCACAGAGAGACACAGGCACACAAACACACATGCACATACACGCACATACACGCACATACACGCACATACACGCACATACACGCACATACACGCACACGCCCCAATTGTGACTAATTTGATTCAACTAAGTGTGTTTGGCAGCTGCTGGAGGACAGGGTGTGCTTGGGAAATATGAATCTGCATATTCTCATAAAGGGCCAGCAGAATTGTAATTGCAGTGCCGAGCTGAGCAGATGCTACCTTTCACAGTAGCTGTATAACTCCGAACACATTCATCACACGTTCTGCAACAATTATCAATAAGCAAAAGCTGTAATGTTATATTCAGCTTTGGTCACGATCGAACTTGGTCACGAGAGAGAAACTCAAGGCTGTTTATCAAACAGCTAGCCAGTAAGCCTGTCCTGGGTCAGCAGGCCGTGGCCAACGCTAAAACACAAGCTCTCGCAAACAAAATGGAGGCATAAAACCAGGTCATTCACAGCTTCCTTTCACTCTTCTGATATGGTTTAATGCATTCTTCCAGTCTTCTCCAAAAAGGGTTTTAGCCCAACACTATTTATTTCTGCACAGAAACCAAAATTTAAGGGCAGCAAACAGACTGAGAAGAAATGTGCAGGGAAAGGAAAAAATAAAATAAAAAATAAATAAATAAATAAATAAATAAATAAATAAATAAATAAAAACTTTCCCTTAAAGAAATTCACTTTAAGGCACCTGTCACATACACAAATGTCTTCAATCAAGACCTTGGTAAGCAGAATCAGGTGTCTTGGTGCACCCACACAGACTGGACAGCCCTGGTTTAATGTATGACAGGGAGGAGCTCACCTGTTGTGCAGGTGAGGAATCTTCTCCACCCTCCACCTCTGTCCCTGCAGCAGTGGGAGACACACCGCCCCTCAAGACCTTCACCAGGTAGAGAGCCGCACTGCAACAGAGCCAGGACACCAGGGCCACGTTCAAAATGGAGGGAGGCGAGTACAAAAGAGAAAAAGAAAAAAAGGCTCCCTGTCTGTACATAATGTTTGGGACAAAGACCAGCGATGTCTTGATTTGCCACAACTTGAGATTTGGAATCACAAAATTGACATGTGGTTAAAGTACACACCTTTTTTTATAAAATTATTTTTATACTTTTTTTTTTTCCCACCATGTAGAAATTATAGCAGTGTTTATACATTGTCCACCCATTTCAGGGCACCATAATGTTTGGGACACACGCCTTCACAGGTGTTTGTAATTGCTCAGGTGTGTTTAATTGCCTCCTTAATGCAGGTATAAGAGAGCTCTCAGTACCTAGTCTTGCCTCTAGTCTTCCGACCACCATTGAAAACTATCATCACTTTTTATCAACATGAGGACCAAAGTTGTGCCAAAGAAAGTCAACGAAGCCATTGAGACTGAGAAATAAGAATAAAAGGGTTAGAGACAGGGGCCAAACCGTAGGCCTGGCATGCATGGCACAGGTATGGTTCAGCAGCTGACCTAAAGAAGTAGAGGGAGACGGAGGAGTCGGCCAGCGTCTGGGCCCTGGTCAGCACCCTCTCCATCATGTCATGCAGGTCCTCTTCCATGCCCGACACATTCTTGGAGTAACGTTTCGCTCTGCACAGCTGATTCCTGCGGTGACACAGCACGCAAAAACATCAAAACCGCCGGCTCCTTCGTGTTACTAACCAAACCGCGCCAAACAGAACTGTGTCAATTACTCAGTGCTGTTGAATTACTGATCTTTCTTGTCAACACTGTCATAAATCTGTAGGAATTTTCTAAATTGTCTAAACTGCAAACCATCTAATGTGTAAGGTCACTAATATGTTATTAGAATGTCCTTAGCTGAAGTAATGCTGATGTGACAATCACTGCAGGTAATAGAAGGCAGAGTTCTGGAGAACACTTCTTTTCTCTTTTTTTTTTTTTTAAAAGAACATTCCACTATTCACAGGGTTAAAGTGTATGTCAGTCCAAAAACGACACAGGCAACGCCGGGCTCGGCGTCCTGGTGGTGGCTGACCTGAAGATGTCGGCCGTCTTGCGGAGGAAGTCCTGCTCCTGCTGGTTGGTGTCAGAGCTCATGCTGTTCTCGATGACACTGAGCAGGGGCTCGATGATGCCCAGGACCAGCGGGCTCTCCGGCTGCTTGGACAGGAACACCTCCACCAGGTCCAGCACCTGTAGCCCAACACACCCACAGGGTCCGTTTCAATTAGCTTTTTGCACCATTTGGCTGACACTTTTTTTATTTTTATTTTTTTATTAGCATATTTCCCAGGCGGACTTGTTGATCTCCTGCCCGCACCAGTTAATGCAGACTTCAAGAGGAGATTGTAGACACGTGATTCCTCCGATTTACGTGACATCGATTGTCACTGTTTTCCCACACAGCACCACTACCAATCACACACTCTAGAGCGATGAGACCAACAGAAATGGCAGCTTACCCCCAATTAATTGTTTGTTTGTTTGTCAACAGGGCTCACGCTTTTGCTGAGAACGACCATCTTTCCTGCCTGAGGCACCCCGGAGGCATCATCCAGAGCCAGTGTATGTCCTTTTACACACACATTTATACAGAGCTATTCTCTTAAGATATTCAGGTTAAGTGCGTTGCTGATATTTTCCCCTGATAACAGCTCACACTGCAAAAAAAGTCTGACTTACTGTTTAGTCTTGACGTAAAACCTTTAAAAAGTAGAAATACTGGCTAGTTTTAAGGTACTGTTGGCCTTACCAGATAAATTTTCATACCCCATTGGCAAATCATGAAATGAGTCAAAACTGTCTCACTTCATTTGCAACTTTTGTGTTATTTAGCAAAAAAGTAATAGAAATAGGATTTTAAGTCTAAGTATCAGACAAAAATACTGTTCTGACAGACATGTCTGAGCAAAGTGAAGTACCTTGATCTTAAAGTCCCTGACAAGGTTCTTCTCCTTGCGAAATCTCTCCTTCTCGTCCTTCTTGGCCTGGATCCTCTTCTTCTGCTCGGCGAAGAGTGCGGAGATGCTGCCGTCCAGCTTCATCATGGACTCGTCGTCCAGCTCGTCATCCTCACTGTCGTCGCCCTCGGTGGCCTAGAGATGAGCAACATCCTGTTCAGCAGGCCATTTTCATATCTCTGACCGCATTACACACCAGCCTCAAACCTGGATTAGCATAACAGCCAGGTAACAAAAAATGTATCTCCATTTCACATCAATTCAGCAAATAAATACGAATGACTTTCAATTGAAAAATTCCTCAGAGAACATTATGGACAACGAGGTCCAGAAATGAATTCCCCTAATTGAACGATTTAATTGAAAGGACCTCTACAATAACAACCCTCGCATATTTACACAAAGTTAGCTGAAAGGTTAGACAAGTGGTTTGGAAGAGTTTGAACTCGGCCTGTGGAAAGAGTTATAGAATGGCACGTACCAAAGCGTTCTGACCCTGCAGAACCTTCATCAGCTCCAGGCGAAAATTCTGATCCACCTCCTCTTCATCCCCCACGTCCTCTTGTTCATCCTCCTCCAAAGCTCCATCATCATCATCATCATCATCATCATCAGGGTCTTTATCTGACTCGCTCTCCTCGTCATCCTGGAGAAACGAAAACGCTTCAGAACGTTAATGCTCCTGAATGTAATTGCAACATTAATGTTCACAGAAAAGTCTAATCAACAGTGATTTCACAGACACGTCACAATCATTTAATTTATCAACATCAGAAGACAACCAGAAAATAATATTCCGATTCAACATACAATATGAACCGCAGTAATTGAGAGACAGGCACAAGGACTGGTTAAAGGTCACCTCTTCCTGGTCATCGTTTTCATCCTCTTCCTCCCTGTCTCGCTTTCTTTTTTTGCCCTCGTCTTTCTCGTCTGTTACCATGACCGAACTTTCCTCTTCGTCCTTACGAGGATCCAGCACCTGGAAATCAGGTTCCTAATCAGCAACCGGTTCACAATATACTACAGTACTGTGCAAAAATCTTAGGCACCTGTATAACATTCTGTACAGATAAGATTCTTTAAAAAATAATTAAATGAAAGGTCCTAAATAAACGTACTATACATTTTACATTACATTTTAGTAATTTGGCAGAATAGTTAAAAACTGAATCAATATTTTTTGTGACCACACAAAAAAAGGCCGAAAACAGCACAGCTGTTTTGTCCGCTCATATACACTGCTTAGTAGAATTATAGAGAATTATAAGATGTAAAAATAACAAAATGACGAGAAAAGGCCATTCAGTCTAATGTTCGCGATTTTCCCATGTCGTGCTGATTTTGCCTACAAACTAGATAGTATTGAGCGAGTTACTACTGTGTGAAATGTCCTTTGAATTACTTGGAATATTACAAGGAAATCAAGCACACATTAGAGACACAGCTCTGAAAGGTAAACACAGTGGGTGCTCTGCCGGGCGTAGACAGGCGCGCCCCTCTCACTCACGTCTAAGATGGCGTTGAGCGCCCGCGGCGTGACGTGGGGGCAGACGCCGGCGAACACCGTGCGGCACACCTGCCGGACGAAGCGGCTGGGCTGGGACAGGAGGGACAGCAGGATGTCCACCATCACCTCCACCCACTGCGGCTCCTCGTCCTCCGCCTCCGCACCTGCGCCACATGGACACGGTTACACGCAGGTCTCCATATCACACAGGGACACGGTTACACACGGGTCTCCATATCACAGGGACAGGGTTACACACGGGTCTCCATATCACACAGGGACAGGGTTACACACGGGTCTCCATATCACACAGGGACAGGGTTACACACGGGTCTCCATATCACACAGGGACACGGTTACACACGGGTCTCCATATCACACAGGGACACGGTTACACGCAGGTCTCCATATCACACAGGGACACGGTTACACACGGGTCTCCATATCACACAGGGACACGGTTACACACGGGTCTCCATATCACACAGGGACAGGGTTACACGTGGGTCTCCATATCACACGGTTACACACAGGTCTCCATATCACAAAGGGACATGGTTACACACGGGTCTCCATATCACACAGGGACAGGGTTACACACGGGTCTCCATATCACACAGGGACAGGGTTACACACGGGTCTCCATATCACACAGGGACAGGGTTACACACGGGTCTCCATATCACACAGGAACAGGGTTACACACGGGTCTCCATATCACACAGGAACAGGGTTACACACGGGTCTCCATTTCACACAGGGACAGGGTTACATTCATTTCTCCTACCTGTGGCCTTTTTCTTCTTCTTCTTGGCTTTTTTCACCTGGGCTTTCTCTAGGCAGTTCTGCAGATCCTGCATTAAGTCCACACTTTCCTCTGCTGCCTGCAGGAGAAACCCAGTCTGGATGTTCAAACTGCTTATGACAGCACTGTTTCTCACAGAGGCACTTTTCATTGTGCTATACGCCAGTTCTGTATCTACAGTATACTGTGGCCATATTATATGGGTTATTCTTTAAGTCACACCAGATTAGAGTCTGCTAGTTTACCAAATGTAAATGCATGTCAAATGTCATTAGTTGGATTTTTTTTTCTTTCTGCACACTGTAAAAAATGTTTTTATTAATTAATTAAACAAAAAAAACACTACAAAGCTACTGCTCCTTTGAAATACACGTGGACTGTGATCTTTCAGCTTTTAAGTTTAAAATGGAAAAACAAATTGCTGATCAAAAAGAAAATCAGATTTTTACCACACTGCCTTGGTCAGGAATAGACGTTCTTCACTTGAATCTCTAACTACAAACATTACAAGCCAATTAGTTGTATGTTGTAAAAGCTACGTAGAGTCTGAATTCATCCTTACCTTAAGATGGCAATTCTAAAACAACACTTCTGTTTGGACTTCATTAAATGAGTCCAGATATAGGGATGGGAGGGCCTGGCCACCTACTGTTTCTGGCTCACTCACTTATCTCATTTACCACCACATCCAACTGCGAATGCCCACCTAGTTAAACGCAGGCCAAAGTATTTGAGCATTTGCTGCGACGCTACCAGTACATACCCTGAAGAGGTATATGCCCACGAGCAGGAACAGCTGCTGGAAGGCAGAGGTCTCCGCGGTCTGTGCCTTCTTCGCCTTCTTCTGAAGAGCCTCCACTGACCTCAACATACTGCAAACGCACACAGCAGCAGATCAGTGACCATGCTGAGAACAGCCTCACACCCCAGCTGACACAGAACGTTCTCGTAATGCCGCTGCCATGTAGCGCCAATGTTACAGCACCACTGCAAAAAACTACAAATATGTCCGTTGCAGACTTTATATTGAGACTTTATTTTTATTTTATTTTTTACTAAGTAAGACAATAATAATGACAATGAGGTGAAACAGTTCAACATTTGCCAATGGAGTAAGAAAATCTAACTTGGCAAGCAAACAAAACAAGCTAATATTTTACATTTGAGAGAAGGAAAGAAGCTCTTCACTCTTATTTCAAGATGAAAAGCTTTCTTAAGACAGTCATTTTTAGCGGGGACTAATCCGTACCTATCCCAGCTCTCCTTCTGTTGCGGAGTGAACGGTTGAGCGCACTGCACGTATTTGGTCTCCCTCAGCAGGACGTCGGCGTACTGGACCAGGCGGTAGATCCACAGCGTGCCGTCGGCCGTCACGCCCTGAGCGCGCTTCTCGTTTTGGGCTGGCGCCTCGGGGGCCTCGCCCTGCGGGTGACGATGGTTTAGGTGTTGAAGGAGCCTGTGGGACAGAAAAAAAAAAAAGGAACCATTTTGAAATTCTCCCCCCACTGTTTACAGCACTGAAAGTATTCAAAGAACGCTACATGGCCGATGGAGTCTCACCCAAAGAAGGGGTTGACTATGACTGAACGGGTCTTCTCATCCAGCGGTACTGACAGGATGCTCTGCGTCTCCGGGATATCAGGGGTGGACTTTTTGGCCACAAAGAAGGTGTGGAAGATCACAAATCTGGGGAAGAATGCGAGATGAGAAATAAGTGCTCATGTTACACACTGCAAAAAGAGGAGAAATTTCTACAACAAGACGACTAAAAAAAAGGTTAAAATTCTCAAAAAACTGAGGGTACTTAAAGGAACCCGATACGCACTGGTTCCGTGAAAAAAAATATATGACCCAGGGAAAGCAGCCGGTTGGCAATCAAGCAACAGTCCGAGCCCCAGTGTAGTTCTCACCTGGCCACGTCCATCACCAGGTCCTCCTCCTTCTTCACCTGGTGGTTCTCCAGGATGGAGGTGAGGCGCGGGATGATCCACTTGCGCAGCCGGAAGACGCAGTGCTCGTTCCTGCACGGAAGCCGCATGTCACGCAGGAACACCAGGACAAATCCTCCCCCACACTCCCCCCCTCAAATGTATCAGCTGTCTGCACACTCGTGAGATGCAAGTCAACTCAAAGTATGCCAATGTACGCTTTTACGACAACTATATGAATGTTCGTACGTTCATCTGCCTTTTTAATTGTGTCCACACTTCGAACACAATATACAACATTATTATTATTATTATTATTATGATTATTATTATTATTATTAACATGATTATTAGTAGCTTTGGCTGTACTGATCATATCAGCCTAGGTTAAAAATCTATATTTCCAATATTCAGAACAAGATTTAAACTTTGCCTAATTAACATTTTTCTTTGAAAATTCTTAGGAGCATGTTTCCAAATGTAACATGCAGCCAGAAACCTATTGGTTTCTAACACAATTGCAATTCATGTCTGAACCAGGTCTGAAGCGGATACCCACTGGACTCCAGACTCCTGGTTCTCTTGCTGCCGGCGGGTGCTGAAATCCAGGCAGGTCTCCAGCTGTGGGTGGGTGAACATGCCCTTCAGCCAGTCCACGTAGCTCCGCAGCACGGACGGCTCCAGGTGCTGCACCACCCTCCAGAAGCTGGGCACCACCGGGTAGCCCTGGTTGGTGAGCTTGGTGAAACCCAGAATCACGGCCAGCTGCTTCTCGGGGTCTGCGCAGCCCTGCAGGAAGTCCCCGACGTACGTCTCCATCTCCGGGGAGAACTTGAAACGGTCAGGGAGCTGTGGAAGAGCAGCACACGCTGCACTTTCAGACCATCTCCTCTTTCCTTCTTTTAACATTTCAGTCTGTCCCCGACTGTCCCGCTCCACTCTGGTTATTTTGTTCATGCGGGTACACAGAGAGATCTGCTGCACCCCCAGAAGCACCGGGGAGAACAGCAGGGGTTTACCTGAGCAGAGACCACGTGTTCCCCGTAATGCCTCATCACCTCTCCAGTGAGCACCTGCTGCAGCTGAGGGAGGGACAACAGGGGCAGGGCACTGCCCAGGAGCCGGTAGCACATGTAGCTGAGCATGAGAGACAGAGGAGAGTCAATACAACTACAGCGTCGGCCCCGTAAGGACCACAAAGGAGACACAATCTTAACAAAATACACCACTTGAACACAAAATGTTATTACAATATTGTTGCAATGTTGTTGCATTGTTAGAACCTTGACAACTCATTTCTGTAACATTATGAAGGTGCATGGCATGGTAAGGTTTCCCTTACTTGTTGGGTCCCGATTGGTCAGTCAGCAGCCCGTGAACCACAACCTCTCTCCAGAACAGCTGAAAGCTTTCTTCTTTCAGGGCCACCTGCAGCAGGTCTAGCGCCACGGCTGGGAGCAAGCGGTCTTTCTTCACGGAGCGGGCGGCCATCTTTAACACCTCAATCAGCCTACAAATGCAGACGAGGTTACAAAACACATGCTGGGGATTTAATGCACAATAACGTCCAATGCCCATAGATTGTAAAATAAAAAAGACTGTACATGCATGTGCCAAACATATAAGATGGTCCCACCAACTTATTACAGCAGATGGCCTACCTGCCCTTGCAATGTTCTCATCAGTGTGTGTGTTTGCATACATTTCTATACATGATGAAAAGGTGACGAGATCCCCAATAGGTGTGCAGTTAGGAAGACCCTTACTTGGGGATGTCGTCTTGGGCAAAGACCCTTACTTGGGGATGTCGTCTTGGGCAAAGACCCTTACTTGGGGATGTCGTCTTGGGCAAAGACCCTTACTTGGGGATGTCGTCTTGGGCAAAGACCCTTACTTGGGGATGTCGTCTTGGGCAAAGACCCTTACTTGGGGATGTCGTCTTGGGCAAAGACCCTTACTTGGGGATGTCGTCTTGGGCAAAGACCCCTACTTGGGGATGTCGTCTTGGGCAAAGACCCCTTACTTTGGGATGTTGTCCTCGGTGACGACAGTGGAGGTCCCCAGAAGCTTTTTCAGTTTCTTAGGCTTGAGAACACCAGGGAACCTCTGCATGGCCACCAGGAGGAGCTGCAGCTGCTCTGGGGTGCTGAAGGCTGATGACAGATCGCTCTGCAGAGCGCCCAGTAGAGCCTCCTCAAACACCTCCTCGGTAGTCTGCGTGACACAACGCCGTACGCAAATTCAGATTAAAGCCAAAATATTAACATTGAAGCAGCAGGGTCTATATTCATGAAGCATCTTTCGAGTGGGAGTACTAATCTAGGATCTTGTTTCCCCTTTCCCTGTCCTAAGCTTGTCCATTGAGTGCTAAAAACTAAAACTTATCCTAGATCAGCCCTTCTGCTCAGATGGTTAACAGGGTAAGGGCGGTGTTCTAGATATTACGACACCTCATTCTGGGTTTTCTTTTTACACATCTGCAGCGGTGATGAGACAGTTTAGAAGCACATCCCAACCAGCTCTTGATGATGAAATAGGTGGCTCTCACCTCAGACAAGATGTCCACCATGGTTTTCCTGGGCAGGTCCTTCAGGTGTTCTCTGTAAAGGGCCAGGCTCTGCAGGAGCTGAACACACTCCAGCAGGACCGGGGGCTCCTGTCAGAGACGGCAGGTCAGTAGAACACAAAAAATACACTCACCGAGCACTTTATTAGGAACATTATTACTTTATTAAACCTACTTATTCATGCAATTATCTAATTAGTCTAATTGTGTGGCAGCAGTGCAATGCATACAGTCATGTAGATAACTTCAGTTAATGTGCACATCAACCATCAGAATGGGTAAAAAATGTGATTTAAGTGACTTTGACCGTGTGAATGATTGTTGGTGGCCAGACTGGTCAAAGCTGACAGGTGACAGTAACACAACTAACAATAGTGGTATGCAGAAGAGCATCACTGAACACACAACACATCATAACTAAGTGGATAGGCTACAGTCTAATTAATACCTTACAAAGTGCTCACTGAGTGTATATCTCTGAGCAGAGAGAACTGGAATTCAACCAGGAGGGATACTTACCTTTGGGAGTCGCCCCGACTGGGAGAGTGACAGCACACCGAAGAAGTTCCCAAATGCAGCATTCCTGATTAGTTTCTGTTAAGGTAAGAGGTAGATGGATATGTATTTGAAGGGAAGGGCAAAAATGCTGAGGTGTCACATGACTGCCAGATTATCACATCATGTTACGATTAGAAGGTACAGATGACCACCTTTATTGTGGAATGTTCAGTTCTTGCAGTACCGGTTCAGGTAAGGTTTTGACTTAAGCCTCTGGGCGCTTTGCAAACTTATTTACACTTTTATAGCCGTGGATTTTATAGCCGTGGTCCATTAGGGTAATAAACCAACAGACATAACATTTGTCTCTTACCTTCTTCACTTTCTGCAGATCATGTTTTTGCTTGATATATCCAAGTGCTGTTTCCAGTTGGACCTCTTCAAACACACTTAAAACCTACAGCCCAACACATTATTAAAGAATTAGACACCACAGACTATTTGGCAGGCCCAATAGTTCAGCTCCAGCCCATGGGAAATTAAATGTTTTTAGTGACATGGCAAAGTTTAAATTTGGCAACCAAAAGAGTCTGACTGCGATACACAGCCGTGCCCATTCAAGCAGGCATCTGAATACCACTGTTCATTAAATGTCAACACCACTTTACTCCCCCAACACACCAATTCCAGTATGCTGCCTCTGTTCAAACCGTGCAAAATATAACAGTTCTTAATTGAGAATAGGACGAATAAGCTACTACACAAATATCATAAGATGGTACGTTACAATATGATGTCCACCGTGACAGCGCCCGCGTGCAAGGGGAAACTGAGAAGAACAGACAGACCTGTGCCAGAGCCAAGCTGAAGCCTGGACGAGCCGCTTCTCGTGTGTGGGAGAGGCCGTCCACCAACCTCGTCAGTGTGTACTTCAGCTCATCCGACTGGACCACCACATCACGGATAAACAAGAATGGGATTCAAAGGTTTAGTTACTTAGTTAGTTAGGTGCACGATAAAACACAAAAGTAATCGCATTCAGCCTAGCCATATCCTAGCTATGACTTAAAACCGCTTAATAACATTGACATGGCTGGTCATTCCGGTTCAAATTAGTGGGTACACTGCGTGACTACGTGAGGTTGGCTGTAGGCAATACTGGGTTAAGAAAACCGACAATAATAGCTATATGATAGCCTACTGTTTATCAACCAACTTGCACCCCCGTTCCAAACTAGCTAGTCGGCTAGTACAGCACCTAATGCAACACGTGGCGATATACCGTAAATACGGCACTTAAAAGCGCCCAAGACTAGTAAACTGTTTATTTCTTAACCGTTTCGGAAAACAATATTGTCACGATCTCTCGTGACATCTAGTGCGATTGGTATCTACACAAGAAACAGTTCATGAAACAGTTTGAGTTGTCTAGGTAAAGGAGTGGTAAAGGAGATGCACCGCTTCCCTACCTTTTCGCTCTTTTTCAAATACTGAATAAGATTTTCGATTGCTTTCAGTCGCGTCTCTTGTTCGGGCTTTGCGATATCCCAGAAGAAATCGAGGAATTCTCTGTTCTGTTTAAGAATTCCCTTAGCATCTGTGACTTTCGGGCGATGTGGTTCCTTTTCGATCTCCCCCATGTCTGCATGCGTAGCAGTGGCCATGCCATGTGAGTTTTTAACACCACGGCAACATGACCCGGCTTTTCCGGGGCAAACGGAACTTCGTTCCCTCAGTTGAGAACATCTCGATGGTTGAGAAAGAGAAGGAATGTGACGTAAGGTTGCAATACTGTAACGGTAGTGAACCGCTATAATGAACGCAAATGCACTTACTGAAAGACTGAACCAAGCATTACTGTCGACTCGTCAGTGAATTAATATTACAAACAATCGTCCAAATCACACAGTGTATCACTTCTGACCTGTTTTGCAAAAAAAAAGTCATGTTTAAATGTGCAGTTACGCATTCAGTGAGGAGCAACCAAAGCATAGTGCCCCACGTTCTATGTTGAGTTTGGTATAGCTAAGTTATAGCTATTTTAAGTGTACACACGTTATAGATACTGGTAAGTAGTATCTTTCATAATAGCTAAAACTGAAAAGCAAAGTAGAACATTCATAGGATTATTGTTTTAATATAAAAATTATTCAATTCAATGCAAATATACTCTACACGTATAAACGCACGTGCAATAACAAGAAATCCAAACATTTGAAGTGTTGCCTAATTTTGATATAGACTTTATTTTATTTACGCAAATAAAAACGTTTTTCTGAATGGCCTTTACGCGCACTTTTGCAACATTTCGTTTTGTAATGTGGCTAGCTAAACAAGACAAGCACAACAAATTTGATATTTCATAATATAGACGCACAAGTTAATTGAAAATTAACCATATCGTCGCCTAGGCGTGTTTATTAGTCTATTTTTAACAACGTCTGTTACAATTGCATGTTTACAGTCACCAAATACGCTGGATAAGGTTCCTCCCTTTATATCAGGCAAAACAAAGACAACCATAATTTACTCTATTTTGGGGTCCTCGCTGAACTGATTGCTTTCTCCTGCACGGACTGCAATGGCGGATTACGATAGCTACGATGACCGAGATCGGGCTTATGGCAGTTTTGGAGGTGGGAGAGGGTAAGAAAAAAAACGGTCGAATATGCAATTTTAACAATGGGGGAGATATGGCCTTAAAATGTTTTCAAAATTGTCTTGCCAGGCACTGGGTTTTATATTTGGCTGGTGTAGGTAGAACGGCCTGTCACGGTTTGCAAGGAGTCCAGAGATGAAAGCTACCGTATGAGATGAATGGGCAGCCGAGATGGGTTTGGATATTCGGGGATTGCACGAGCGAGGAGATGCGTGCAAGGTCCCAGGTTAGAGTTTTCACAAGTGTTTACGGTTTGGTCCAGTCAGGACTGCTAGATAATTGGACGGTATTGCAGTGGATTTGGCCCCACACAGGTTCTTTGATAAAGCCGTGGCTGTTGCCAGCAGAACACTTGGCGCCCCGGAGCCCGAAGAGGAAAGGTGTATATGGGGATACATGGTCTGCGAGTCTGCGTCTTTGGGACAGTACGGAATGTGGGATGGGCTGATAAGGGACTACGCTATTGTTTGCTGTTGCAGTTGGAACAGATAAACGTTGCCCTGTTTGTTTTCGTTCTTGGTACAACAGTGCAGCCAGATTATAGCTGCAGGTCTTCTCAACTCTTATCTAAAACTGGGCCCAGTCTGTCTCTATTTTCGCGGTGCGAAGTGGTCCTGGACTGGCACTCTTCACTGAATCTGACAGTCTTCCTATACAGGTTATTGGAATTCTGTCACTCGTCCGCCAGTGCGTGGCTCGCTTTTACGCGACACTGAAACTGAAGGACTGCATTCGCACATTTGTCCTGGGTTGTAAACGGTCCAGCGGGCACCGACCTAATATGCTCCCGAAAATTCCGCTCATAGCCTGTCCGGCTGCTGCAAGCGTGCGGTAATACTGCGGTATATTGGTTCTATCGCATTATGCAGTAGGCTATCTATATTGCGTTTCCAAGATCTTGTTTTTGAAAAAATCTAATCCACATTACGTGTCCTTTGCTCAACTCCAGGAAGGGCACCATGGATTTGAAAAAGAGTAGAATAAGTGATAATAAATATTATTATCCTCGCGGACAATATCTCTGAGGCGCAGATATTCAATCTTGGTTTTCAGAGTTGGTCATGCGCCTATTGATAATTTATTGGAAAGGAAGCGTTATCTCCAAAGATTCTCGGAGGAATCTGAATAGTTCTCAGCTGTTGAAAAGTTTTATCAGAATATTACAACTGCCATTTCCCGTCAAATTCAAGTCAACGGTTAAAACGGTGGTCCTGTAAAATTGATATTGGGCAGGAATTCCTGTCGCTGTTAGCAACAAGCAATCTATTTGTGTTTGGGGATCAGCTTCTGAATTGGATCCTTGTACATTTTCTGTTTTTCCCTTCATTTGTCCATGGCAAACTACGTGCTGCATATATGTGTGGTGCTGACTATATTTACATTCTTAAGGAGGACATGTCAGATTATGAACATCCTTTGTGTCAGATCATCTGTTTTGAATTGGGTAATTGTATCGTTTACAACAGTTTTGCCCTTTTCTTTTTGAATATAAGCATTTTTAGAATGAACTATTCTAAAGTCTATTCTGCTATTTTCCAAGGCAATTGATAACTTGCAGGAAGTTGTTAGTTTAGCGCTGAACAAATTCATGGTTCCGCCTTAATTATCTAATTGGCATGATTTTGTAATATAGAAGTGAATTGCAGGAAATGCAGATTTCCCATTTCTGGGGAAAAGGGAGATTGCGTGGTGAAAATAACAAAAAACTGATAAAGGAAGGAGCAAGGAGAAACTAATACCTTCTGCCAATTAAGGAAATTAATGTGTATGAATCAAATTAGCTTTATGAATGCCAGATTTATGCATTGGTGAATAAGTTAAGAGAAATGGTTTCATGGGAGAGTGAGGACAGTGTCGAATAAGGAGTAAAATGTTGGCCTTAAATGCAGGTTGAAGTACATTATTTCTACCAGGTTAGGTGGCCTATACCTAGATTCTGGCACATTGCATTTTCTTCTGTGAAAGACAACCACTGTGACCATTGAAAATGTCAAGGATGTTTCATCAATAAAAACATTAAAAATGAAATGGTTCTCATAAAAACATAAATACAGTGGGAAAAGCCCAGCTTTTTGGTTGTTTCAGGTGCTTGTTTATGACTTGACAATTGCTATTGCAGAAAACAAAACCTGGCTGATGTGGACTGACTGACTGTGTCATTCTTTCGATGAGATGGATAAAACTTTGTGGGAAAATGAATCCTGACTGCTGTGATGTCCATGTCACTCTCTCAGTGAAACTAAGCTGAAGACCATACCTGACTGCTATAACCCACAGGCCTGTGACAGTCCAGAAGGGACATCAAAATATTTCCAAGGTGCCACACAGCCTACAAAACAGCCTTTCCCTGTATTTGCTTCTCCATCTTGTTACATTGATCTTTGAATGCCTAAATCAGCTGGTTGTTTTAATTTGCTAAAGGACCCCAATGTTTGTCACTTAATATCAGCTGTATGCCAAAATTCGCAATATGCGTCAATATTTGGTTTGCAGACTGTCATTCATCCATCCATCCATTCATTCTTAACCTGCTTATCCTGAACAGGGTCGTGGGGGGGCTGGAGCCTATCCCAGCGTACATTGGGCAAAAGGCAGGAATACACCCTGGACAGGTCGCCAGTCCATCGCAGGGCACACACACACCATTCACTCACACACTCATACCCATGGGGGAGGAAACCGGAGTACCCAGAGGAGACCCACACGAACACGGGGAGAACATGCAAACTCCACACAGAGAGGCCCCGGCCTACTGGGATTCCAACTCAGGACCTCCTTGCTGTGAGGCGGCAGTGCTACCCACTGCACCATCTGTGCCGCCCAGACTCTGTCATGCATTTCTATATATAGAAATGAATATATACATGTATTATTTATTGGCCTGCAAATAAGAATGATGCTGATGTCTTGCCTGTGGCATAGGTATGAGTGAAATGTGTCTGGTGATATGAAATTACTTGATATTTGTTTGGGTTGTTATGGTGCAAAAAATAATCTGGAATGTAGTTATACATTACATGTGTTATAAAGAACACATAGACCACTTTGTTAGGTAGGCCTGTACACCAGCTTGTTAATGCAAATACTTAATCAGCTAATCATGTGGCAGCAATTAAATTCATTAAAGCATGCAGACCTGGTCAAGAGATTGAGCTTTTTTTCAGACCAAATGTCAGAATGGGGAAGAAATGTGACTTTGACCGTGGACTGATGGTGCCAGACAGGGTGGTTTGAGTATCTCAGAAACTGCTGATCTCTTGGGATTTTTGTCTCTAGAATTAACAGAAAATGGTGCAAAAAACAAAAAACATCCAGTGAGCAGCAGTTCTGCAGGCAAAAACATGTTTTTTAATGAGAGAGTCAGAAGGGCCTGGCTGGTTGAAGCTGATTGGAAGGTGACAGTAACATATATAACCACACATCACAACATTGGCATGCAAAAGAGCATCTCTGAACCACAATGCGTCAAACCTCTACTATATGCGTCAAACCTCTACTATATGCTACAGCAGCAGAAGACCAATAAGTGTAAAAGTCGAATAAATTCCTAAAAGTGCTCACTGAGTGCATATTCTTTAGCATTAGCATTAAATGCATTGCAATTAACTTGGAGAATCATTTTCAATAGATAATTTTGTATATGCTATGTTACCAGTGATGTTCAAGGCTAACAGTTTTTGCCTGACACACTGCACCTAAGTCTGCTGTGCTTCATACTGGGCCAACCTTAAATACGCAGGAATCCTGGGCTCCTGCAAATATACAAAACTATAAAACATGAAATGTGAAACGTTTGAATTACGGACAGTACTGTGCACCAGCTTCAAAATAAGAGGATGCAAATTTTGTCCCAGTCAGAAAAGGTCAGGACTATTTTAAAATGGCGGTCAAAACTGACCTTTTTTGTGCCTGTATGTCAACACCACTCAACTCCGGGTCATGCTGACAGCATTGTCTGCAGGTATTTACACTGCCCATGTACTCCACCACCTGATTTCACTAATGAGCTTATTTCCTGAACAAAGGGGGGCAAAATAATTAGTGAATTACATGGTGTCCCCACAAGACCTGGAATTGAGTAGCCCTGCTGTATATCTTAGGTCAAGAAATGTCCCACAAAGCAATTTTCTCCGCAATGGCACAATAAAACTATTCATCTGAGGCAGCTGTAATAAAACCAGTTGACATGAAGCGCTGGATCAAGAGATCCAGTCAAAATCTCTTGATGGGCCAGTTTAGCCAATGGTCAACGATTGGCCTGTTTAGCAAACATGCCTTCCTGTTTTTAAATCAATTTTGTTTGTCAATGAAAATGTCACCATCACATTTTTTTCCTTGAATGAGTAAACAACCGCCACGGGCCCATAAGCCTGCTGCTGGATTGCTGCTGTTGAAGGATTGGTTTTGAGGCCATTCTGTTTATAGATTAACGGCCACAAGTAATCGCCTGTCATTCGCGGTTATCATTTTTTATTAATAAACCTATGTTCTTTTTGTGCACTGGGTGACTGGTCAGTGTGAAAATAATGTTTTGTAGTTACCCAATAAAACCTTGTGGGTCATGATGATGACCATTTGTGTCCGAATAAATATTTATCTCAAGAGTAGGGCAGATTGCTAGCTCTCTCGGTAAAGGCACCGCTTATGGTGCACGAGTCTCGGATCTAATCTGGCTCATGCCAGGCCCTTTCGCTTCTCATTGGCCTCCACTGGCTTCCTATTGCCGCATGCATCCGTTTCAAGGCCCTAGTGTTGGCATTTCAGGTTGCTAAGGGGACTGCCCCACCTTACATACAATCCCTGATCACCTACTTCCCAGCTAGATCACTCCGGTCTGCCAGCTCTGGTCGCCTTATGGTCCCCTCTCTACGTGCACCTGGCGGTGCATGTTCACGCCTGTTTTCCGTTCTGGTTCCTCAGTGGTGGAATGACTTGCCTACCACTGTCAGAACAGCAGAATCCCTCCCCCTATTTCGACGCAGACTCAAAACCCACCTTTTCAAACTCTACCTTAGTCCTCCCTCCTGATTTCCCCTGCCCCTCCTTTCTGATATCCCTATCCTTGTCTACACATTTCATGGGTATTTTGCTAGTTCTGGATGTGATGCTTTGACTTATGGTAGAACCTATGCACTTGTAAGTCGCTTTGGATTAAAAGCGTCTGCCAAATGACTAAAATGTAAATGTAAATGTGCCCACCATGGCCAACAGCCCTGCTGGGACGGCACACGATTGGCCTCGTATCGCCCAAGGGGTGTCCATTGCTCAGGCGACCTCTGTTGGCCATCCTGGCTTGTCCTCTGCACACACGTATGCCTGGGTCCCCTCCACCCCCTCTCTGCTGCAGTGTTAAAAGAAGCAGCTGGCTGGCACTGCATGTTTTGGGGGAAGCAAAGTCATCTTTGCTCTCCCTAGCCAGGGCTATATGAGTACATGTACACTCGCATACCTGGGTTGCGAATTGGTGGGAGACTCTGTCACATGGTAGCATTTTTATGTATGTGTGCAAAGGGAGAAGGGACGCCTGCTTTGTGCTGGTCAGCCCCAACGTGTGGTAACGATGGGCTATTTCCGAACAGAAGATCCCGAGGTGGTGGCGGCCCTGGAGGACCCCGCAAACAGAAAGAACTTCCCACAGAGCCCCCCTACACAGCTTACGTGGGGAACCTCCCCTTCAACACAGTGCAAGGAGACATTGATGCCATCTTCAAAGACCTGAACGTCAGGAGTGTCCGGCTAGTCAGAGATAAAGACACAGACAAGTTTAAAGGTACAGACACCCTACCCCATGGTGCCCTCTTTCCCAGGAACCCACATGACATTGATGTTTGCCAGAAGGAGATTTGAGGCATTGGCAGGGGAGAAAGTTGCCTTATTGATTTGTTTCTACTCCATGTAAATTGCTCCACAATTTAGTTATGGGCAATGTTCATTTTATTGCATATTTGATAGCTCATCAAATGACACATTGTTCTACTAAGCTTCTAAGTGTGAATCCAGCTTGTGGCTATAATTAACAACAAATTGAATGAAGTCATTGACTGTTCAAAATCCTCTTTGTCCTCCAGGTTTCTGTTATGTAGAATTTGATGACTTGGAATCCCTAAAAGAAGCCTTGATGTATGATGGTGCTGTAAGTATGTTATGGGCTTCGAAATTCATTTCGTAATGGCTGCTACAGTACTGTGTATGATGATGATGTTGCATAGTTTAAAGAAGTCAAATTGGTCTGTAGCAGGGCATAGGGCAGGAGGGGCAAAATTGAGCAGTGATCTGTTGATTCTAAACTTGCACCTTCCACCCATATGCTTTGAAGATCATGATACATAATCAAATCAAATGAAAATCTTTTCATATAGCACATTTCACAAACAATTGTCACAATAAGCTTTGCTGAAAACCCTGGCCTTAACCACCACAAGAGTAAGCGTTGGGCAATAGGGGCTAGGTTTGGTTGTGAATAAGTGGCAAGGTTTGAATAAGGTTTAGACATGGACAGGTGGGAATCAGGTCCTAGAATCAGCCTACTCTGAGGCACTTTAATTAATACAGGTTTGGGTTAGTTTCCCCCCTACATTCTTGGTGTAGACCAGTCGGTCTGAAACCTCTACTCGGGTACCACCTGCCTGATCCAGGTATTTCATGTGTTCCACCTAAAGCACACTGATGCACCTAATCAAGCCCTTTTTAGTTGTCAGGTCAGGGGTGCTTGATGTGGAAGACGTCAAATACCTGGTTCTGGCTGGGGGTGCCCGAGGAGAGGGTTGTGAAGCACTGCTGTAGTGGACGTGTGGCTTTGGCGACGTAATGCTGAAGACCTTCATCGGCTGGGTGAAATGTTTCTTTCAACCGACACGCCCCGTCTCTCCAGCTCCTGGCCGACCGATCGCTGAGGGTGGACATCGCCGAGGGTCGCCGGCAAGAGAAAGGTGGCGGAGGGTTCGGCTTCCGAAAACAGGATGACCGAGGAGGTACAACGCACCTCGCTGTGTGAATGGGTCCAGTCGTGAGGTCCAGTTTAGGGGCGTAACTCTTAATCGGTTTATTTTACTTCTGGTGATACAAACTTAGTGCGTGAAAATGTGTAGTGTTGCAAATCTAATGTCAGTCTAACGGCATGACTCCAGTCAATTTTTTCATTCAGTTTAGTTTAGTCTGTTTTTATGAGATTCAGCATTTTAATTTGTGTTCCAGTGGATGTTGCTTATGTCATCCATCTATTGGTTGTACATAGACTTTGGCCAATTATAACATTGTAATAATAATTTTGTTATGTAGCCTAGTGTTGTTTGCTTGCTTTTGAGTTCAAGTGTAATGTGGAAGTGTAACTTTGCAGGATGTAAATGTCTACTGTGGTTTGCATGTACACTAAAAGGGTTGCTGGTTCTGACTGCTTCATTAACCGCACCCTTTCATTTTTCATCCATTTACACAGCGTTTTGACTCCTCTGTATCTTACTCCCCGAGCCCTACGCTTTCCTCTGCTCTTCCTGGGAGACTCAAATCTTCAGAACGTCTTGCAGGGGACTCTCAGACTGGGACCTGAACTGGGATCAGTTTTTGCTTTTTCTCTCATGCTGAATGTATTTAGGGTATGGATGGGAACCTGATCTGAGATCAGCACACCTGCTCTGAAATACTTCATGAATCCTGCACTCTTTTTCCTTCAGTCAGAGCTGTAGATTTAGCGATTCCTTTCCCCTGCTCTACTCAACCGCAAACCGGCACTAGTGGCTGATGGTGGCTAAGCTCGGCATCCCAGCAGGCACTGCTCCCTCACTCCCACCGGTAATTAATTGGGCCCTGTCCCTTTCAGGCCGAGGAGGCATGCATGGCCCCAGAGGAGGGGGCTGGGATCCCAGGGACGACTGCAACAATTCAGGAGGAGGTGTGGGAAAAGTGCTCGTCAAATGTTCGCGCCCCTTCACACCAACTTCAGACCCCGTGTAGATGCTGTGTAAAGTTGAGGATGGTGAATAGTCCTTGTTTAGGAATGGCTCTTGTTTGTGAAGAATTGTCAGCTTAGGTAATTCAGTGCTGCAACTATGAGTCAGCACTGGCCACGTCACCTAGCTCCAAAATGAACAAAATAGCCTACACATTAAACCTTTGGAAGAGGTATTAGTGAATCAGAAATATTTTCAAGCAGCAGTGTGAATCCGATTTCCTTTGGGGGTCAAATTCATGTTCTTACAAAAAATGTTTTTGGTCTGAGCTCTCAACGTGGATACGCATTGACCCCATCTCATGTCCATTGCCATTGTGCCATTGGTCACCTTGCAGGAACGGTTCGGCCAGTGAACATTTTGGTGAAGTGACCTCATTCCGAACCGGTTGTCTCGCTGAATGACTGTTGTCGTCCCTCCTCAGGGTTCAGAGACGATGACTTCATGTCGGGCAGGAGTCGAGGGGGCGGGCGACCTGGAGACAGGAGGGGGGGCGGTGCTGGCGGCGGCGGAGGAGGAGGGATGGGCCGCTACAGAGACGGACCCCGCGGGGGCCCCACAGACTTCAGAGAACCTTCTGAAGGTGCCTCCACTCGTTGCTGTTTCTCAGAGACCGCTTGTCCTGCTTCCAGTTTAGGAGATCACCCTGCAAAAAAACTATGTAAAAATACATTTAGGAAAAGAAATCTAAGCAAAATTATCTAGCATGAACAAGACAGATTTTGTTAAAACAAGCGAAACAATCTTACACAGACAGTAAGTGAATCACTCGGTAAGTGAATTTATCTTATCAGAAAAAGTTTAAGATTTATAGCCTATATACAAGATATTTTCACTTCCGTTCCGATTTAATTTGCTGTGTGTTGAACAGCTCTTGGTTCTGTGAGAAGTTTTGCTTTGTTATGCCACACTAGTACTGGAGTGGAGTGGGCCTCTTTGAGATGTACTGGGTAATTGATTATTACTGCGCCAAAACCCTCTTGTTTTTCCACACGCACAGTTTGGTATCAGTTTGGCCTTGGGTTGTCCACATAACCTTGTGACAAATGCACTGCGTACCGAGGCCAGAAACTTCACGAGGGTAAATGTGCGATGGATTGATGAGACCACTGAATAAGTTTCAGGTGTTATGATATGCTATAAGTGACTTAAAGGTACAATAGTTAATTTCAGACTTCTAATGATCAAGAGAGGAATAGCAGCAACAAACACCTTCAAACCACAACATTGTTTATCTCTCCCCTTCTCTGTAAACGCACTGACCTTGAAACACCTTTGCCTAGGGCAATTACAACCAACCAATGAGCTTGAATTATTGTACAGTTATACAATGTTTTGGTACAGAGTGTCGGGCCGTCAACTGTATATTTTGAAACCAGAATTTAAGGACTATTAACACAGGCAGAGGGTGAGTCAGTGAGACTTTTTCAATGATAGGAAGGGATTTACAATGGTATTGTAACACAAAAATCTTACTTATTGTACCTTTAAGTTAGACATGCACTTAAAAGCTTAAGTTTGCTGGTCCTAAGATACATTTTCAAGTTGGAGCTCTTCTTATCTCTTGATAGGACGTGACTTGAATACGATTCTGAGACCTAACCCCCCTGCGTGTTTGTTTGTGGTGCGTGTCCGTTCTCTTCAGAGGAGAGGGCCCAGAGGCCGAGACTACAGCTGAAACCCCGAACGGTGGACGCGCCTCTCAACCAAGTCGCCAACCCCCACTCCGCCATCTTTGGCGGGGCCAAGCCACGGGAGGAGGTAATTACCAAAGAAAAAGACTGAAAAGCTAGCCGCAGAACATGGGCAGGGCACTGGACTGTACAGGATGTGTGCTGCTCCACTGGGAAAAAACTTCTCTGCCTCCATCATTATCCCTACCCCGTTAGATGAACCGAGATTCTGCATTCACTCCCGGGTCCGGTCTGAGCAAAATATGTATTCATAAAGCAGGAAACCAAACACACACACACACACACACACACAGACCTGTTAAAAAACACACAAGCAGCTTGTGAATGCATGTCCGCCGTTAACAAGTGGTTTTTACGTACTCCTCTGCTTCCCTGTATTTAGTGCCTGCTTTGTACTGTAGTTACTTTGGGGACGGACAATTCACATGTCGATTTCTGAGAGGCAGACAAATTTTGGAACCAATACATTTAAAAATTATTTTATTTTATTTTTTTATTCTGGACTGGAGTAAAATAGCTTGTAAAATTGACAAGCTGGACAATGTGGTAAAAGAAAAGCCATTTTGTCATTGAGTGTTTGTGGCCTAACCTCTGATGTGCAGTGTTTATGAACCAGGAATGCGGAACTCATTGAGTTTTGTAATTAGCATTTATTTCCTGTGGCTTGACCTTGGTGTGATAACCTTGACTCATTTTGAGCAATGGATCACCTCTTGACTTTGGCGTTTCATCTGTTTACAAGTGTATAAAGTAGTTCATTGCTGAGGAACGTACAAAGGTGTTTTGGAGGAGTTCTTGGTTGGCAAATTCAAATACACAATGAGAAGGTGGGCCATTAAGGCAGGGTGATAAATTCTGGATATGTCCAGTACACCTTCCCTGGGTTTATTTCATTTAGAGAAAAATCATAGGTTCCCTTTTACTGAGGAATAATTCTGTTCAGAATAATTCAGGCCTATGCAGACGTCAGTCCTAGTCGACCTTTATTACATGATCATGGACAGAAGTACTAGCATGTGTAGTTCTCTGAAACGGTTAAGCGTTTGCCCATCTTTATACACAGACAGACACAGATAAGAACAAAAACACACACAGGACTGCCATATATTTTTCTGCTGGGGGAGGAATCTTAGGGGGGCCTTCTTCCAAACAGAAAAGGAGTCACTGAGAGCAATAATCAATTTGTGTATAACCAAGGACATTGGAACACCTTTAATCTTAGGTGGTATTCAGTAGGCATTCAGTGAGTGGCATTTTTCAGTCTAGTCTTTTTTGCAGTCATTTCATTGTATACAGAGGTGGCCGTCTACACTCAGTGACTTAACAATGTGATTTTTAATACTGTTTGTATTGGACTTTCAACTGGTGTGTTAAATATATAATTTTAGCATTCTTTTTAAAATTATATTCTCTTGTGTAAAATTCTGAAGTTCTAAAAAAAGGTCTACAGGTTATCACAATGCTGTTTTGGTCAGTGTACCCTTTGTTCTGGATCTTCATGTTGTGCTGCTTTTGTTTAGAATTTGAAAGTAATTTTACATGTTCTCCTCCTCTATCGAACCCGCCTGATTGTTATTGTTTTCTTGTTTTTGTTTTCTTAAGAATTAATCAGATCGAGAGGGTGCATAATTCAAGAGGGCTAGACTGGATCGACCGCCTTGTTCACCAAAAATCTTTCAAAGTCTACACAGAGGGCGCTGGGCTCCTCCCATCCCATCCCCTGAACCCCCTTCCACCCCCGAACCCCGCCCGCCCAGTGCATGCCTGCCCCTTGCCTGGAAGAGAGAGGGCAGGAACAGGGTGGGCATCCCCACACACCCCCACCCCCTTGCATGCCAGCTCCAAAGGCAAGCATTTTGGACAGTGGCTTCAGTCGAACTCTGTTGCCTTTGGGTAAGGACCTTCTTGTGTGTCATATTGTCTGTGCTCCTTTTTCCAAAGGCATCTCTTGTGTTTTATTCTCTATTCCGATTCACACTTTAAGACGGGAAACGGCGTCTGCCGTTCCTGTGCGTCTCGTCTTTGTCCCTCATTATTCTGTTTATGGATGAAGTGTTTCTCTCAACCGTCTTCAGTGTTAAGTGATTCCTATGTTGCCAGCTACTCAGCTTCTAGGTTGTCTTTTTGAGAAATTCTGGCATCCATTTTGTTTAGTTTTTTCTTTCTTTTTTGAAAGATTTTTGGCTCAGGTCGGCGCAATCCAGTTGATAAGGCTTTCTGCTACAAAGCATTGGTTCAGAAGCCCAGGTTAGACAAACTGGTGTGGTTCTGACTCCCATTATTCAATTTTCACAACTAGAGATAGTAACATAGTAAATGAAGATGTATCACACTGATCATGGATAAAATGAACTGCCTGGCACTTAAAACTTAAAACTTAAAAAAAGCATCATTAAATACATAGGAAAAAAGCTGCCTCTAAACAGCCCATGCCTCAACAAACCAAATGGCACTATACAGAACAAGAATCACGATCCTGCTTGGATTAGATATCTGACTTTTTATTTAATTTTTTAAAATTGCATAGATGTACTCTTTCGTATAAGCTAGAACGATCAGCCATCTGCCTTTTTTGGTTTTACTGCACTGTTTATGGCAATAATATGTCTCACCTTACAGATGCTCATGAATGTGTTGAAATATTGAAAATGGGATGGAGGCATTTTTAAGGTGGTGTCCTTTTGCGCATTTTATTTTTGAAACTAAAACAAACTTTTTTTGTTGTTGTAATATTGTGACATTTAAGGAAAGTGGTTCTCCGTCATAGTCGACTAGATGAGGAAGAATGTTACTGTAATTTGAATTATTGGTTTTTTCCAAACTGATGAATCCATTTGATTGTCAAGGTTCAACCTTATTTCTTCTGGTTCCCAAAGTTGCTTCCATTGTTACTAATGCAGGGCATTCTTGTAGATTGGTTTAGCCAATAGCTGTAACATTTCTTTGAATAGTTTTTCTTGGGAAAAGAAAAAGAAAACTAAGCTTCCGTGAACAGTGGTAGCTAATTTTAATGGTTTGAACATTTCAGTTTGAGCTCAGACGCTGATATGACAGCTGATTGGCTGCACGGCGACTAGATGATTTCATGACGGGTCACCGCAGTTCTTGTGTTGCCGTTTAACAGAATGTTTTTCAGAGTGCAAAAAATGTACTCTGCTCACGTAGCAGATTAAGTTTAGCTCAGAAAAAAAGGCATTCACTTGTTCTTCAGATGGCTTTTATACATTTTAGTTAAGCCTCTAATCTATTGCCATCTCATTACCTCATTAGAAGTAGCTTTAGTTGTGTCTTAATGCTGTAAATCAGTCAAAAGAATAATCAAAGATGCTTGATTTAAACCTCATAATAGTGTTTCATACCTCACCGAAATGTTAATTTATACCTCACACAGTGCTATTGCTCCCATAAGATTACGTACCATGTAATCTGTTAAAGGAGCACTGTCTGTTTTGACTTAAATTTATTTGGATTAAATGCTTAAATTACATGTGTAGGCATTTTTACCTTCTGGGAAACACAGGCTGGAGAGTCAAGCCAAACACGTCCAGTGACGTCACTAGACATGTTTGTTTTGATAGGTTTTGCCCCATATCTAGGAAACTGCTACACTGACGGTGATTTTAAAAATGCCTACACACATAATTTAAGCATTTAATCCAAATAAGCACGGTCAAAAAACCTTGACCATGCTCCTTTAACCATGTATTTGACAAATGAAGAATCCCCTGCATGGACAGTTTGTATTGTAATGTGAAATTGTGAAGGTCTGAGTTGGAATATCTTGGATAGAAAGCTCATGACCAATAAGCACTTGCTGACAAACTACCCCCTCCCCCCCATCCACACACATGTATTGACCTGGATTGTTCACTGGAAGCAAACTTGGTACCTCCCTGTCGGAAATGGTATATTCTCTGTTTTGCAGGTCTTTGTGTGAAAGTCCCAGCAGTATGTAGAATACATATTTCAAATAATGGGTAAGAAGCATTTGTGTAACGCTGTTTAAACTGACAGAGCCTGCCGTTGTTAAATTATACTGTGTGGATTTCTCTGATGCAAGACTGAACTCACATCTTGGACGGTGTGAAGAGGGAGGCGGTGGGTTGTGGTAGCAGGTGTGTTCTATATATAATCTGCTCTTCTTTTTTTTAATTGAGTCCGCCACTTTGTTTCTTGTCAACCGAGTTGACTTTTAAATGCAAGGAAATCCCAACGCTTCAGACTTTTGGAAGGACAAAAATGAAGACAGTCGATTTGGAAAGCATTTGGTATTTTGTGAATCTTTTGAATAAAAAAAAAAAGAACCTCAACTAACCATTGTTTTCTTTGTTGCTGTTCTAAGCGAAATGGCAAGTGTATGGTTGTTTTATTAAAGATAACATTGGTTGTATTGTGAAACTGTACCATTTGCCAAATTCTTGACTCATTCTTTTAATTTGTTATGTGAATCAACGTTTGTACATTTTAAATTGTAAAATCCAAATCCTGATTAATACTGGATGTCATTTGATCATGTTTCCTGGACAGTTCTAACTGACCTTCGAGTCTGTTAAGATTGAGATGCTACCCTTTGCTGTTAAATGTGCGCTAGAGTATTGCAATTACAGGGTAAAAGCTGTGAAAATTGCCTTTTGGAATTTTTCTGATATGAGGGTAGATATACAGGTTTTGAGCATGATGAATACGAGTATTGTATAGTCCATACACGTTTAGTCCTTTCGGATTGGTAGTCTTGTTTTTAAAAAAAGTTGGATATTCTCAAGTCTTAAAACTACTGTGATGAAATCTGTCAATAAATCTTTGCTCTGTACTCTAAAAGGTTTGACATAAATCTTGTGGTATTGGTACTTTTTGCTCTGCAAATTATGTGTCACAATGCACTTGCACAAATACAGAGCCCTGCTCTGCTTCAGATTAACTTCAAACCATAGCCTGTCTGTAGCTGGAGGTTATGCCATCAAGTGACAGCCCAGCAAAAGCAAGGGTTTTATGAAATGGATCATGGGAGTTGGAGTCCAGAGCTTGCTAAATGTAGTCTATGACTCGCCATCTGGAAATTATTCCAGATGCAGTTGCTATCTGTCGTGCAGCAGGCGAGAATCAAATGTGTCCCCTTCCCAAATTGGGTGTCCTGTGATTTTGGGAGTTCCTGATTGCAGCAAAATCACACGTGCATTCTTTGAGGTAAGTCCTTCCATTCTCAAGCGTATTTCATTGTTTACACTATTTTAAAAAGGTTGCATACATTGAAAAGGGTGTAAATTATATGTAGCACTTTTATGGTTATGCTAGCAAATGTATGTGAACTCAGCCAAGTAGTTTGCTGTTCAAATGCATTGAGGAATACATTTGTTGTAGTTTACATAGAGGCCTACAGAGGGTGATATACTCCTTGCAAGCAATTGCCAGTAATATTCTTAGGTTGCATTAATTGGCACTTAACAGACTTGTATCTAGGGTGCCTCATGGATCAAAGTGCGGTAATGTTAAATTACACCCAGGCTGGCAACAAAGTTTTGAATGTGATGTGAGGGGTAATGGGTATGTGGTGGTGGGCAGTGATGATGTAGGCGACATGGGAGTGAGTTATATTCTATCGCACCTTACTGTATTGAAGCAAGCTTCAAATTCAACCATGATTTTTTTTTTTTGGTACCCCCTCGAGTGGAGCTGTGCATTTTCAGTACAAAGTAACGGCTCCTCTCTTCATCGCCGTCCAACCAAAGCTGTCAGCGGAAGGGCGGAGGGAGGAGAAAGAAGAGCACGTATAGGGACCATAGCTAGCTAAAGGGTGGGGGGGGGGGGGGGATATTTGGCCTAGTGGTGTCCAGTGTGCTCATGTGCGGATGTGGTGAGAAGTTCCGTTTTACACAGGAAGTCGTGAATTTCAGCTTCCCTGCAGTCTCACACCGCCCGAGTGCCTCTCAGAAGCCCCGATGACGCCGAGCATGGGAGTACTGCGCCGACCCTTCAGATAAGGTAATGTTCCCCACAAAGGGCCGGGTTCACCCCCGGCTCGTCTTCACTTTGTCCGCTCACGTAGGTCTCTGATGAAGGAGCGGGATGGATGATTATCCATGGCACACAATGAGCTGCAAGCTGGTCCAGCTGCTGTCCGGCCAGATCTTCAGCTGGGCCGAGTAGAAGCTTACCCTTTTCCTCTAAAAATATTCAAGGGTTTAATTTATTTAATTTATTTTATTTTATTATTACCTGGCTAGATGAAGTGTAAAAGGGTATTCAGCGGTCACGTTAGTTGTAGGTGTAGGTGAGCTGCGGATTTTTTGGGCTTGTCCTCCCAAGTTAAAAATGGATTGGTTTGAGTATTGTTTAAGTTTTATATATGCATTGCGGTCAAATATTTGATCAACATTTAATGTTTGCATGCTAGCCCGAGGATTTCATTTGAAAAGCATGTGAAGTATATGTATAAATACTAATTAATTTCAGAATTATTCCAGCATGGTAAAAGTTACCCCTTCTATTTTTACCTGTCTGAAAAAAGCAAACAAATCAACAACAGACTGTCCACTTCCCTCAAAAAACAAATGTTATTCATCGGTCATTGCTGACACGTCAATCCTTCCTAGTTCCTAATTTTATGATTCTGTGGTAATGATGACTTCATAATTCCCTCGCCCTCATTAAACTCTTTATATTTGAGCCAAAACTGGACTGTTAATATTAATCTGTAAAAAAATGACAGTGTTCATATTTTTCTCTTCAAACTCAAACATTACTTGTATAAACAATACATTTTTCAAGATTTAACTTCACTGTAAATTACTGAACTAATATTTATTTGCATAACCATTGTTTTTGATAACTGCTGCGCATCTGTGTTGCATCTAATCAACCAACTTCTGGCAACTAGAAACAGGTATTTCAGCCCAGGATGAACAAACTACATTCCACAGTTCCTGTGACTTTTTGGGTTTTGCTTCAGAAACTGCATTTGTAACGTCACCCCACAAGTTTTCAATGGGGTTGAGGTCAGGGGATTCAGCTGGCCACTCCATTACCTCAATCCTTTTTGTCTGGAACCAAGATGTTCCTCGCTTACTCATGTGTTTGGGGTCGTTGTCTTGTTGAAACCCCCATTTCAGGGGCATTTCCTCTTCGGCATACGGCAACATGATCTCTTCAAGTATTTTGATGTATTCAAACTGATCCATGATCCCTGGTACAAACCCAACACCATAGTATGAAAAACATTCCCATTTTGTGCAACCATGCTTCACTGTCTTACTGTGGCTTGAATTCAGTACCCAGGGGTCGTCTGACGTACTGTCGACGACCACTAGACCCAAAAAGAAAATTTTTACTCTCATCAGTCCACAGAATGTTACACTTTGTATTTGGGTCAATCGATGTGTTCCTTGGCAAATTTTAACTGATTCTTCACATGCCATTTTTTTCAATAATGGTGCTTTACGGGAGCTTCTTGCTGATAGCTTAGCTTCAATCAAACGTCTTCTGACTGTAACAGCACTTACAGCTAATTGTAGATCATCTTTGATCTTTCTGGAGCTGATGAATGGCTGAATTTTTGCCATTCTGACTTTGATCCGTTTTAACAGTAGTTCCTCATTTTCTTCCACGTGTTTCGGGTTTTTGTTGCCATTTTAAAGCTTTTGACATCATTTTAGCTGAGCATCCTATAATTTTCTGCACTTCTTTATACGTTTTCCCCTCTCCAATCAAGTTTTTAATCAAATGACATTTTTCCTCCGAATAATGTTTGGAACGGCCCATTTTACTTAGCAATTCAGAAGGAAATATATTTTATAACAATGTGTGAAACATCTGCTTCCCTTCTTCCTTAATAAAGGACAATTAATGACACCTGTTTTTTTTCACAAAATGAATGAATTCTCGAATTAAACTCCACACTGCTATTATTTTTGATCACGCTCCTTTCAATGAATGAGTCAATTACAAGCAGCATCCATGTCACGGCAGTTGGGTCTGTTGCACTACTACATCTACAAGTAAATTATTTGCCATGCAGAAATATCGCTACTACTAATAACAGTGGTTCATCAGGTTTCTGATGTTGTACTGACACAACTGTACTTAATCATGTGTCAGTTCTGTTCAGAATTCAAACCATCTTGTAAATATGTAAGCCTTTGATAACTGCCTCAGCTCAAAAATTACATTTACCAAAAATGTAAATGCATTTTTAATTTTTCCAAACTAGACATGGAGTCATGTTTAGACCAAAGGAAGTTGTGCCGTTTCGGCTCAGGAAAGCCTCACCACAACAGCACACAGTAGGGTTCTGATAGTGGCAGCCATGCAGATGTAACATCTCTAAATGCATGGAAAAGTCTGCAACGCTTTCCTCTGCTTGCATACGATTACATTACTGCATATTTCTACTATATGGAAGGAATAAAATTACAGACTGCCACTTCTGCTGTTCACGTGAAAGTAAGGTTTATGTTCCCATAGCATTTGAAATTTGTTGCAATGGGCTCCCACTTAAAAGTGTTCACTATGTGAGCTGGTTCCTGTTAGTGTAGGATTTAACATATAGGGTAAGTTCTGGAATTGGAATATTATTATAGTTGGCACAACTGACTCGATTATTCTAAATTAGGGAGGTGGAAATTGTGCTTCAATAAATGCATTTGTTTACTTCCAAATGAAAGTGGATTGTTAATTTTCCTGGGGAACGTTGGCTGAAAAGCATTTCTTTAATTTGAGTGCAGGTGTCCCTTTCAAATTACAGGGTAGATTTATGAATATTTATATATGGGTGATTTTAAATGGGTTAAGCCATAGTTTTGACTTCATTAAAAGATTGCAATTGTCATAATTAAAGATGAAATGCATCATGCACCTTTACACCAGCAAAGAGATGGGGAAGCGCTGTCACCATATGAACTTCTGTGAGCATGACTGTAATGCATGGTCTCATGGCATGTGTGCAACTGTTGTGACTGCAAGGGATGTCCTACAAGGTGGACAGTGATGCAATGTTCCAAGTCTTACGAGAGGAAGAGTAATGAATTCTGTGAGGAAGTTACACAGAACAAAGAGTTTTCTTTTGCCTCAGTCATTTTTGTATGTGAAGAGGAAAATAAATGTATATAAATTAGCATTAGCATGCTGGTTCGATGTTCCCCTTGTTGCATAATTGTGGTTTCATGATCTGTGATTTTTATACAGAGAACTACACTGATCTGAGTTCTTGTGTTGCTTCTTAATGCACTGACGTGCATACAGCAGATGGTAACTTCAGTACTTTGTCACAGGAACTACAATGAGGGCAGTGACACTGAGGTGTTCATGCTTGCATGGGCTTTTGATCTATCTCTACAGCCTGCCTTCAGTTCAGCCCTACGGTGGTCACATACACATCCTGTGGTTGTCTGAATACGCTGTTTACAGGAAAGCCATTCTCTTAAAGCGTCGAGCAGGGCACGCATTTCTTAAGCTTTATTTATTTATTTATTTATTTATTTATTTATTTATTTATTTATTTTTATTATTATTATTTTCAATTCCCCCCACCCATTTATGGAAAGGTTCACTATCCACAGGGTGGTATATAGAAAGGTAAATAAATAAATAAATAAAAGTGTTAAATAAGAAGGTGGGTAAACCTAACTCATCTTAGCTTTGAATTGCAGGCTGAGCCAGCATGGGAGGAACATGTTAAAATTAATACTAATAACCACAACATTATTCATTATAATAATTATTATATTTCCATACACTGAACTGGCTTTTAAACTGTGTAACTGTTGTCCTATGCACTCTGCCTTGTATCTATCTATGCTTAATCTGTTTGTTTACAGAAACAGCATGAATAATCTCAAATCAAACATGATTTTCTACGATTTTCTATCATTTGTATATTTCAATGCATTTGTGTTAAACGTGATCTTCACTCCGGATGTGAACATTGACTGATGTGTAAAGTTGTGCATTTAGTCAAACAAAGTAGCTAAAGTCACATTATGTGTCACATGAGCTTAATTCGTGCCACTGTTCACTTAATAGCAAGCAACATAGATGGACCATCAAAAAATCTTAAATTGGCTACTGTCTAGTTGTGCAGTGCTATTAGGACACTCAGACAACACTCAAATTAATGAGTAAAGCCAGAATTCAATTAATTTAGAGACTATTCCTTAATTGGTCCAAAGTGTGTCATTCCTCAATAAGTGTTTGTGGTACTTGTATGTAGCTAGCCTATACCTGTCTTAAAAACGGACAGGGAAATCCGTCACTAAGCCAGCTAACCACACACTTGCCACTTGTAGGTTGTAACCCTGGTAACAACCAATGACACCTTTAAAACAGAAAAGTGTTCCTTAATTTTTCAAAATAACTGCTTCAAAGAATGAAAATCACAATGAAATGGATCATCACTTGACAAGTACACAGACCTCTTCTCTAAACTTCTCGTGCTGATGGATACGAGCGCGTCATGAATGTAGACACTTAAAATGAGCGCCCAGTGGGCCAAAAGAGGGCCAAAATGGAATCGAAAGAACAGCACCTGCACCAACACCTGCCAGCAACGCGTAAATGTGAGAGACAATTATTATTCTTTGGTTTTTAAGCGTGCAGTGCACTTTTTAAAAGCCCTTATTAAAACCTGTTGATCACATCCTATTAACCATTGCATGCTTCAACTGTGATTGTTAATGCATTTTGATATGAATTTTAATTTATTCAATTATCATTTATGATTACCAACAACATTATATTTATAAATTAATGTTATCTATTTTGTTCTCAATGTTGAATTTTAAATCTTGTTTTTTGTTTAAGTTTTTCATGCTTAGGTTAAAGTGGTTGTTCTCAACAAATTCCCTTCAGGGCTATAATGATTCATAAAGGTTTCCTTTGACAACTAGTAGTCCTTACACTGAAGACGTCTGTGAAATGCCACTGGCTTCAATTAACCTCTGAAAAACGTTAAATCGAGGGCTTTGTTGTTAAAAAAAAAAGGTGGTCAAACGCACTTATAAATAAAATGGACCCTTACTTTTCCCCCCCCACTAGGTTATGCCTGAGCTCTTTAGCCAGCAAGAAGCTGGCTTGGCCTTGGCATCACTGGTGTCCCTTGGGGTCCTGTTTGCCATGTGTCTCAGTTGCCGTAGGAGAACTAGTGAGTACCATACAGTTTGCTTCATGCCCAGTGGATTCAAATTTTCTTGGTGCCCTGCTACCTTAACCACCTGGGTGACACACGGAAGCCATTTTGTGTCAGGGCACTCCCCACACATGAGGGGGATTATATATTTACCATAGATAGAATCAAGTATAAACAATAAATTAAAATCTAAGATGTGTGAACGCATGAAATTGTGACCATTTTATTAATCTGGACGAAACCTTTTCATTTAGGGTGAGTATTACTAATCATGAATTCACCCAAAAGCAATCTTTGCAGACAATCTGGGAGAAAAATTTTGGGCAAATACCAAAATATCTGCATTGTTCTTCTGCAGGGATTATCCGCGAAGAAAACATAATTTATGGACCTGAACTAGTGTAAGTACAATGCTACAATTTGAGTAACACAGGTGGATCAGCAATTATTTTTAAAAACACCAAGTGAGAAATGAATATTTATCAAGCTGACTGGGAACATACACCATCAATGTAACTATGTAACTGTGAAAAAGGACATTTTTCAGACAGATATTGAGTTCTTTATGGGAAGTGGTCACACTTATGACTTTGTTCCTGTAATCTGTCTTTTTTTCCCCACCACACTAGAACTGTAATCACACGAAACTTGCATTAATTCCACCATTTTGTGAAGAGAGATGAAAAATAAAATGTTATTGATATGAATATGGAAATGGATCAGGCAGCACCTGTTGCATCACCTACTTTTTTTTTTCTTTTCTTTTTTTTTCTTTCAGCCGTGGAGGTCAAAGGTTTAATGTAGTACGCTCCACAACCGGTAAGCAATCAGGCAATCAACCAATAATTTAATAAATCTTAATTTCCCCTCAGGAGTCACCTTGGTGTAGGCATTCAAACTATAAAATGATCACGGCACCATGTAAAATTAGTTCATAATCAGGTGCAATGTGTACAATGTGCCCAATTGAAATTACAAGCCCAAAGATTTCTATGTAGTAGTATTAGCAGTAGTTTCATGCTGTAATTAATCAAATAATGAATGCACAAAATGCATTTAAAAAAACACAACGGCATAATATTATAACTATGCATTTATTCCTCCTCCTTACCCAATGCAGTTAGATGTGTTGGAGTAAAACCCCCTTAAACTGTCATTCATTCATCAGTCATAGTCTCCTGGTTTCCTTTTTCCCTTCTACTCCACAAGCATAAGTAATCAACCCCAATCCAGAACACTTAATGATACAAGATCAGTTCAGCATCAAAGATAATGTTATAATTGGGTTTTTCCAACTGCACACTTTTGACCTTTTGCCCTTTTGTCTTTGACTTACCTCTCACTTTTTTCCAGTTCGACTGAATGAGAAACCAAAAGACCAACCTTTTACCCCACGGTACGGCCGTTCCATCAGTGAACACTTTGATAAAACCGTATTTCAAGAGAATGTAAAGCAGCATATGCTACACTATCCTAAAATGGCGCAGTTTCCTTGTGCCATTCCTTCAAAATTTTAACCGTTCTGAAGTTTTTTGTAGGGTAACAGTCAAATGCAATTTGTTTCCAGAATTGTACCAGTGTATTTATCATGATTTATTAATGATTTTCATTAAGAGGAGATTAAAATGCTTTGGCTGTTATTTTAGGGGGCCTTCTGAAGTCGTCTGTGCTGAACCAGCAGGTAAACATTATTTAAATTTGACAAAATGAACACTTGACATTGTCTTTGAATGATGCATTTGTATTGGGCCTTCAAGATTCTGATGAAATTTAAAAAATACTTTAACATGAATTATTAAACCAGTCTGTGCTTTGCTATGTACTATAGTTTGGCTGAGATTTTGACAAACTGAAACTCTGTGCTGCTACCAGAAGACGATGAGTTAAAATTCTTCTGTGTCAGTTCAGTTATTGTAAAACTTGAGTCCTGCACCTGTAAATTTGTACTAAAAATATGCTTCCCCGTTTCCTTGTTTGTAATGACAAATACAAACATTTATTTTCATTTCTACACTAGCTGCTGAAGATCAGTCCAGCTATCAAAATGTTCCCAAATGTAAGTGGTTGTTTTGTGGTCCTTAAACAGCACCATGCATAGCACCATGTAGTCATAGTTATTTCAGTCATACTCTTCTTTCTCCATTCTCTTTAGCTGATTTGGGTGATTTTGACAGCATGTATGTGTAAGTACCATATTCCACCTTGTTCTGACGATCTTGGTGTATGCCATTTTGTATTGAGAATACATGGCTGCTTGTTCTTTTTGGTCACTGTAAGCTCTACCATTTACCACTGCTTTGTTTGAGCAAAACTGTTATACAAAAGAACGACATGGTAAATGGTCTGTAGGGTAAATGTGTTCGCATATAAGTAGAAGACAATGCATGTCACAGAAGTGATCTTCCACTACAATATTTATTGCGTGAATAGTATGAGCACACACATCTCTTTACATCGCAACAATAATATGTGTATCAGAACCAAAAGAAACTATGTTATTATTGTGGATCCATTGTTAAAAAATGCTGTTACTCATCCCCTCCCCTTTGCTCTTAGTCATTGGAAACCAAAATGCATCGTGCTGTAAGGTCTTGTTGTACATACCTTCAGAAGGTATGTTAAGACATCCGTCTGTTATTCCACAGGAATCCAATTCCAAACTTGGTCTACCAGAACGTAACATCAGCGGATAAAAATAAGGGTAAGTAAACGGTGTACATATCGGGCTGTGTTTACTGTCGGAAAGGGCGTACGTGTACAAGGGAGAGTAAATAATATCACGGCAAACAGAACACATTTTGATCACTTCAGAAGTATTCGTTTTTTCTCGTTTCCGAGTTGCAGTATAAAGGATGATTTGCTTATAAAGGGCCAGTATGCGAGCTGAATGGAAAGTATTTGCAACTGCTCTTTGAGGTGGCTATAATAGCAAATGTCAATAGCAAAGGTCACATGACATCCTCTGTCTGTATGGCGATGTCAGCCCAACCCACAAATGTTTGAAATACGATGAGCAACATTGTACTTTCAACTACACAAAGGACCAACACAGAACACATAACTTGCTCATTAAATATGAGTTAAAAGCATTACCGTCAGAACAGATCCGTTCAAATATCTTTTAATTTAGTCATATAAACATGTGATGCATCCCAAAAGCAGTATACAAATATTGCTGAAACTACTATGCATTTTAGTAGGTACCCAGTCTTCAGTTTGGTAGTCTTACCAATTTTTATCAAAGTTAAAAATAAATATCTTCCCTTTTTCTAGATGACGACACAAACTCCTATGAAAATGTGTTCCCTACTCTAAAGAATGCAATTGGTGAAGACTCAGGTGAGCCCTTTTTTTAAAAAGTTCAAATATTTTATTACAGACCAAATTCTTGGACGAAAAATAATAATCTGAATTATTGACCAATTAAGTTGCCAGACCATACACATGGTTGAAATTCTACGGAGTTGCTTGTATATTGTATTCCTTTTTAAAGATATAAAAATGTGAGATAGAATATATCTTATTAAATAGTTCAGTGAGCATGCACATTTGGGATGCAATAGCATGGTTTAAGCTGCACGGTTTTGAAGAGTTAATGTGATCTAAATATTGCATTACTTTCATGACAGACAGTTCGGATTATGCAAACGCCGACTTCCTGCAGGAAATGAAAGAAGAGGAAGGTGTGAATATACTGTAATTCAGTACACAATTTACTTTTAACCATTACATAATCTGTACGTAATATTTGTAACAATGCATGTTTTTGCGTTTCAGAGGAGCCAGATTATGTAAACACTGAAGATCAAAATAAAACCTGACATTACACACCTCTCCCCAGTCCAAGATACTAGAAGCCGGTTTTCATGGAGATACAAGAGATTGAAAATGTGTCGTACCGATATAGACAACATACTTTGAAAAGAGTACATGCAACTCCGAGGAACGGAAGATAACGAACAGTGTAGGTGCTACAGAACGGATCTGGGACTGGTCTGACTGCTGTCGAGTGTAATGAGCAAGACCGCCCTTTCTCTGTCGACCCCAAGTGGCGGACAAGTGTAACTGCAAGTCTCATCTTCTTCGGCTGGAGTTCTGTGTCTGAGTAAAGCCTGTTACCGTGAATTATTCACCTAAACCGTGAGTCTGTGAGGAGCGTGTTCCACTGTTGGAGCTGACCCAATTGTCATATTTGATTCTAAAATAAAAATTAAGATATTTGTACTCCTTCCACCCGCCCCCCCCCCCCCACACTTCAATGTAAATCAGTTGTTGTGCTTTAATATTAAATGCCTATAGTCATTCAAAACACAAAAAGATCAATTCTTTTTTCTTTTTTTTTCCTATGAAAGCTTTTATTAACATGTAAGAATTGTAAGTTTTATCATGAAAACGACACTGATACAAACTGTAGACCACAGTATTTACACCCCTCTGTCCTCACCAAATACTCTACAGCAGCGTTTCCCCAAATCTCTCCTCCGGTACCCCCAGCCAGATCCAGGTATTCGATGTGTTCCACCTCGAACACACCTCATACAACAAATCAAGGACTTTGTTAGTTGCATCAGCTGTGCTTGAGGTGGAACACCTCAAATACCTGGATCTAGCTAGGGGTACCCAAAGAGAGTTATGGGACCACTGCGCTACATAACGGACCCTTGTTTGCAAAAGATTTTTTTGCATGCTGCTGACTCTCATTTTTGTGACTGTAGTTGTCAAGGTGACAACTACAGTCACAAAAGTGAGTCAGCAGTGGCCCCTAGGTGGTGCTGTTCTCAGGTTGACTGGACACACTCACACAGTCCCAAAGAAATGTGTGGTGCAATGATGGGAGGAGCCAGAAGGGAAGGGACCGGATGAGGAACCAATGGTAGGTCCCGATAGAGATGGGGCTTAGCTAGCCTCAGGAGCTGCCGTCTTGGCACAGAGCCGGCCCAGGAGTCCAGCCATCTGCAGCAGCGAGTTCACCCCCTCCGCCACCTTCATATGCGTGTAGCCGATCTCCTGAAAGAGGCACAGCAGGAACCGGGGGGGTGAGACGTGCCCACAGAATAGAACTGAAGTATTCATTTCAGGGGTTTCTCAACAGAAGATGAGGAAATGTTGTCAAGAACATGGTGTGACCTTGGAATAATAAGGTCCTACCTGCATTGACACAAGTAGTTGAGTAGTTTTGAGATACTGAGCTTCAAAGTTTTCCTAACACAGCAAAACTGAAATGCAGGGCAGCATAGATTAAAATGGCAGACACCCTAAAAGTACTCTGAATGTACAATATCAAAATCCTACCAAATTGCAATATAAAAAACATTTTGCAAATTTCTGTCAAAATGTCAGTTAGACTCAATGGGATTCTAGTCCAGAAGGCCTGGCCCCTACAAGTTTTTAAAGATGGCTTTCCTTTTACCATGGATATGTTCTCCCTGTGTCATATGAACCCACTTCAAGTCAACCTACCTGATTCAATTTCAAATTTAAGAGACTGGGAAGAACCAAAACTGGTGGATCCTACAGCTCATTAAAGAATGGAGCTGCCTGTTCCCTGGCATGTCCTAAGATAGAAGTGACACAAACCCTAGCCAGATCCTAAAAAAACAGGTTCCCTCACCTTGATAAACTCTAGTTTCAGGTACTCTGGCATTTGGAAGGTCTTGCAAACTCTGAAGATGTTCCCGATGATGTCTTCTGGGGAGTAACCTAGCAACCACAGCTGCTCGATAACCTTGTGGGAGAGGGAGTTCAAAAGGTGAAAGTTGAGCAACAGTTTGTAGCAGGGCTGTTGGGAGGTGAAGTGTGTGATCAGGGTCTGTGCTTCTGCCACAGCTCAAATTTCACCATCCTCCAGCGAATAGTGCAGTTGAAAGCACCTTTCATACCCCCCAAAAAAAGAAATCTAACAGAGGAATCAGTTTACACGTTCCATACTATTCACCAATTAATAGACATAATGTTCGAATTATGACCGACACAGACCACAAAGCGTATGCTCATTAATGGAGCATAAAATAGCTTAACTGTACCTTGTAGGCCTCGTCAATGTCGGCATTGACACAGTGTTCCAACATGCTTTTCACCAGCAGAGGATGGGGCTCATCACAAACCTGCCAAAGACGAACGTCACGCGTCATTTTAACTTTTCACCAGCGCCACTCGCTTCACTGCTTGCCCCTATTCAAGATTAAAGAGCATTCCCTCCGTGTGGGAGACAGCAACACCTAGCCGTCCCACTCCCCCGGTTATATGTTATTACAAATACATTTCCCCAGCCAAGGCGACCTCTACCACATATCCCACATCCATATTTATCATGTGTATTATGTGCCATACTAGACATGTGCTCTAATTAGACATCATTAACCCAATATTATTAACCAGTTCAATTTTAATACACTTTTCCTTTGGAGGTTTCTTTCCATGGCCAGCCAGTTAAGCCATTATTCAACTACTATCAATGTTTTGAGAAGACTGGTACCCTGTTGCAGCAACAATACACAAATTCACATACTCAATTATTACCAATTATTAACATTTAAACTTTTCAATCCCAAGCCCAATATGAGGTGGCTCCACCCAAATCCCAAAGCTTTTGGCCTTTGGTTGAGAAAATTGAGAACCTAGAATGGTTTTAATAGGGGCTCAAAACAAGAGTATAGCAGTCATTTTGACTGGTTGAAATAAATGGACATACAGGGTAAACAGGTTGGTTGGTTGGTTGGTGCACAAACAAATTCTTTCAGACCTCTCTGCCCCAGAACTTTCCCACAGTTACCCCAGACTAAAGTGGCTTGTCAACACACACAAAAGGCCTAAGAGTTACTTAGGCCTGAGTTACTAAAACCTTTCAGCACATGCAAAACAAAACACATGACCATTGATTGGTCATGGTATTTGTTTTGCACCACTTATTGGTTGTGTTATTAGTTTTACGTGTGCTCAAAGGTAGGGCTGGGCGATATGACTTCAAATCAATATCACGATTATTTCAAACTTTTATCTCGATTGGGATTTAACAGCAGTTACGCTTGAGCGCCATATGGAACTGAAAGGGTTAATTCACAAAGGTAGCTAGCCTTATAGAGGTAGGGACTGTGAATAGAAGTGCATTAAAGTATTAGGAATTTGAATTCCACATGAACCATGCCATCTGCATACCTTGAACACATTCTCACTGTTGACATATCCAAATCCAGAATTTGTAGACTGCAAGTTGTTCAGAGCCTGTTTATAAAGGAAACATAGTGATCATATTGGAATGAAATGGAACCAAGGATCTCCCAGTCCCAACTTACTTTCTAACAAGAATTGGTATTTGCCAATATTTGTCTCAACGTAAATCTTTAACAATAGTGGAAAATCTGCAGTCATTCCAATGAGTCTGAAAATGTATCTGAAATAGTATCTGTGCCACATCTGAGATGGTTCTTTGTTCAAAACAATTAAAGATTCAAGATTCTGTTTTTGCCATATGTACGTACAGTACATATGGCAAAGTATGTACAGTGAAATGTTGGTGTTACAGACTCCTTCACACTGTGCAATAAGAACATAGGTAACACTAATAAGTCAAAAGTAATTAAATAATATGTAAATAACTATTAGGGGGGGGAAGTACTATGCAAAAATAAATAATGAGATGGGTAGGTAGAAATATTATTACTAATTACATTATACACATTTGGCTGATGCCCTTATCCAGAGTGACATACAACAAAGTGCATACCAGAGACAGCCACCCAGTAACCAGGGACAAGTACACTGAAAACCCAAGAGGGAAGTACAGTTCCCAAGGGCTTGAAGTGACCAAATCAATAAACTGACCACGTATCAACAAAACCGTTTTGGCAAATCTAACACATAACACATAAACACATAATCTAACATAAGCGTGATGATTACAGTGTGAAATGCCGAACCTGTCGCATGTCTCCCTGAGCGGTGAAGATGATGGCCTCCAGGCCGTCGTTGGTGGTGGGCACGGCCTCCTTCTCCACCACCTCCATCAGCCTCATCATGATCTGCTCGTCCCTCAGCTTGGTGTAGCGCAGGACCGCGCAGCGTGACTGGATGGGCTCTGAGAGAGGGGGGGCGCACGCGCGTGGTCACGAGGAGCTGTGGCCTACACGCTCTCCGCTGCCATCTGTGTGTGTGGGGTGTGTGTGTGTGCGTGTGTGCGTGTGTGTGTGCGTGTGTGTGTTTGTGTGTGCGTGTGCGGTGTGTGGGGTGTGTGGGGTATGTGTGTGTGTGTGTGTGTGTGTGTGTGTGTGTGTGCGTGTGTGGGGGTATGTATGTGTGTTTGTGTGTGCGTGTGCGGTGTGTGGGGTATGTGTGTGTGTGTGTGTGTGTGTGTGTGTGTGTGTGTGTGCGCGTGTGTGTGGGGGTATGTGTGTGTGTTTGTGTGTGCGTGTGCGGTGTGCGGGGTATGTGTGTGTGCGTGTGTGCGTGTGTGCGGTGTGCGGGGTATGTGTGTGTATGTGTGCGGTGTGCGGGGTATGTGTGTGTGTGCGTGCGTGCGTGCGTGCGTGCGTGCATGTAGGCAGGTGTGTGTGGGCAGGCAGGTGTGCACATTCTGTTCTACACTATCAATAAAAAGCGCCTCTTTGACCACAATCTAAAAGAACGCTTAGAATGAACCACTTGATTAAAATAACGGAATAAACTGAATGAATCCTCCCTCACAAGACCGCAATGTGCAGTTATTAAAAGAGTGCCAGAAAACTCAATGTACAGCAGCCTGGGATTAACGTGTCAGTCAGAGCACTGCAGACAATTATTAGAGAATAAAAATGGCAGTTGGATATTTATTCTGCGCTTCCTCCTTTTACACTGCCAGACCACTCACCTATGATCTTATCGGAGGCGTTGCAGGCCAGAGCGAAGCGTGTGGTCTTGGAGTAGATTTCCATTGTCCGCCTCAGGGCCTGCTGGGCTCCATCCGTCATACTGGGGAGCACAGTAATAAAGCTTTATCTTCCAAGCAGCTCAGCCAATAAACATGCTCGCCACAAGTGCATGCTGGGCCCTGTAGTTCCGGGCTTGATCTTGTCCAGGTCATTAGAGGACTACGATTAGGATCCTGTCAATACGCCAGGTGGGTTTACCCAAACTTCCTCAGGTTCTCTCCAACACGGTACCAGGCACCCACAGCCACCCAGTGAGCAAGTTCTCACCTAGGTGCAAGACCACCATGGAATGTTTTCTATGATACAGGGAGCAAATTAAACTAACATTTGTAATTTAAAAGCAGGCATCAAATAGTCATATAAATCTTATAAATGAAGATACAGGGTAAACAGGTTGGTTGTTCTCATTGTGCACAAATTCTTTCAGACCTCTCTGAACTTTTCCAAGGTTACGCCTAAAGTAGCTTGTCAACACACACAAAAGGCCTGAGTTACTAAGGCCTGAGTCACTAAAACCTTTCAGCACATGCACATCCATGGCCATTGATTGGTCATGGTATATGTTTTGCACCAATCATTGGTTGTGTCATTAGTTTTATTTGTGCTAAAAGGTCTTTGTAAATCAGGCCCAAAGACATCTGCTGTCCCAGAAGACACAGGGGCTATTTTCATCTCGTGTTACCTGTCAGCTTCATCCAGGATTATAATCTTGTGTCGTCCTTTTGGGAGAGTCACTTTCTGCTGGGCAAACATTTTGATCTTGTTTCTGACAACATCAATTCCTCTGGAGGAATGCAATACAAAACAAACTATTGGCAAGAGTCTATGCTTTAGTTAAAAAATATGCAAGCATTTATGTTACAGCAAGGGCTTAAAAGAACTATTAACTATACTATAGTCCTTTTAAATCCTACTCACATTAATGTTCTTTTGATGTGCCATTATTTGAAGAGCAACAACATTTGAATGCATCTGTAGCCGAGGTGCAATAAAATAAATGCTGTAAATTATACCTTAAACTGGATTACTGATAGCAAACATCATCTTGAGTGAAGTCTGAATAAATAAAATGACTGTTTTAATTAGTTACATTTGGTGTGCTTAAATCTATGCCAAGAGGACACCTCTGTTTACATTCTTTGAACGCAAAATGAAAATTTTAGTCTGTCATTATTTTTGAGTGGATCTTTTGACATGTCATTGTGGTCCGATTACAAAAGTATAGCAGTGATGCAATAAATGCTGCTTGGAAATTAATTTGGCTCTCATTTTGCAACAAACATTTTCCTCCATCTGCAACAGTTGCCTGGATTCAATGATCCATTCAGGAAAGACAGATGACAAACTCACCGGTCATTTGAGGCATTGAGTTCCAGAACTGCGTCTTTCATTGCCGGACCAAGAAGAGCTCGCGCTAAACACAGAATGCTGGTGGTCTTTCCAGTTCCAGGGGGACCCTACAATCAAATATTACAGACACAAAGAAATAATAAAAGTCTTACTGAAAGTAAAGTACAAAGAAATACTACTTAAAAGTGATGGCTCTGTATGGACTTTTTCAAACTCAATATTCTCCACACCACAAATATTTTTTCCAGTATTTAGTGAGGAACACACTTACTGCTATGATGATGTTGGGTACATTTCCTTCTCTTGCAAAAACCTGAAACAACATCATTATTCAAGGAGCTGTTAATTCAAATGTCATTGTTGCTTAATTTTACGACTTTGACACCAACTCAACCTTACATAAAGCCAACTAACTATCTGTATAGAAAACTACTGCTTTAAATCCACCTCCAATCTGCTGACAGTGTCTTCATTCCCGACTATTTCATTCAACTTCAAGGGTCTGTATTTTTCCACCCTGGAAAAATTAAAAGAACAATCAAGGGGTCATCAAAAAAAATTGCAAACCACAGCAAACGGCGAAATTGAGCATTGTCTTACATGGAGGAATTACGCCGGGAACACCAAGCGTTTACTGACAGCTCTAGTTCAGCATGTCATAAAATTGCCTTGACAGAACACCTTACCCTCACGCATTCTCACAGAAGGAGCAGGCACGATTCAGATCGTGGATAACTGAAACAGCGACTCGAATTTACTCGGAAAACTATTTCAGTACTTACAGAGTGCCAAGCTTGCCAGTTAGCTGAGTTGTACATCCTAGCCACCTACCGTAAACATCATTAGCTAGCTATCTCGATAACTACGCTGTCAAGATAAAAACTGAAAACTTTAGTAACTTTACCATGGTAGCTCATATGCAGTGCTTGACCCCTTTCCTGGAGCCTCCTCCTTCTTTGAATGTGTGTCTGCTTGAGGCTGTTCTTCAGTTTCTTTCATTTCAACATCCATGCTTCAACACCAGTCTAATCTTTGCTCCTCACAGATGGGAAGTGTCTGTTGATTCCCGCCACCACGACCACGAAGAAGAACTGAACAACTGGCGCTTGAATTACATCACATCCTGCACAGTCGGAGCTTCCACCATAGATATCCTCCACAGCAACCTAGCTGCAATTATGGCTGCAATTTGAAAACACTCGGAGATAGGAATTTAACAAACAGTATTTGATACTGTGTATCATTACGTTGTATATTTTAGATTAATATTCAATTGAATACAGACGCAAGAGACAGCCATGACAGCGAGGATTTGCTCCAGGTCACGCAGGTAAGGTTGCTAGCTCGCCAGCTAGCTTTATGGCAATATTTCGCTTTCTGATCACTAAAACGAAATATCTGGAAGGGACCAATTTAGTTCCATCAAGTTCCTTATTTAACATGAGCTGATCGTCTAACAGATACGAATTATCTTGTATAATAAGTCGGGGGGCTCTGCTTGAAAGCCAACATGGTTTAGGCCCTGTGTATGGGCGACATTTCTCAATATTTTATTTATATGATACGTGATATCGTCAACGTAAAAGTTACTGTAATTACTGTGAGAACGCCTGTATAACTGATCATCTAAATCAATTTCAGTATTATTCCTGCTGCAGGAGACAATCCGTGCTGGCGTTTGAGGGTTGTCATAGCTCACATGGCACACATATACCCAATATGCTAGTAATAGTGTAATTCTATCGAATACTCATAGTATGTATTTTTTCAAATGAAAATTGTCGCAGGCACCACTACCATAGGTTAGAAAGGTTTTTGTGTGAAGTGTATAATTAAAAGTTCTCTACGATTCCCCTCGGTTGTTCATTTTAATGTAACATCCACAAGTCCCTGCTTAACACGTTGACTGCACTGTGTTAAAGGTAAGTACTGTTCTACCCAATTAATGAATAAATATAGCTATCAACTCTCAGTTGGAAAAGTTAGGTGTGCCGTTACAGTCTATTAGCCCACAACTAGGCTACTTGTATCAAATGATAATCCATTATTTTGGATACTTCTACATATATTGGCATGGTATAACTGTAATGTATATGATGTCTAAGAGCTAAACCATGTTACTATTCTAACTTCTGTAATTCGGAATAAGTAGAAGCATGCCACAGTGACACTGACGGAAGAAAGTTTGAGTTTCCGTGTCATACTGAATCTGACAGTAAACACTGATAGTCACCCTTCTTTGGGGGCGTATTTATCTAAATAATACGCCTCGAACTCCAAAGGGTAATTGCGTGCGTGTGTCCGCTAAAGTTGTCTCATGAAACGTGCGCGCTCGTCATAGTCCTCTGGGGCATCTGCATCACTCGTGATGAATTGCAACGGGGGTGTGACGTTAGGTGATGGAACCAGCGGGGGGTGTTCGATGTTCTCGTCTTTCTCGTTGGCTTCTGTAGTCATTCATAGGGGTGCTTGGTTTATGTTCCCTGTTTAGCTGAGAGGAGTTTAAAAACTTCATTGAACTAACTTAAGTTAACAGCCAAAGTTTACAGCGCACGTTGCGGGTGACAAAGGTAAATGTTCATTCGTTTCTTTTAACTCTAGTCGACTTGCTCCCTCGGTAGAAAAATATATTGCTGTTGTTGCTAATGTTAGCTGATCAGATATATCGTTACTACGAAAGTTAATGCATTGTTTAGCTAACGACACACACTAGCTAGCTAACCTTAAGCCTTCGAGTTCCCGTAAAGAAAATGTGTGGCTAGTCGATTAGCGGTAGACCAGCTTACATACGGTGAATGCTAGCCTAGTTAGGTCACATATAACTTGCTCAAAGACCCAACAAAATGTTGAAGTTGTCTAAAAAAAATTAACTTTGCTACCTAGGTAACTGAACATTTGAGTGGATTTTATCACGGCTCGTGATGTTGGTCAACTTTAGCTAGCTATAGCTAACTGGTCAGTGGAGCATTGGACCGTGTCGATGGAATGCAAAAACATGTTCTTCGACTAGTGATATCTACGTTAACGTTATCTGTTCTAGCTGTTTAGCCAACTGTTAAGCTATTGCTAGTTCCTAGCTAGTTGTTCAACCAGGAAGTAACCTAATAGCACTCTAGATAACTTAATGTTTCGTAAGTTTTTTGTTTTGTTTTTTTACTTTTCACCCATTTTAATTTATTTCTTGGCACAGAAAAAGTAACGTGAATTCAGCGACCTGGCTACCTTGCAATGCAAAATAATTTGTTGAGTTACATGTAACTTAATTGTAGTATTTAAACTAAATCTGCCACGTTATATATAAATCTGCCACGTCTCCAAAGCATTCGATTTTAGTAAACCCTGTGTAAGAATTGCAAGCGTGCACGCCAAATGGTAAACAAACACGAGATTATCTTTTAATTTAGTAGCGTTACAAACTGGCTCACTTATGTCAGTCAGTGTGTGCGGAAGTATGGCCAGTTGCAGCATTGTCGGTTATATTTGACATAGTGATCAAACAATAGCGTGAACCTCATGGGACTGTGCTATCCAGTTGTCCAGCAAATCGGACCAGGTGGTTTATGTTTATATTTTGCTACTTGGCGCATTGACTTTTCATGGGCTTTACACTTTTCACGTAGTCCCACCTCGTCCATTCATGCGAAAAATAGGCTACTTTCCTTTTTACTCTCTGTGGGACCTTTGATCTGTTAACATTGGACAGAGGCTATGGCCATTTGCATATAGAACTGTATCGCTGTGTGCTGACGTGCACAGCGCACCCATTGTTTTAATTGTTTGCGGGGAACGCAACAGAGTTGTGATACAGCATGTATCCCTAGGTTCCACAGACCGTGGATATGAATATGCAGCGGAGTGGTAGCCGTCCTGCAAAAAGGACCGGTCCGTACACTCCCAAACGTTCGGCCTGATTACTTGTTTTGGCATCGTGCCATTTAGTCTCGGATAATTACCGGCAGTGTTGTGTAAAAACAATCAATAAAAACAGGGATTACAGATGGCCGTAAATTGTTAAGCAGCCTTGTTTTTTTGCACGAGGAGCATCAGCTGCAACTCCTGGGTTGTGGGTTTGTCCCACATTGTATCGGCATAGTTACTTGCCTTCAAAAATCTGTCCTCATATGTAATCTGACAGCTCTATTGTATGATAAAATGAAGCATCGTGGGACAGGGGCACCCTCCATAAGTGTGTCCTCGAGGCAAATGAGTAATCATGACATTTCAAAAGATTGAAGAATTTGGAAACCGATACCGTCCTGCAAAATTGTACTTTAAAATGGCCGCTTAAAGGATTGAGGCGTTTTCCCACAGTTGCTTTCCCTGCCTGCTACTACAGTGTGCTGGTGCACAACAGGGCTACTCTGGTCTCTACTGCTGCTGCTACAGGGTGGAGTAACCCTCCCATGGCCTGGTTTCCATGGTAGTAAGCGTGTAAACAGTGCGGGGGGTTTGCTCCCTGGAACCCTCTGCCTCCAGAGAATACAGACGTGTTGCTCTGCGAGATGGCAGCTAAGTGAGTTTCAGGTTTTTTGTGTACACAGTTGAATAATTTCCTGTGATTGCATTTGAGATGACTGCTACTGAAACCCTTAAGGAGCTTAATTGGTATTAAGACATGGGCTCTGCCCTATAAGCCAGACTGCACCAAGTAATTGCATTATCTGGTCAAAGGGTCAGTTTAATAGTGTGTATCTCAAGTACAGACACGAGCGTGGGCTTATCTGTTCGTGGCCAGGAGTGTCTTTTAAATTGGATGTCTCGTTGCAAATCCAGAGTAGGACTATTTGTTTTGCATATTTGCGAAGAAATATTTTTCCTGATTTCATACATGCTAAATTGATTACCATAACCATGTATGTTTTGCGCCATATGTCCAGCAGTTGGTTGAGTTGTAGCAAAACAACATACCAATGATGATTGCCTCACTAGGGAGTGGCCAGTTGTAATAAATAAACAAATAACAGATCGTTGTGAAGAGGCAATAGGTTAGATTCAGCTGAACAATACGCTGCTTTGCCCAAAAATAAGCAAGTTATTAGTGTATTTCTCAAAAAATTTTTAGTGCTTGTGCAACATGATTTTGTAAAACTAATTAAAGCATTTATGCAAGAGAACATTTGGCTGCATTTTCATCACGGTTGTGGATGAAGTTTATTGCTATTAGATTGAATTGGGGCATTCCTTTGTTCTGTTTGTGTACAGTGTCACACTCCATCTTGCCTGGCAGTTGGCTACAGCTCTGCTCATTGGCTTGTTAGTGCATTTTATCTCTGGATAAACTGATGGAATCAGACATGCTTGGAAAGGCCTATTGTTTATGCTGTGGCAAGCTACAGCGGCCAAACTTCTGTTACGTGCAGGCTGAAATATGCCATATTTTAAACATCTTTCTTTGCTAATGAATTGTTTTTTTAAAACCTTTCAACACCCTTGAGACACATTAGCATTACAACTCTCACATCGTGATCTCTTCCGTAGCAAACCAACGTTATACATTCATGTATGACGGTTTGTTTATGGTGCCTGCGATGCCTCGAGTTTTGTAGTGCTGCAGGTTTGGGGTTTGTCCAACAGTTTGTCTCCACGGTCACTGATGGACTCCTTTTAAAGTAAAAGTTGTAACAAAAATGACTGTGTTTGCCCTCGTTTGGTTGGTGCTTAAAAAACCAGTAAAATATTCTCAGCTGAAAAAATTAGATGGTTTTCACTCAAATTAGTGGTGAAGGTTGTCTTTTCTGCATCTGTAAGATAAAACATGTATAATTCGACTTTAAATGTCTGGAAAAACTATTTTTGAGAGCAAACCATCCAAACCTCTTTTAGAGTAAACATGTCCACCCTCGGGCAGCACCAGGCCAACAGGGGGCGGTGTGGACAGTGCAGCTCTGTTCATCACTGAGTGGCGCTCTCTCTCAGCCCCCTCTCGTCCCCTGTGTCCCTGCAGGCTGGAGCATGTGGACGTCCTGCTGTAGCTGGCTCTTCGTGGAGAACACCACTGTCACAGTGGAACAAAACGGCAACACGCGGCGCCAGGTCTACACAAACTCGGGGTTCAGTTCCTCCCCCACTGCCCCCGAGCACCTGTGCAAGGCCTGCGGAGGCCGCTTCAACACCGTCGCCCGAAAGGTGAAGCCTGGAGACTAGTGTTTACAGCACCAACAGCATCACAGACACACTCAGTGTTTACAGCATCACAGACACACTCAGTGTTTACAGCATTACAGACACACTCAGTGTTTACAGCACCACAGACACACTCAGTGTTTACAGGATCACAGACACACTCAGTGTTTACAGCATCACAGACACACTCAGTGTTTACAGCATCACAGACACACTCAGTGTTTACAGCATCACAGACACACTCAGTGTTTACAGCATCACAGACACACTCAGTGTTTACAGCATCACAGACACACTCAGTGTTTACAGCATCACAGACACACTCAGTGTTTACAGCATCACAGACACACTCAGTGTTTACAGCATCACAGACACACTCAGTGTTTACAGCATTACAGACACACTCAGTGTTTACAGCACCAACAGCATCACAGACACACTCAGTGTTTACAGGATCACAGACACACTCAGTGTTTACAGCATCACAGACACACTCAGTGTTTACAGCATCACAGACACACTCAGTGTTTACAGCATCACAGACACACTCAGTGTTTACAGCATCACAGACACACTCAGTGTTTACAGCGTCACAGACACACTCAGTGTTTACAGCGTCACAGACACACTCAGTGTTTACAGCGTCACAGACACACTCAGTGTTTACAGCGTCACAGACACACTCAGTGTTTACAGCGTCACAGACACACTCAGTGTTTACAGGATCACAGACACATTCAGTGTTTACAGCATCACAGACACACTCAGTGTTTACAGCATCACAGACACACTCAGTGTTTACAGCATCACAGACACACTCCGTGTTTACAGCATTACAGACACACTCCGTGTTTACAGCATTACAGACACACTCAGTGTTTACAGCATTACAGACACACTCAGTGTTTACAGCACCAACAACATCACAGACACACTCAGTCTTTACAGCATCACAGACACACTCAGTGTTTACAGCACCAACAGCATCACAGACACACTCAGTGTTTACAGGATCACAGACACATTCAGTGTTTACAGCATCACAGACACACTCAGTGTTTACAGCATCACAGACACACTCAGTGTTTACAGCATCACAGACACACTCAGTGTTTACAGCACCAACAGCATCACAGACACACTCAGTGTTTACAGCATCACAGACACTCAGTGTTTACAGCATCACAGACACACTCAGTGTTTACAGCATCACAGACACACTCAGTGTTTACAGCATCAGAGACACACTCAGTGTTTACAGCGTCACAGACACACTCAGTGTTTACAGCGTCACAGACACTCAGTGTTTACAGCGTCACAGACACACTCAGTGTTTACAGCGTCACAGACACACTCAGTGTTTACAGCATCACAGACACACTCAGTGTTTACAGCATTACAGACACACTCAGTGTTTACAGCACCAACAGCATCACAGACACACTCAGTGTTTACAGCATTACAGACACTCCGTGTTTACAGCATTACAGACACACTCAGTGTTTACAGCATCAGACACACTCAGTGTTTACAGCATCACAGTCACACTCAGTGTTTACAGCACCGTCAGCACCAGTGTTTATATAGGGAGGACCTTCATTGTTGACTTAATTTCCAAATGTAAATAATTTGATTATCAAAATGAATAATTTCATAATCAAATGAGCGACTGTCCTCATTATGTATTCAGACAGGGAAGCAGGGTTGTAGATGGAAATGGGGATCGCAGTACAGGCAGTGCCATGGTGGGGAATTGAAGCCCCGGCCTCATTAGGGATTTGTGTATGGGGTGAGTCAGTCACCCTGTGGACTGAGTCACACAGTCGCATTGTTAAGGTTTTAACCAGCCTGTTGGTGTCCCTCAGCTCCCAAAGGGGAATCATACAGGAAACCAGAAAAAAATTAATGAAATGCAGCCAAAGTCAGGGCTGTCCAATCCTGTTCCTGGAAATCTACCGTCCTGTTGGTTTTCACTCCAGCCGTAACAAAGGACACCTCGTCCAACAACTGGAGTTCTCACTGAAAATGGCCCAGATGAAAGCAAGGGGGAAAATTCAACATTAACCTTTATTTATTCAGGTAAATCCCATTGAGATCCAGAATACATAAAATAAAGTAAAATATTCAGAAACAAATCCGCACAGTGCAATTTAAATAACATGACAATAGATTGAATACAATATTGTAATATAATAAAAAATATATATATATATTATAAAATAAAACTTAAAAGAAATTATCATTCCAGCCAAAAACAGATCTGTGCTTCAGGCTTAATGTTTAAGATTTCTCTCATAAAATGAAAAGGGAACTGGAACAGTAACATTTTGAGGTCTGGTAAAAATGGCTCATTGGCTTGTATTGAGTTTTTGTGCGTTCAGAGCATGAGAATGTCTGCTGTGTAGACACAGGGCTCGCTGCTTTTTCTGGAGCACACTTTTGGTTTACCAGTCCCGCCACATTGACTGAGCTGCAATACTGCACAGGTGCGTGAGCGAGAAAGGGGCTCGGCTAACAGGGTGACACCTAATATCAGTGCGGCTTCCTATTGCTGCCCTGCATTCTCCCAGTTTCTCCATTACGTGCAGGTTTGCCACATCACCGTGCATACCTGTTGCATAACGCACAGTCTCTCTTCCGTCTAACACCGTGCACTTTACTCTGGACTTTGAGCTGTCCGTTAAAGCAAGTGTGGCTTTTCTATTTATTGCACAATATTGAGTTTATTTATGCAGTGTGTGGCATGACTATTGGGTGTTACGCTAGACTTATCCCTCAAAAAGCCTCTTAAAATTACATCATGTATGTAGTATAGTTAACATTGATGGCTGGTGGGTTGTATACACTCATGGAGTGATGATTGCTCCAAACTTGGTACAATGAACAATGAATGTTTTTGAAACTGTGCTGGTTTATTTGGTAAAAGTGGGCTAAGTTGTTCTTTACCTTATTTATGCAGAAGTCATCAGACAGATTTTTCCAAGCGAAACCATTTGTTATGTAATGGTAAGGATGTAAGTGCAGACATCCATGGAAATTCAATTTAAAGATTCCAACCCCTGTGTGTCTGCTTTTACAGTAGATTATTAAAGGAAAAGCACACCATATTGCTACATGTGAATCCAAAGCGTAAGAAAGTTTTGTTTATGAAACAAATTACTGGCCTGCACTATAAAATGATGCTGATGGAAGTGCTTTTTTTAATGTTTGTTTCAGTTATGGGGAGCGAAGGGTATTTTGAACTAAATCCTGTTTTTAATTCTGTCCTTTCAAAGTGTTGTGATAGGTTTTGCCTCTTGTAATCCTCCAAATAAGTTTAATCACCATCGGTTTATGCAGTAAATTATGTCAGGTGTGCATATTACATCCACAGTAGTTTTCTTGGCCTCCATTTTTTTTCTGGCTCTGATTGCTGACTGCTGCCCATCATCTCTATGTACTGTGCTTTGTAGTGGTAGGACACACTACCCTGAATATCTTGCAGCCCACGTACAGGCTAACCCCCAGGTGTTTGCACCGGTTTCCTAAACCTGAGCACTGCACCTCAAAAGGCGACCTCATGCCTTCAAAGAGAATCTGCTCCGAGCTAGTTTTGCATGACCTTCCACCCCACCATAACTCCAGCGTTGGACATCTGACCTGAATTGTTTACGGTCAGGAAATTTGCCTCTGGCATTTCTTGCACCCTCACCACATAAGGGCTTTAGTTTTCCTGTTTAGGATAGGGGGATTGGAGCAGCAGGTCATCAAGTGATTGGTAAAATTGCAAGTTTTTTGGTGCAGGTTAGTCCCTTGGGCCCTTTTGAAGGAGGGCTGTGGCTCCTCACTGTGATGCAGGAAGTGGTTTCAGGCCGGCATCTACGCAAGGAAATTGAGGTTGGGGTTTTCCCTCTTAACCCACTATGGACTAAGGCACCCTATAGAAAACCCATAGAAAGTCCTAGGAATCACAATGCATTTCAACGGTCATGGGTCTTGAAAAATGGTCATAGGATCAAATGCAACACTGGGGTCGCATTCCGTCTGTAACGGAGATGTAACGCGCAGGTCGCATCCGCCCATAAGGGGTTAAAAAGCTCAGCCTCCTCGTCAGCTTTGCATGACCTCTTGACAACGAGTTCCTGCCCCTTTCCGTCTCCATGGCTACCCCGTGTGCAGCCTGCGTCGTCGTGGACAACTGGCTGCACATTTCTCAGTAATGTAAACATAGCTTGGTCGGAATGAAAGTGCTTGTCTTTTCTGTACAGACGTGTTCTGGACAACCCAGGTACTCATGGAGCGGACAAAACAGGTTAGGTGTTCATTTTGTGGTTTTATAACATAGAAGCTCAATTCGTTTTTAGGTGTATCTGGACTGGTGGTGTAGGTTTAGGCACGTGTTTCCATTCCATTACAATACAGCCATTTGGCAGGCGCTCTTATCCAGAGCGACGTACAATAAAGTCCAAATCGTAACCAAGGGCAAGTGTGCTGAGGGAAGTACAAAGTGCTCACACAGATAAAAACTTGAGCCCTTGTAGAATAATCAGATAAAATGACAAAGAAGTAGCAATACCACAGTTTTGGCAGAGTTTCTGGGGACGTTCAACACCAGACAAGCTGCGGTGTTCTGGACCAGTTGTAGGGGTCTGATGGCAGATGCCAGAAGGCCAGCCAGCAGAGAGTTGCAGTAGTCCAGGTGAGACAGGACCATTGCTTGGACTTGGAGTTGGGTCAAGTAGGTGGTGAGGAAGGGATGTATTCTCCAGATGTTGTCCTGGAAGAATCTGCATGCCCAGGTCACCGCCGCAATGTTCTCGGAGAGGGACAACCTGTTGTCCATCACCACTCCGAGGTTCCTTGACCATGTCTAAGGCCACATGAAGATCTAGAAGGATCAGGACAGAGGAGAAGGAGGCTGCTTGTGCAGCCTGAAGGGATTCATTGAAGGAGAGGAGTGCGGTCTCTGTTGAGTGGCCAGATCTGAAGCCGGACTGGTGGGGGTCCAGCAGGTTGTTCTGCCAAAAGAAAGAAGAGAGTTGCTTAGAGGCGGCTCATTCAAGTGATTTGGATAGAAAAGGAAGAAGAGATACAGGACTATAGTTCTGGATGACAGAGTGGTCCAGAGTGGGCTTCTTCTGGAGTGGATGCTCTTGAAGGATGAGGGAAACATCCAGAAGACAAGGAGGAGTTCACGAGTGTGGTGACAAATTGGAGGATGTCTAGTGTGATTGCCTGGAGGAGAGATGAGGGGATAGGGTCAAGGGCACAAGTGGCAGGGCGGTGGGAGGAGGAGTTGGGAAGTATCAGAGTCACAGAGAAGGGTGGTGGTGGTTGTCTGCTGCGGGTGTCTGCAGTCTGCAGGGGGGGCAGAATGTCCAGGAGGGGGAGGTCGACAAACCAGTACCACCACCTTGGCCGGATGGCCAGGGGTGTGTGATAAGGAGAAGAAGGATGTGAGGCAGAGGAGTGATGTTATCTGGTGTAGTCGAGGGTGAGGAACTGTTGGAACAGGAGAGAGTTTTTTTTTTTGCACCACCATTTTAGGGTTTTTCTGTGGAGTTATCTTTTTTAACTTGCTATTTAGGTGTTCAGGCCTGGTGCCTTTGCTACTGTAGAGCAGGGATCATGAACTCTGGCCCTCAAATCCAAAAACCGGCCCTGGTTTTCTTTCCTCCTGGGTAATTAATGCTTCTGATTGGCCAGACTCTTCACACCTGACTCCCAGGTAAAGGGAGGGGTGGGAAAAACCAGTTTGAGGACCGTGAGTTCCTGATCCCTGTTGTAAAGATGTCTTTGTGACCGTCTTCCCAAGGGGCAACATTAGCTCTGTCGAAATGTGGGTGTGTCAAAATGTGTCCCTGAGCAAGACACCTAACCCCCAAATGCTTCTGACGAGCTGGTTGGTACCTTGCATCGCCGTTGGTGTGTGAGTGTGTGTGCGAATGGGTGAATTAAAAGCATCAATTGTACAGTGCTTTGGATACTTCGCCCACCATTTTCCATTTACCCCTGTGGACCTGCTCCCCTCTCCGCAGCATGTCTGCGTGGACTGCAAGAAGAGCTTCTGCAGCCGCTGCTCGGTGCAGCTGGACCTGCGGCCGCGCCTCTGCCACACCTGCCAGCGCTTCCACGGCACGCTGTTCGACCGCGCCGAGCTGATGCGGCTGAAGGTGAAGGACCTGCGGGACTACCTGCACCTGCACGAGGTGCCCACGCAGATGTGCCGGGAGAAGGAGGAGCTGGTGGACCTGGTGCTGGGCCAGCGCACGCCCGGCAGCAGTGGGGGGAGCAGCGAGGGCGGATCTCAGCCCCCCAGGACCCCGCCCAGCTCCGCCCCGAGCCCTGCGCCGCCCTCCTCCCCCTCCTCCAACCCGCCGCCGCCGGCCGAGCCCGCCGTGGAGCTGCTCGGCGAGGACGACGAGCAGGTGAGCGCAGTAACCCCCGGTAACCGCTGTTTGCGCTTTGCCCGTTAGCCGGCTAGCGTTAGCAGGGGCTTGCATGCGGTCTGGAGCGTAGGGCGCGCGGCTGCTTTGCTGTAACCGAATGCTGAGTGTTGGGTTTCACTCCAGAGCCCACCCGCGCCCGTGGACTCCGGGCAGGAGGAGCCCCCTGACACCGAGATGGACACGGAGGTCCAGGGGGATCAGGAGTCCCAGGTACAGCACGGCCCAACGGGAGGCCTCTGTTTCTCTGGTGTCTGTCGTGTCAGTTTGCCTCATGGACAGTGGTGCGTTTCTTGGGCTGGCTAGCCAGCGCCAACCCTGGAATTGTGGGGTGAAGCTGAAAGGCTCAAATTCTTCCAAAGTAAATATAAAAGTACAAGGTACATGCATAGCCCGTAGCCTACCGGCTATGTTACATATCACATTGGTCGTGCATGCATATGAAAGTATATTCAGTGTGCCGTAAACTATCCTTGACACTACAGTCAGGAAATGTGAAAATATGCGGCAGATTATTTGTCCAAGCTTACACGACTTTGTGTGAGTAGCAGTGTAGTGGCTAACAATCTTGCTTTGAGTCCCGTTTTTAAAAAAAGGTATTTAACCACAAAATTATCGTGCTGTTATCAGTGAAATATGAAGAAATGTTGACCTATGCTAGACACTCTCAAGAATGGGTAACTAACATGTTTAATAAGTGTTGCAATGGCACAAAGGAGTGTTTTAAAGCAGTTTCAACAAGAATAAGAACATTTGTAACAATGCGAGTCATCTCGCAAAGAGCGTTTCGTTTTGGTTTTCTCAAGAAACAACATGCTTCTCATGAAAGAATGACTTTGCCATCCTCGTTATCAAGAAGAGCAATCTCACTCATCAGCACATTTTGTCTTCTCACGGTGATGCTGTATTTGGCCGTTACTGTTTGCACAGTATATTGTTATATAGCAGTGACGCATACCTGGATTGTGGAGGTACTGGCTAGTGAAATATAAATTAAGTAAAAACCTGCTGCACTCTGAAACTACGATGCCAGAACAGTGACTTTCAGTGTGTTTAGCAGTCAGAGGTTCACAGTCTATAACCGCAGCCACTGTGGTTTTTCTGTACCATGAATGTGAAATTGACTTTTTCTGGTCTGTGTCAGGTTGTTTGTATGAATAATATGCTTGCGCGCTTCTGGCATTCTGGGTGTTGCTGTAACATTATTTTAGAATGAATTGCTTTGATACTGATGGTACGATGGTTCTTTCCCGGTCATTGCTTGTGCCCAACATTCATTTTCAAAGGCCAGTCGTTCAATTGCAGATATTGATGAGCTCTTGCTACATGGCTGAAGCCAGCTGATAAAGCCACTAATCTAGTGCTGATTGCTTTAGTGCTCAAAGCCCAGTGTCCGTAACTCTTTTTTTGTTTGTTTTTGTTGCTTGCATCGCATTTTTCTTTGGTTTCAGCCATCCCCTGAGCTCAGTGCTGTGTGAGTAATGTATCAGAACACTTTCAATGTATTCGTGAAACAAAGCAGAAGAATTTAATAACCCATCTCACCCCCTTCATAGTCTCATTTTGATGTGTTTGACCACATCTCGACCCCTTTGTGGTTCATCCCCTTGATGGTTTCGGAGAATCTCATGTGTGTAGTCCTTGGTGGTTCTGGTTGTGTGTGTATTGACCCCTTGCTGGTTCTAGATTGCAACATGAGAAAAACTGCAAAGTGTTTTAAGGAAAATGGCGGTTGAGAGCGCTGTTACTGTGGTTGCTGAATGTGTACCATTCGCTGCTTCTGGTTACAGCTGTGGCGCAACTACCAACACTGAAGCAAACGTGTATCATACACATGTTGCAGGACATAGAGAAGTCCTCTGCATCTTGAGCAGACCTGGGTCACATACGTAATTGTTCTGGATTCAAATACTTTACACCTTGTCCGGTGTATTGGTATATGAAATGCTGACTTCGGGGTCCTCTTGGCTCGATTGCTCCAGGCACGGTCCATCGAGCAGAGAAAAGCGCTCGACTCCAAAACAGTTCAAGCCGTATTTGACCCAGGGTGTGGTCTTGAGCTCGCCCCAGGTTCAGCAGATACTGACCCCCGGCCTTCCCCCCCCCCCCCCCAGTCCTCGGACACGGACGAGATGGCGACCCAGAGCCGCCGGGCCTCGCTGTCTGACCTGAGCGGCGTGGGCGACATCGAGGCCCTGAGCGTGCGGCAGCTGAAGGAGATCCTCGCCCGAAACTTCGTCAACTACAAGGGCTGCTGCGAGAAGTGGGAGCTGTTGGAGAGGGTCACGCGCCTCTACAACGACCAGAAGGATCTGCAGAACTTCGGTGAGCCGTCTTCCCCAAATAAAACTTGTTGCAGAGTGTCGCCTAGAGTGTCTTCGTGCGACACCTATTTTACAGCACGAGTGCGTTAATGAGATTACCAGTGAATTCATTTAATTTTGTGACACATCTGCGTGTGTTATTTAAGGCAGTCCTTATGGGAAACTTGGTCTACTTCTTCACAACATTTAATGTAATGTTAGTAATTTTAAATTAATTTAAATTGTACCTAAATACAATAGCCATTTGGCGGTGTATGGGGGGAAAAAAAAGTTAGATATTCATTTTAATTTGATGAAATTTGACTTCACTTCTGTTAGATACGGTGGAATATGTGGTATCAGTCACATGGCCGTGCTGTATTTATAAACAGACTAATTTAGACAAAGTGGTCTAATTTCGGGGCTCTCTTCTGTTCCCAGCCGAGCCCACGGGTGCTCCGGGCCTGGAGGAGAACCTGTGTAAGATCTGCATGGACTTGCCCATCGACTGCGTGCTGCTGGAGTGCGGTCACATGGTCACCTGCACCAAGTGCGGCAAGCGCATGAACGAGTGCCCCATCTGCAGGCAGTACGTGGTGCGCGCCGTGCACGTCTTCAGGTCCTGACGCCCGGACGGCGGACAGTGATGCAGGCGCGGCCTTCCCGAACCCTCTCTGTCTAAACGAATACAGACACTTACACACACACACACACACACACACACACACACACACACACACCGACTCACAAGCTCACCGACAGAGCAGCGGTCGAGTCCGGGACGGTCTCAACCCACCAACGGCCCTGTTTTCAGTCTTCGACCGGGGGTTACGGATACCATAGAGTGATGTGATCTGTACGTTTTTAACGGCACATAAAACCGGTGGATCCTTACCCTCCTGAAGGTTCCTGAACTGTTCGAAAACAAGCTACTTACTCAGCGACTCGCTCATAACGAGCCTCCTCCCTCCCCTTAACAAGTAGGCAATAAATAAACCACTGGATTTCAGCAATGGTGTTCTCGCTCGGAGGCATTAATGTTGAAGATGTGTCGAGCGCCTGTTTTGCTGGCGGATTGACACCCCGTAGCGAGGTGTGCAGTGTGACGGCCACAGAGCTGCTCGTGGGAAAGCAGCTCTTGAGACTGTCGAGAGAGAAGATCACCGACTCCCAGCAGTGTTGACGCCAGCGCGGGGAGTCCTAGGGACAGGGATAGAAGGATATGCAAACGTTGATATTTCTGCTCTTATTGTGAAACAGCTTCCATAGTTTATGTTTTTATTTTTATTTTTTTCCTCTTCACACAAAGTGCAGCATTGGTTGGGAAGGGCTCTCATGGAATGTTAGGTGTATTAACTCGCCATATAATAGCAGCGCAGGGCATATAGAGCCGCAATGGCGGCTTCTACAGCAGAGTCTGTCACATGGCTGTCCTGTTTTCCAAGTTTAATCCCTTGGAGATTAGGGGCTTGCTCCGGGCTGCAGTGCACATCCTGCGCACGTCCCTCAGATCGAATCTTTGTCCCGCAGGAACAAAGGGCTTTGCTACATCACAGCCGAGTACTCCTAGACAGGAAGTACCCACTCTCTCTGCCACGGCAAAGACTGTTCTTATTTCTGAACCAGAACACAGCCTCGTGTCACCCTGTTGGACGAACGCCTATTAAAACAACGTGCGCTAAATTACATTTGAAATATTGATGCACTGACGTCACAGTCACAGAATATGCAGCTGGGAGGCCAGCAGTCTGGGAGAGTATGAGTGCGTAAATGATTAATCGGGGTTAAGCATTGGATGTTATTCTCGGCTGCCTCTGTTGTTCTCCAAGGTGAACGGGTTTAGGCAGTCGTGCCTCAGTCTTACTTCAGTGCTGAATATGTGAAATGAGAAAGTTTTGGCTTAATGTTTAATCATGACTCTGCCTACTCTGAGCTCAGCTGAATTTCTCAGCATATTTATGGTATATCCGGGTATGTTCCTGAAATGGAGAAACAGAAATTCACACCAAAATGTAATTTGTTAATTTTAAGACTGTTCTTCCCTTTTATCTCAACTGCGTATTAATAAAATTCTATTTCAGGGTTTTTTGTTTTCTTTCTTCAAAGAACGTTAGACTGAAGGCAGTTGCAAACACAGCCTTGTGTCTCCTGTAGCATAGTGGCCAAAAGCTAATGGATACTCCAAATGATCAGCTGTATGTGGTTTTACTCTACATATAGTGTGGTGTGGATATGCTTTCTACCACAAACACTGAATTCACTTTTGGAATTGGGCTGTCTCCTCATTAATAGAAAGTAACCCAGCGCTTTGCTCGTACAGATACTTTAGAGTGAGGACACAAACTCTGTAAAACCTTCAAACATCAGTCCAGTTCATGTTAAGGCTGAGTTTGAGATGATTAATTCCTTGTCTTCAGTGTGAGTCAGGTATCCAATCTTATCTAAAATGGGGCAGTGTGGGTGCTGGTTTTTGTCTTTAGCCCAGCACTCCAACAACTGATGAATTAACTATGAATTAGCTAATCATGCCTTTCAATCAAGGCCTTGATATGTAGATTCAGGTTAGTGCTGGGCTATAGCAAAAACCCACTTCAGCCCTTTTTGGATATGTTTGGACACCCATAGTGTAAGTATTGTCAGGGAATTGAATGTACTTCCAGGTCAAATGTGTGTGAATGGGAGTCTGAATGAGTCACCCGGTTTTCCAGTAGCCCTGTCTGAACGAGTCACCCAGCATCAAACTGCATTCCTCTGCTGTGACAGCAGAGGAAATGCTTTCTTTTCCCCAAAATAGTTGAGTTTGTTAAAGTTGTTTCTCATTACTGATTTTGCCTATTGCCGGGATGAAGATACAAAGCATTTCATTAATTTCTTGGGACAGCTTGGGAGTCTTGGGATAGTTTACAAAAGAACTTTGCAACTGCATATGTAGGTTAGTCTGGTGCAGACCACTGGAAGCGTACATGAAGACTTATCTTGTAGGATCTTTTTGCCAGGTCATGCCCTGCCTTCAGCGTTCAGATGAACCACTGGGTTCCGTAAGGACAAGCGCGTTTTGCATCGTGTGCATCCGGAGTGGACCTGACACAGATTACACCGTACTCTGAAAAAGGCTTGTGCATTGTTTTTGAATGAGGGCACGATACAGAATTCCTACAGCGGTGCAGATGAATGGAGTGCCGGCCATCAGACCGAGTGGCTGTCATTCAGTGGGGCTTCCTTATCTGAGTCCTCCTGCCATGCGAAAGAACACGCGTCTGTCAAGTGGCCTTCAACACCAGCACTTTATACCAAGCCTGCACTCAGGAGCGGCTAATGCATCTCTCGAGAGCTCCTCTTGATTTTTATTTTTTAAATATCAAACTATTTTTGAGAGTAGATTTAGTATGTTTTTGTTTTTTTCCTGGGAATGAAATCCATTGTGATGATAAATGTTGATGTTGTAAATGTATGAAATGTGACAGATATAGGGAGTGGCGGTGGTGCATGTGTCTAAGCAGAATATGTGGATGAACCTGGCCCGGAGTAACTGCTATGAACTAGAAATGCACTCAACTAGAAATGTTTTTAATTGTCTAGGGTTTGTTCACACTGTTAGAAATGACTCTATACGTACTGAAGGATTGCAGCTCCGCTCTATAATTGATTTAAATGGCACATTTGATGATGCATTCTGGTTTATCAAATTATGACTCACAGCACTGTATGGACTGGAATATATATATTTTTTTTTCTGGGCCATACAATGGCCTGTGTCGTGTGCGTGTGCGTGCGTGTGTCCGTTGGCTCGTGTGTGGGTGTGTGTGTGTGTGTGTGTGTGTGTGGGTGTGTGGGTGTGTGTGTGTGGACCTGCAGTTATCCTATAGTGGGTCTGGTAGGGTGCAGCGGAGTCCATATTCTACCTGTTGATTCATGAGGACTAATGTTCTAATAACTGCTGTGGCCTTTGGTTGAGAGGTGGACATTTCAAGCCTCTCTTACATTTTAATTTGAGAAAAGGAACATTTTCATACCATCACTGTCTTTCCAAAAGTGCCATGCTCATTGTTTGATGGTGTAATCATTGATCTGATAAATCTTACGTACCGGGCTACAATTCCCTGCTTCCTGTGAACTTCAAAAATGGTCTTTGTCCTTACTAACAGAGCCTTGAGATTTAACGACATATTAAGCAAAACCTTAACGTACTGCAAATATTAATCTGCATTTGAGAGCACAAACGAGGAGTAGGGACAAACCAATGTGCTGTGGGGAAACTGGAGCACATTTTCCTCATGGCATAAAGTGTCGGGCCGGACTCTTTGTAAGGTATTGCATCTGGATTATGTTTGTTATATTTATATTTATTTTCTTATGCCACTGTGAGATGTCATGAAATTATCCAAACCTGGGGGGGGTATCCAAACCTGGGGGGGTGTGAGGGGTTGAATTTGTCATGATTTTTGCGCTCTGTTGTCATGCAAGGGTTCCATTGTTTGGATTTTAAGCAACAGTGTGAGCCAAATACGGTATACGCCGAGTGTGGTGAACAGGATAAAGATGACAAGATAGGGTTTAAATATTCTGAGAGAAAAAAAGTATAAATATTTTTTGAATGTCAAAAAAATAAATAAAAATACATTACCAAATCTACCTTTGTTCTGTTGTGCAGAGATTTTGGTTGACATTTTTATATTAATAAAAGTTAATTTCAATAAAGTGTTGTCTTCATTCTTTCCATAAAGACAGAAAATAGTTACATTTTTAAAAATGCTGCTTGCAAGAGTAAATTGTCAGGATGGATATGCTTTCTGACCTGTATTTCTGAAAAAAAAGAAAAAAGATATTTCCTTATTATTCCTTATTTTTGATTGCTTGCACAGGCATTTAAATATGAACGCTGGTTTATATAATGCTCAAATCGTCTGACCCCTGTGGTACTTTTGAAACCCCGTCTGGTTAGAAAAGCATTTACAGTGGCTTTAATGTCATTCCACAGCACAGCCTATCTGTCTGTGCGGATCAGCATCATGTTGACAAAAGCTAGCCTGGGCATTCTTCTCCTTGTGAACAGTGGAAGTCATACCAGTACCGTAAAACAGCCAGGAAATATGAGATCCCAGTGTCCATTGTTTTGGAAGTCCGAGTGGGGGATAGCCGGCCTTGGAGTTCCGAGCATTGTTGCTCCACCGCAAAGGAATCCTTTGGAACGGGGCCGGAATCACTTTTACCTCAATGTTCTCAGAATCGCTAAAATGTCTGCTGGATTACTGTGTGAACAATGGACTACCTAGCTGGTGAAAATTGATCTTTTTTTTGCCTCTCCACAGAGTCATCCAACCCAAGAGACCTTACTGATTGTCTATAGCCATAATAGGAAAACGGGAAACCATTCAGTTATTACAGTCTCAACTTCACTTTTGTGAACAAAATGCCTTTAATAATATTATGTCAGACTCTTCTTTATCTTGAAATGGATATGCACTGTTACACAAGGCTTGCATCAGATTGTCTCTTTGGTGTCGTCTAAATTGATTTTTTTTTTTTTTTTTCACATAACGCACAGCAAGAATAAAAACGATGTGCAGTGCTTTTTTTCTTCACAAAAATACTTTGAGCAATTTCTTGAGACTAAAAATATGTTTCTTATAACAGCTAGTATTAACCTGTACCTCATGAAAATACCATGGCTGAATTTGCCATAAAGAGTGTGATTTTGAAAAACATTTTGATGTTGAATCTTCAATTCCTATGATAGCAATTTGATCAGCAGCACCGTGATTTCAAAGATCCCTTAATAATCCATTATTTCTTTATTAAAACTGCAGTTTTCCACTTGATTTTTTCCTCCTTTTTTCTTTATCAACTGATCTGGTTGTTTGCAAAGGCCTACAATTATATCCTGTGCACGGTCATTTCAGTTATGCACTATAAATTAATTGTCATGCTTTATTTATGCACAGAAGCATCTGGACTCAACTGCTTGCTTCAACCTGTATGTTCAGCGAGTACCTTTGTCATGCACTCAAGAGCTTTGTGTAAAAACCATGAAAAGTAAAGACTTTTAAGCCACTGCTGGTCAAGCCCTCAGAATTTTACTTCATACAAGCATTTAATTATTGTACCAGCCAGTTTTTAATACAACTTTTAATACATTCTGTCCAGGTCTGAGGTTATGGTGGGCAATTAAATAACGAAATGCCATTAGGAAGCTCCCCAACAGTATTCGAACAAACACTGGGTTCAGCTATACACAACACCACCATCTAGTGGAGTTGGAACACTTTAGCATTCGTCAACTTCAGCTTTCGGCATTTAAAAAAAATCTTGGAAACTGATTTGTATGTGTAGGCTAAGCCTATCTCTACACCCTGTAATATTGGAGAGGTGAAATTCAGCACATGATCTTGAATCTGAGTTTGCCATAAGGTGCTTCTTCTACTCAGCATTCATGCCTCAATGAATGATCTTGTTCGACTGTATATCAGTTAAGTTCAATATTTTATGAAACGAGTTTACTCCTGGAGGTGTCGAAGTCATCACGAAAGTCACGAAAATACTGCCCGCTAAACTCCTCCATAACTGTCCACAAACCAATTTCGTTGTAGTGTGGCTTGTAGCTCGATTCCCGCCGTATGCTAAACACAAATTAACTCACGTGGCAAAGAATACCGGATGGAGATGGTCAACAAAACAAGACACGCTCAAGTCTTACCTGCCAGGCCGGCAAGTTGTTTTGTAGAAGTGGTAGAAAACACTCCACGCAATCGTGAGTTGATACTTTGATCTGTAAAATAAAGCTATCATGTCAGCAAACGGCCTTGCATCTAGAATCCAGCAGTTTCTAGACCCAAGGGAGCGGCTAATGGCTGGCATGCAGGTAACGTCCAGGAGCTCAAACTTGCCTCAGTCATACCATCAATTCCGGGTGTCTTGGCAAGCTAGCACAGACATCCAGCACGACTTGCAGCCGCCCTGCATTATGCACGGGTTAACTGCTCGGCAATAAACAATGGCAGCATATTTGTAGCATAGCTGCAAAGTAGCTAGTTGTCCGATATAAGAACACATGGTAAGTTAACATAGCTAATTTCACACACAGAGATATGAAATGGCATGGTGTGCAGTGGTCGTTGATAAGGAACATGCAAGTTATCGCTAATTTAGGCAGGAGGATCGTTAGCAGATCTATGCACGTCTGTATTCCGTTTGGTGTTCCAGAGCCCCTTTCAGCGCCTAGCTCAGCAGATGCAGGACATTTTGGGGGACGGGGGGATCCTAAAGGAGGTGATCCAGGCTGGAGAAGGCTCCCCTGTGCCACGGGATGCATCCGTGTCAAGTACTCCATCCATCCGCCCTCCCTCTTAAACTGCTGCAATGCACTTTGATAATCAGTCACAGACAATAATAGACATTGCACACTAGTCTACAGTGAGTGTGCATGTTTTGTTGTTGTTTATTTTAACTTTTTACAGTCATATTTTTATAGTGTAATGCAGATTTTAGATTTGTTTCTTGTGAAACTACACCAAAGCTCTTTGGTATAAGTTTTTTCTGGATGATCAGATCTTAGCAAGCAACCGGCTCCATTGATGCAATCTTATTCTACAGAGAAGAATATTGACGATGTTAATGCCTGTGCTAATTTACAGTTCATTTCTCTGCGTACCTGGAGTATTCTGACCAGCCATTTGAGACCACCAGCTATTTGAAGTACCCGCGAATGATGAAACTGGGCAGAGGTACATTTGGCCTATGAAAAACATAATGGCATATTCCATAACATGGTGATGAGAACAGGCCATTCAGCCCAACAATACTCACACTTTTCCTACCAGTAGAGTGTACCTAGAGTGCTAGTTTACCTACAAACTATATCAAGCCTGGTCTACAAAACCCTTTACTGCCTCTACTTCATGACCCGGCCAGCTATTCCACAAAATGATTACTCTCTGTGTGAAAAGAATACTTCCTAATTTCTCTGGAATTTACCTTTTGCTCATTTGCATTTATGTCCCCTTGTTCTACTAACAGAACTTGGCCAATCTCTTATAGCTCACTTTGAGGCATTAAATTCATAAAGGATTAAAAATCAGGTCGCCTCTAAATCTCCTTTTACTAAACTTGAAGAGATTAAGTATCTTTAGTCTTTACTCATAACGTTTTCTACCAGGAACCAATTTAGTTGCCCTTCTTTGAACCTTTTCTATAAGGATTTGTTCTGGAGAACAGGGACAGGCATGTACTCTCAGTAGATTGCAGATTGAGCCATTCCTGGCTTTTGCTGTAAATAGGTTAGCGTATGAAGTGGACTCCCCCAACTGGCTACATTTATTAAATTGTAGCCAGGCATGTGGTCAAATGTGTAATAAAATGTTTTTAACAGACGTCATCCCAGCTGTGTTTACACCAAAGCATTATTACTCATCTGAGTGGCCATTGAGAGTGTATAGTACAGAAGTATTTTCTGTTGTTTTTTCCCCCTCCCTCCTCCACAAGCATCAAGACCCAATTCAACCCTTCCTGTGACCCACAGTTTCAGAAGTAAACACTGGAATCACTCGCACTACTGTTTGGAGTGCTTCTTCCATCCATCCGTTTCAGTGTGTTCGCCTTCTGTTGCTCTTTCCTCCTGATGTCCACCAGATGTGACGCTGTACGGGCTGGAGGTGGGTGTGCTGACCATGAAGAAGGGGGAGTTCTCCCGCTTCCTCTTCCTGCCCAAGTACGCGTACGGGGAGTTCGGCTGCCCTCCACTCATCCCCCCCTCCGCCACCGTGCTGTACGAGGTGCAGATCCTCGACTACCTGGACTCCGCCGAGGTCGACCACTTCTTCGCGCTTACTCCGGTCAGCATGCTGGGGCATGTGCATATGTATGTACATCCTGGAGGGGGGGTGCGCATTCCCCCCCTATGAGAGGATATGAAATGGTGTCCCCCAATATTATCATGTTGTCTTGATACAACATGGTAATATTGTACAATACCCAAAGTTCAAATTAGATACACGTCCTTATATGGTAAGACGAGGGTTGTCTTTGTTCTCTCTTCAATTTGTTATTTAAAATATGTATCCTTCCCCCTACATTATACGTTATTGGAGGAATAATCAACAGCTGAAACACATTTTTGAGTTAAATTTTTAGGGTGAGTGCCCTTCTTCCAGCTGTGGCGTAAATGTGAGACTTTCTTGCGTACAAACAGGAGCCCGACCTGCAGACGGTGCCAACACCTAAGCGGACATAGCAACTGTAAAACGTGCAAAATCAAGTGCTGCAGCTTAGCAAACACCACCGTGCTGTGCGGTAAATGAACATTTTGGACCATTTATGACGAAAGCACTCAAAGGGTGCTGTGTGATAAGAGGGTGTGATGATGCGGTTTGCTCTGTGCCCCCCCCCCCCCGCTCTCCTGTAGCCTAAAATCCCTCTCTTTCCAGGAAGAGCAGAACACTGTTCCTCTGTCCACCGTGCTGAACGTGGTCAAAACACAGCGCTGCTTTGGAAACCGCTGCTTCAACCAGAGCCGCTACGAGGACGCCAAGGACCGATACAAGCAGGTAGCAGGGAGGCCAGGAAAACCCAACTCACACAGGGCCCGTTATGTGCACAGAGTGGCCTGCTGTGACCACCTTCACATTCTGGTCTAGCTTCATAGCTTTTCAAATATTTGTTGAGCCGCAGCTCGTTGCTGTGTACATATTTCGCTGCTTTTGGAAGGGGCAGGAAAATGTAAACCTATTGCGGGTATAGTCCATGGAAATAATTAGTCCTTTGATTATGCAGATGTGTGCTAATTTAAATCATGATGTTATTGGCTCATATTTATTATCTCCCATTTTTCATGTGGTATTTTAAAATGCAGAAAGGGTGGCTTTTGCAGTGTAAAAATAATCGAAGAGTTGCTGCTCACAGTTGCTTTTCCATTTAGGTCAATGTGTTTGTATGACTTTCCACAATGATTTGCACTTCCTACAAACTGCAATTGGAAAGCTACTCTTTTCTACTAAACTCACAGAGAGCACATTTTTCTGCAGCTGCTCTCCTGTTTTGTCCATTTTGAGAGTGACATGCAGGGACGGAGTTTGTTGGAAAGGGCTCTGCGATTCAAGCATTGTGCTTGCGGTATGCTTGGCACTTAAGGCCTTGCATTAGTCTCCTATTACTTCCCAGGAATTCCCTACAACTGGGTGGCAAACCATACGAACCTGTATATCATTTCACTAGTGGAAAAATAGTTCATTTAATTTACCATACCGAAACCTTAAATTTATAGCTTTTAGTTTTCATCAGCAGATCTGGTGGAAGGACCAGGCTGCAATACCACGACTGCACTTTAGATGTCACTGTTGTTCACTAGGCAATTTCTTCCCTTTGCCTCTTTCATGGGGTCTCTGTGTGTGCGTGCGCCATGGCGACCAGGCCTTGACTTTGCTGAAGAACCGTGAGTCGGCGAACGAGGAGGAGGGGCGGAGCATCGCGGCCATGCAGCTGCCCGTCTTCCTGAACCTGTCCCTCACTCTGCTGAGGCTGCAGAGGCCCCTGAAGGCCCTCCGCTACGGCCAGAGGGCCCTGGAAGTAGACCCGCACAACACCAAGGCCCTCTTCCGCTGCGGCCAGGTCAGGCCCCTTTACCCTGCGGGGTCAGGTTTCTGGCCGCCTTCTCCTTTTCTCCCACATCCACGTCAGACCTGGGTCAAATACGTCATTGTTTTGGATTCAAATACTTTTCCGTGCTCGAATGATCTTACCTGGTGCAATTGAGCCAACCAAGAGGACCAGAAGGCGGGGTTTGCAGTTTTTGAGAGCATTTCATAGGTTCCAATACACCAGACAAGCTCAGTAAAGTGTAGACAAGTAATTTAATCAAAAACAACGATAAATGGTCTGTAAAATCAGAAGCTGTAGATGTAACTGATTTGTACATTTTGGGTACATAACAGCTCTGACCTTCACTATGTTCGGTAGAGTAAAACATAACGCTGACACAGTTTTTGAGTGCCATTGCTGTCCATCGTTTTCATTTTTACAGTCAGTACTTGTCAGCACTGTACCTGGTAGTGTGAGTCACTGGTGCTGGAAGGGGCCAGAGCCGCCACCCCCCCCCCCCCTTTCCAGCGCCAGTGACTCACACTACCAGGTACAGCGAATTACTGACTGTAAAAATGACCTGCCCCACACACACAGAAACGCACAAACTCTTTCACCTTCCCTGTGAATCCGTTTCCCCACTAATGCTCCTGTAATTGCAACGTTTATGGTGAAATGACATGCATTCCCTGTCCTTTCAAATACATTAGGTGAAATAAAGCACTCAAACATGAAAAGGAAGAGTCACATTTTAATCTAGAGTGTCAATTGTCGTGCAAATCAAATGTATACAGTGAGTGGAGTTGCAGATATATTTGACCCCTGCACTTGACCCCTGAAATGATTGTGGCATGCCTGGTGTGAGTGTGGTGCATCATGGGAGTGCCTGGGCTAGGCCTTTGTCTTCTGCCCTTCAGGCCTGTCTGGAGATGGACGACTATGAGAAGGCTCAGGATTTTCTGCTCATGGCTCAAGCTAATAAACCCTTCAACACTGACATCAACAACATGCTCAAGAAACTTGCAAGGTAACATTTTTGATTATTTATTTATTTTTTAAGTCCACTGCTTTCTTGTTGAAAGGTGACAACAGTAACTGACTTTTATAAGGAGAAAAGCTTTTCCTGTGGTGCTTTGCAGCTGTTACAAGGGCTTCATGGACAAGGAGAAGGAGATGTGCTCCAAGATGTTTCCACACTTTCACGCCAGCTCAAAGAAGTGAAGGTAGAGATCTCCAGCTCTGGCTGGTGTGTGGAATGTACAGCAGGGATCAAAAAAAATCACGGTCTTCAAGGGCCGAACTGCTCGTTTTGCACCCTCCCTTTACCTGTGTGAAGCCATTCTGGCCAATCGGTAGCACCGGTTGTTGAGCTAATTACCTAGGAGAAAAGAAAACCAGGGCTTGATTTGGATTTCAGGCCCAGATTTCATGATCCCTGATGTGTAGCATTTTATAATGGGCCATCAGGGAACGTGGTGTCCACTCAGTTGGTGGATTCAGTTTAGGTTCTGCCACAAGAGGGCAGTGTGAGAACAGAGCTGTGCTAAAGAATATGATCTTTAGGCGTTCATGCTGGCTGTAGCAACTTTACTTTTTGCTTATTAAGAGATGTGTAGTTTGCCACTAACTCAGATGGATGTGGGTACAACAAACGGGCGCATGTTTACAGGTATTCTATCCCTGATAAAATCGCATATTCATATTCATTATCCTAGTAATGTCCTCAGAGGAAAGCAATATTGTGAGTCGCATCCAAAAATATCTGCTAGCTTGTTTCATAATTGCATTTTAGCACATGATTATTCATAGGAGACCGAAAGGGAAGATGTTTATGTTCTTACATGAGTGAGGAGTTGTTTTGTTTTGCTACTGTTTATGTGAAAAAAATGTGCATGTGTTTCAAACGCATGTAAAAAAAAAAAAAAAAAAAAGAATTGGGAAAAAAAAGCACTATTTTGTCACATACAAGTACTGTATCTTTAGGATAATGTATTCTTATCTATCCTTTTGGAACTTTCTTGTCATAAGTGTATCTTAATTACGTTGCCTCACCACCATGATATGGCGATTGATCTCTAACTGATCAACTCAAATGGATACTATCCTGTCAGTAACAGTTGCTTCCAACATTCAAGGTTTGAATTTCATCCTCTCAACAGCCAGGTCTCATCCATCACTTGTGCAGTCGCTGTCTTTGAAAGTGTGAAATGTGATTACATGTCGGAAACACTCCTGTAATTCTGTTAATCTCGCCGTTCTGTACGACCCACTCCCACCCGCGAAAACACGCTTTGGGTATTAATTACGGCGGCTGTGGAAGAAGTCTGTGGAGAAGCGACGTCACAAAACTGTGAGGGAGGTAATGTTCGTGCCAGTTTGTTTATGAGCTCAGATGGCGGTCATGTTGAAACGTAAGACGCTACTAGATAGCCATCTCGCCGCACATGTAAGGAGATAAGGGAGGCTTCTGCCGCAGACTCGACGACAGAAAGCATTTTGAGTGAGATTTGTCAGAACACGTTTTTTATTTTTTCCATCTTTTTTGTGGGCCTGCACGGGCGCTGCCTGCGCGAGTTTCGCGGGTCTCTGACACGCAGCGCCGGGCAGTGAGAAGAAAGCGCTACTGCTGCTTGTTCCTCCGCGCTGTAGCGCTTTTATTTATTTATTTTTTGGCTGTAAGTGACAGCGGTTTTGGCAGATCAAAGCTCCCTGCGAGTAATTTGGGAATGGTATTAATGACACGCCCTGGATGCGCTTCAAAGGCTCCGGGCACACCTCGGTTTTGCTGAGGCATCTTCCCTTTTATCACAGCGCGCAATCTCCCCTTTCTAGCCCAGTGTTAGTAGTGTGTGTGTGTGTGTGTGTGTGTGTGTGTGTGTGAGCGTGAGCGCGCGCATGTGTGCATGCATACTAACAGGTGTGTGCGTGTGTGTGTCCGCGTGCGCATGCTGACGGGTGTGTGCGTGCGTGCGTGTGTGCATGCTGACATGTTTGTGTCTGTGTGTGTGTATGTCCGTGTGTGTATGAGTTTGCAGACGTGTGTGTGCGTGCTGAAAGGCGTGTGTGTGCGTGTGTGTGTGTGTGTGTGTGCGTGCTGAAAGGCGTGTCTGTGTGTGTGCGTGTGTGTGTGCGTGTGTGTGTGTGTGTGCGTGCTGAAAGGCGTGTGTGTGTGTGTGTGTGTGTGTGTGTGTGTGTGTGAGAGAGCGCGTGCATGCCGACAGGTGTGTCTGTGAGTGTGCGAATGCTGAAATGCGTGTTTGCTTGCGTGTATGTCTGCGTGTATGAGTTTGCTGACGTGTGTTTGTGTGGGTGTCCGTCTGTGTGCATGTGCGTGCGTGCGCTCGTGTGTGCATGTCCGTGTTTGGGATAAGGCGAGAGAGGAATGAAACTGTGCCAACAGAGCCCCTTTTGTTTGCCTGTGGGGCAGCATCGGAGGCTGTGCCACTGTACTGTGGAGGTGAGCATAGAGCTGGGTGCTGCTTCACTGTGCCTGCAAGCCACTGTTTACTTTACCCGAGCAGTGGTGCGTCGCCTTCTAAAACACACAAACACACTTATCTATTCAACTCTGCATGCGAAAGAGAAAAAATGAATGTGGATTTCTGATGCCAGATTTGGAAATGAAAAATGTTCAAGCTGTAATGATTCTGTAATGTTATTTTTATTTGGCTATGAAAGAGTTGGATGAACCCAGTAGAGGAAATTGTTTTTGTTTTTTTAACATTCTTGTGTTTTCACGGCATTCACATAAACAGCCTAAATATTATTTCAAGAGATTAATTCAAGATGAAACGCTGGTCCAAACTACTATTAGTCTAAATACTTACATTTCTCTCATAAAAACAGACCCAATGAAATCTTCCTCTTCTCTCGACAAGAGAAGAGTCGTTTTTTTAAGATGTTGGCAGCTCTACAGGTCTATGAGTCACTGCTGTTTGGATTTGGGTTTCAGCTGTGACCATCGCTGTCCTTTTTACCTCATTCTCAGTGTGAAGGCTGCCAGTGTGTCCTTGCTCATGGTATGACTCTCATAGCAAGGCTTCTGTAAGTCTGGGCCAGACATTACCAATTACATTACATTAATGGCATTTGGCAGACGCTCTCATCCAGAGCGACGTACAGTTGATTAGACTAAGCAGGAGACAATCCCCCTCCTAGAGCAATGTAGGGTTAAGGGCCTTGCTCAAGGGGTCAATGGCTGTGCTACACCAGGGATCGAACCACCGACCCTGCGGGTCCCAGTCATTTACCTTAACCACTACGCTACAGACCGCTCTCTGTGCTGTCTGTCCATGTTACTGCAGCTCCACTCTGATCAGAATCTGCAGGTTGCACACTTATTGCAGGGCTGCCCTATAGTCTCAGTGTCGGGATCCACCTGTTTTGACCATTTATGGTATGATATATTTCACAATGCTTTCATATTAAGAAAATGCCCCCTTTGCCTATTTTGAGGACGTTGTGTAAGGTTGGAGAACACTAGTCTTGGTAATGCACTGTAATGTGTATCAGGGTTAGTAATGATTTTGTTGTCCCGTCAGGATGAGGAAATGAGCTGCAATTCGGATCAGAAAATTGAAAATAATTCTTGAATCAGTTTGTGAGGAATATGAATTGATTGAATTATTTTCCTGAATTGACTGAACTCTGGTGAACGTTGAGATCATCTACAATGCGCTCATATTTCACCTTCACTCGCTACCTCTCTGTACTACAGCTCGCGCTGTCTGCCAGCCGAGCCCCCATAATGCTCTCTGTTTCCCCGCACTCTGATGCAGGTCGCGGCGTGAACGGATCTCCCACTGCTGCTTGAACAGGCGTCTGTGAGGGAAAGACCCGGAGAGAACAAGACCAGCTTCTCACTGCGTACAGAATTATGTGTTTGAGTTTTCCTAGTGCCAAACTGAAAGTGGATATGGAGTCAGCCTAGGGTGGGTGTGGGTGTTCCTCACCATGTATACCGCTGGACTAATACTCATTCATCCATTGTTGTGAACATGCCTATGTTATTAGTTTCTTAATGCGTTTTTTTAAAATAATGATGTACTTTGTTAATTCAATAATTGTTACTATTAATCATTTTTGGTGTGAGTTTTGAAGAAATATTCATAGTTCTACCACAGCAAACTCAATGTTTGCGTCTTTTGGTTTTGCAGTTCATTGCCTGAAGAAGTGTGTGCAGGAAATAAAGTTTCTCTGTACACTATACGCGTTTTGTTTTTCTTGATTCACTTTTTAATATTTGTTTATCTGGCATTTTCCAGGCCTGATGAGGGGAAAATGAAATTGATCTTGGAATGTACACTATTCCAGTTCATCAAAATACCCCTCAGTCATAACAGGAGAGATTTTGAAAGTACGGATGATTGATGTTAACACTGTTTGTCTTGTCATCACTGGGGGGAAAGGCAACCCTATGAGCCAGCTTTGTCATGTGGTGTGCCATACATCAAGGTACTCCACAGTTTAACCTCAGGGTTTGTTGTTAAGAACTGATTAAGCACACAGAGCCTGGCCAAAAGCAGACAAATATGGAATTAATAAAATATAAGTATTTAATTTTTTCAAATGTCTCACCTTTTCATAAAACTCTTTCTTCCTGTGAAAATATAGATTTCATATTACGGAAAAACCTTCTACAAAAGGGGTGTATTGTTGTACATGTATGTACAGTTGACCTGTAGCAGTTATGCAAACGTTCCAGGTAATTACCGGTAATTGCATATTTTGTGTGTTACCGGAGGAAGCAGGTAGGGTTCCTACTGAAGAATATTTGAACTGTTCTTGTGTTTTGCAAGTGAGTACGTCCTGGCCTATTTCAACTGTATTAAGTTTTAATTTAATTACGTTGCTCGTGTTAGTCTTTGCCCATGGTGTAATTTATTCATCACATAAAAGCGGTTTTGGGTCCAGCACAATCCAGGCCTTATGATCCTGCCACTCACCTTCTCGAATATAATATTTATATCCCTCTCAAATGAATGTGGGTTTGTCTGAATCTGGACTTTAATTTGAGAACTTAACCCTCTTGTTGCCCTCAGGGTAAGAATGACCCCATCCAGCGTTTAACAGTAGTGAAAACCCGCAAAACGTAACTATTTTCATCATGAAATTTGGCGACTTTACCTGGAGGGACTTCCATTTGGAAAAACTCAAACATTTTTATTTTTTTATAAAAGCGCTACTCCATCAGGGTACAAAGACCCTTATTTTATCCTGCAGTTATGAAATCAAAAGTCATAAATTTAAGTGCCAAACATACATTACAGCAAAAAAGAAAAAAAAAACCTGTGGATACGGAGTATGTGCATATTATGGAGACAACAGTAGGGTTAAGCTTCCAGACCTGGGTCAAATATGTATGTAATTATTTTGGATTCAAATGCTTTTCTGTGCTCGATTGATCTCGCCTGCTGCCAACCAAGATGAGCAGAAGGCGTTTCCTTTTATTGAGAGCATTTCATAGGTTCCAATACACCAGAAAAGCTAAATAAAGCTTGGAAAATTATTTGAATCCAAAGCAATTGCTTATCTGACCCAGGTCTATTAAAGCTTCTTTCCTACATGAAAAATGTGCGTTAATATAATTTAATTTGCTTGTAGGTTGCATGCTGATCTTTCTCTGAGCTTTTAATTAATATAATATCTGACATAGAATTGGAAAGAAGCATTGTGATACAGATAAGTCTGTTTGATAGGCATACTTATGACGCTAATTTCTCCACAGTATTGAATTGTGCTCTCAAATTCAGCAGCAGGGCTTGCTAATGCATATAAAAATATATTTCCTCAATATAATGGTGTCTTATGACACAGAAGCACGACGCATTCGCATACATTAATCCCCCTGTTGCAAAACATTCATCATTTCCTGTGATGTTTACATTTTCCTGGCCTAATTCTGCTGTCTATGCTGTGACCCGAAGTCTTCTTGACTGATGTAACAGCTGCGTATGACTCCCCATGGTTTCACATTCCTCTCTGCATTTATACACTGAGGTGTATAGGGTTCTCCATGAGATGTATGTATCATATTTATGGCCACAATGTACAGCTTATAATCGTGATGGATATATATGTATTTATTTATTTATTATTTTTTATTTTTTATTTATTTATTTATTTATCTATTTTACATTGTTAAAAGTAATATTCTTGCAACTAATTCATGTTTTTGTTGTTGGAAGGAGTCTTATGGCTAAAGAAATGCTGGATGTGTGGCAGGGGTGTGGACACACACACATGCTTGCAAGCGTGCACACACACACTCACGCATGCGCGCACACACACACACACACGTATACAATATGTACATGCCCACACACAAACTTGTGCACACACACACACCCCTGCGCATGCGCACACACACACGCACATTCACACACACACTCGCAAATGCGCGCACGCACACACATTCACACACACCAGCGCATGCGCGCACACACACAGCTTCCAGATGTGAGGCTGGCATGGCACGCCAGCGATGTGTTTACCTCATCGTGCACAGTTAGCATTCCCCAGTCAGTGGCGCGTACGGCTCTGTCCAGCTTTCCAGGCCTGCCCTGGGCTGCAGCACCAGCGCCCCAGTGCTGCAGTAAATGGACAACAATGCAATCAAATGATATGTGTGGCCTCAGGCATCCATGTTGCCAAAGCTTTACTGCATTATAGAATAAGTTAGCATTAGTGTTTCGGGAGCCATACAAAAAAATTCCTAATTGCTTCAAGCTGACCAAATTAACATTTATGGCTTTTCACAAAAACAATTATCTCAGATTTTAGAGACAAGGAGTAGATTTCACGCAGATTGGAGGAGGGAAAAATAAAGATTCTTGTTCATTCTGAAAAGTTTAGCCTGGGTAAGTTTTCCAGTGGGTCCTCCTGACCTCCCCACATCCCTTAGACTGGGTACCTCTGAAAGGGGTGCTTTGATGACCTCCACTTCCTGCTCTGTAGTTTGGGTTGGCACCGTCCCGGGCTTCTCCCACGCGGGCAAGGGGCCCCAGTTGCCCGGCACCGAAAGATTAATGGGGCCCGAGTTGAACCCAAAACTGTTCTCACCTGTCCCGTCTGGTGGCCTGCTGGGAGATAATTAGCGTTGCGCAGACAATGCGGCTTTGTTTAACCCTCCCCTGCGCCCCCGCCGTAACGTGCGAGGCCCTGTTTTCCGAGTGTGCCTTCGCAAGAATCTTCATACGGAAATTTTCTGAGAAGCCGAACCCAGTTTGTGACTTAATGTGCAGAGAGAGGGAACCCCGCACATACACGCTTGGGGCTTGTTTGTTTTAGTGGTCGCGACTCGTGAAGCTGCTGCCTTGGTGTTTTGAACACAGCTCCACTCTACCCTGCTGTAAAATCCAGCTATGCCAGCTTGAAAATTGAGCTGGTCTAGCTGGGTATGGGCTGGTCAACCAGCATGGCCAAGCCGGTCATAAAGTTGGTCTAGCTGGGTTTGAGCTGGTCAACCAGCTACTGCTGGTAGCTTGTGCTGGTAGCTAGCTGGTAGCTACCAGCTGTTTCAAAACCTAGCATGAGCTGTTTTTTCCAGCAGGGAACCTCTGTGGTCTGGTGGTCAGGAAGTGGAACCTGGACGTTGACAGTGTTGAGATGGCCTGAGTTCAATTAAAGTAGTACTGTGGAGAGTGGAGGTGTTTTGTGTGATGGGGTCAGCCACTGCGTGAGGAAGCAAGACCCCTAGCTGTGTATTGCTGAACATTCATACTGAGTTTGCAGGGAACGTCCTATAAGAACACTTCTCGCTCCCAGGTGGTTCAAAAGGGAGTGTATGGTAATTTGTTGACCTTTAAGGTAGCGGCCCCCAACTCTATTCCTGGAGATTTACCATCCAGTAAGGTTTTCACTCCAACCATAACACAGCACACCTCATTCAACAGCTAGAGATCTCATTAGTAGAATGTAGTGTGCCAAATTTGAGTTGAAATGAAAACCTACAGGATGGTAGATCTCCTGGAGCAGGGTTGGGGACTACTTCTTTAAGGTAAAATAAAAGATCACAAATATGTGCTTAGAATTCTAAAACACAGACTAAGAATTCCCAAAAAACCTCGTCTTCAAAGGGTTAAGGAAATGGGCTTGCAAGCAAAGTTTGATTCTCAAATAGGACACTGCTGTTGAGCAAGACACTTAACCTGAATTTCCTTTGCATATATCGAGTTATATAAATAGATACAGTATGTAGACACTCTCTCTGTGCAGCTGACACTGAGTACCTCCATCCTCGACAAAATGGGCACTGCTTTATTTTGTCTTTCCTGAGAAGAATGTCCATCCTGTTTTTCATTCTCAAGCATGATGTAGGCTGGGTGTTTTGTAGTGTGTGTGCAACCAAATGTGTGCCCCTTGCGAGTTGGCAATACACACTACCGTTCTCTTTGGAAAAAATTAACTCCAAGACTTTTGCCTGAGCACTTGATTGAAGGCCATTGTGTGCAAGAGCCATAAATGGTAAATGTTTGCACTTATATTGTGCCTTTATCCAAAGAACTATACAATTGATGGTTCTCATTCACCCATTCACACATACGCACAACAACAACAGCGACTGGCACCAACCAGCCAGGCTGGGGCAATCGGGAGTTAGGTGTCTTGCTCAGGAACACTTTGACACACCCAGGGTGGGATCGAACCGCCAACCTTTCCGACTGCCAGACGACCGCTCTTACCTCCTGAGCCAATGTTGCCCCGACATGCCGATCTCCACTGGAAAAGTTCAACGCTGTGAACATTACGTCTTTATAGAAATCTGGAGAGGGGGAGGAGGGCGGACAGAAAGCAGCTTTTTATATTTGTTTTACACGGCTGCTGTTCATAAACAGCCCTGGATTAGCACCACTCATAGGAAATCTACTGTAGCTTTCCGAGCCTTCACCAGGAGTGTTCCAGATCATCCGCCTGTCACCGTTCGCGTGTGATCAAGACCGACGAGAAGGCTTTGTAGTCTGCAAGTCTGAAACTTAAAAGGCTCGGGGTTGAAGTCTTTGTTGTGGAGTGAAAGTGAAAGTTTTCTCTCTGTTGTTGTGAATACATTTGCATTGGTTAGGGGAGCAGCAGCTCCGGGTGCTACGAGGACGGCGAAACGGGCCTTTCGTTCGGACGGCTCGGCGAAGGCCGGACGGACCCGAGCCCCCGACGCAGAACGCGCTGACACTCAGAGCGAGGTCGCAGCCGTACCCCCCGACCGCATAATACGCCCTTTATGACCTGGGAGCGAGGGCCCCCCAAAATCAGGAGAGACCCAGACAAGCTCCTCTTCTAATTCCTGCAGGTACCCTGAGGCAGTTCAGCGCAAAGATGAAGGCCTTGCTTGTCCTGCGGCTGCCTGGAAGTTCGCTCAAAACGATTCCTGTTTGCCTTTTACGGCAACTGCTCCTGATTGAAAATAAATACGGGATATTTTTGGGTTGCCGTATCAATGGCGTAGCCCCTCCCCGACCCCGACATAGAAAAACAACATTACTCTTCCATTTCCACAGCCGCTGTTTAACTGTTTCCCCCCTCGGAGAGGAATACATTAAGTGGAATAATAATGTATTGCGCTTAGCGGGGCAGTGCTTCCTGCCGAGGACGCTGTCTGATGGAACGGGTGGTGAATTGGCCTGTGTCCCCGTGGATGTTCGGCTGGCTGCAGATCGTATCAGAGGTCCAGGTGGACGATTGAATTTTGAACCTCCTGCTTGGGATAGCCAAACCTTTCACCGCTCGTCATTTTGGCTTTCGTTTAATTGTATCCCCAGGAACATGTCACCAGAAAGAGATTTAATAGTGCTATTTTTCACTCTTCCTCGTTTTTAATCCTTGCTCGACTAACTGGATAAATGTGCCTTTTTTATTTACAACAACTGATAATGATTTTTACAGTTACTGTATAGCGCTGTAAGTTACATAAACATGAACATGAACAGAGCAAGCTGGTACACTCAAATCAAACTAGTCTGAGGTCCGATATCCGTTTATTATCGGTCTGATATCCGTTTATTATCAATTAACTATGTTGTGTGTCATCCTTAAATTAATATATGTAATTTGGTGGCTGAATAATCTAAGCACAGGTGGCTGCTAGCGGTTCAGTTGGTGAAGCCGATAGCCATGCGCACAGGCCAAGCCTTATAGCCCTGTCATTACCAAACCAACACTGTTAGCCTGTGGTTGAGGGACACAGCTGGCTTTGGTTTCTCATGGCTTTTGCATGGGTTCTTGTGTTCCTCTGACATTTTGCTGTTATGCCCTCACAGTGTAAGCCTGCCAATATCATAAATAAGGTTTTGGTATCTCTTTTATGTACAGGTTTGGTTGAGTAGCAATGAATTCCATTAGCATGATTAATAATATTACTGAGAGCACTCTGTACAGGGAAAAGTCACTAAACACATTTATTTTATTAGGATATGTTACAATCTTCTTTTCAATCTGGGCAATGAACTGCATGTTTGTTACAATCAACCACAATGCAATATGTTTGTACCAATGTATCATATATTTCTTTTTTAAAGAAGAGTGGCTGCTAAGTACAATGTAAATACTGTATAATATTTTTACTTCATCAAGAATGTTGCACCGTCGATTATTCTTTTTTAATGTGCCTTGTATTGCCAGATGATCACTTTCCCATTCTTGGGATATTTTGGGGTGTTTTTAAACCTTTTACATTTTTAAAATTATTGTTGTAAGGTCATAGCCGTTAAAGCCTGTTATGTCTGGTAAGGAGGAACGGGGTTGTTATGCAGTCCCGGCAGAAGGCCTCTGGTGTGGACTGACGCAGATTGTGTATCCAGCTCTGCGTTTGCATAAACCCTGCCCCCTTTATACAGCTGGAAATAAAGCCGTGTCTATGCTTTACAGCAGCCCAGATAAGTCGTGACAGATTTAAAATCCCCATCTGGATCCTGGCTTCCAGTCTTTTCAGACACGGCAGACGAGACGTTTATGAGGATCAGAATCTGGCCCAAACTTTACCCAGGTTTCCCCAGGGGCGCTCGCTCTCGCTTCCCATTGGCTGTCGCTCCCCGACCGCAGGCGAGAAGCAGCCCACGGGCTGGAAGGGGGAGATGACACAACAAATCAGCGGCCTGGACGCAAACTTCTGCGCCGAGCGAGGAGTTTAGCCAAGGAGTGTCAAACATCCGGGGGAGAATGAAGTACAGTGCAGGAAAACTCATTCCATACTGGAAAGCAATGCACTTAACTCACCACTCATTTACCAAGAACACATTTCACGACGCAGTTATTTTCATTTTTAGTAGCAAAGTAGGGTAGCCTAATAATCCTGGATTTAGAAAGTATAATTCCTAGCGTTACGGAGCCAGGAAAGAAGACTGGCTCATCTCTTGAGGTAAATCGCTGTAATAGCATCTGGCTTACTGTGGTGATTCCTGGTCCTTGTCCTAATCGCGTAAGTGCAGTGTGTTCCACCGGCTTTCCTGCGGAGTTCCTGTTTGTAACCTGGTTTCCTTCTGTCTAGCAGAGGGGTCTGTGGGCGGCTGATTGTGGCTTTAAATTGTGCCTCCAGATGTCTAGTCATTAAGACTGGCCGTCTCCAGAGCACAGAGCATCCGACTATTCCCACAACAGCAGCTCGCTCCCGAGGAACTGCCCCGATTGCACAACACGGCATTCCGCGCAGAGCTGGCCAGCCTCGGAGAAATCGGAATGTCATCTACACGCGTCTCCACCGGGAGACGTGCGTGAATCAATCTTTCCCGGGCCTCCGCGGTTCAGAAGTGAACCGTGAATGTTTGGGCTTTTTTTTTGTTTTGTTGTTTTTGCGAGGCCTATAGGAAATTAGACGCATCGGCGGTGTTTAGACTGCACGCCTTGCAGCAGATGGTACGCTCTGGTTCTGTGCGTGAAACGGCCTTTCCTGCACGCCGAGCAGACATCGCCTGAAGATGGGACGGGGTGATAGCATTGGGCACAAAGCTTGTCTTAACCGCGTGAGCCTGTGTAAGACAGAAAGGCACAAATACGGTCTGATGGGGATCTCACAAAGGAGGGTGGCCTGATAAGATGGCTACTGGAGGACAGGGGGAGCGAGAGAGCCACCCAGCACTCCCGATGCTATCGTTGAGCTGAATTCCATTCACCCGCACAGTAACCTCTCCGGCGAGGTAATGCTTCGACTTCCTGACTATTTAAACACGTATCAGGCCGACCCCTTTCCTCTCTGATAGAAGCGCAGCGCACGAGCCCTCCGTGTCGTCCCGCGCGGCACAATGCGGCCGCGCCTAATAGGCCGGCGCTCCTGGCGGTAAACAGACGCGCGTTCGCCATCCTCCTGGGCGATGAAAGCAGATCAAAACCAGATCCAAAAGCTGGCTAAGATTAGCCCCCGGCTGGGGAATTTGATGAGCACAGAAATGCTGGGGCAGCCCCCTCCACCCCCCACACCCCACACCCTCCACTGCACCCGCCCGAATGTGATGACGGCACTGACAGCTACATGGCCTCTCCCAGCCATTCTGCCCCACTGTCGTGCCAATATCAGTCAGAGCACCAGCCCAAGCTGTGACACACGCACGCACACACACACGTATGAGCACGCACACACACACCCACACATGCAAACACACATGCAAACACGCACACATATGCACACACACACAATCGCACACACACACACACAATCGCACACACACACATGCAAACGCACATGTATGAATACACACACACAAACACACACAAACATGCATGCACACAATCAAGCACACACATGCACACACAATCACGCACACACACACATATGCACACACATACCTGCACACGCACACACACATACCTGCACGCGCACACACATGCACACACATACGCCCACACACTCAAACACTCAAACACACATCCACACACACACACTCACACACATACGCCCACACACTCAAACACACATCCACGCAAACACACGCACACACATGCACACACATACGCCCACACACTCAAACACACATCCACACACACACGCTCACACACATGCACACACATACGCCCACACACTAAAACACACTTCCACACACACACACTCAAACACACAGCCACACACACACTCAAACACACATCCACACACACACGTCACACGCATGCACACACAATTGCGCACACACACAAACAAACACATACACCCATGCACACAAGCACACACATCCACACACACACACGCAGGCACACACAATTGCACACACTCACACACATATGCCCGCACACACACACACACAAACAAACACATACACCCATGCACACAAGCACACATCCACACACACACACACGCAGGCACGCACAATTGTGCACACTCACACACATATGCCCACGCACACACACATCCACACACATACACACACAGGGCAAAAGTTGTGTCCGAGCCAGCCAGCCAGTCGCAGCTGCTTGCCAAAGCAGCCACACTGAGGGAGCGGCCTCACCATGACAAGTCAGACCAAACGCAGGGCGCAATGAGAGAGCAGAAAAGAAACAGAAGCCTAAATCAAGTCAATATGGCGTTTACTGCGATTCAGGGGACAGTAATTTAAGAAAACACCCCTGTCCTTTCAAGTGCCCCCTGCGCCCACCTTTTCCCAGCAGATCTATTTCTCATTCATCATCTCCAGGAAGGTCTCCGTTCCTTCTCCGTTTCAGAAGGCTCCTCGAAAACGTTGCCTTTTCCTCCCTCGCCACCGCCTTTCAAACCCTCTCGGACTTCGGATTTAAACACCCTCTCTCAGCAGATTTCGGGGATAAATTCCGGGCAGTTAAATATAGAAAATGTGGAGAAGAGAAAGGAAAAGAAATGGACGGGGTGTTTTTTTCCTCCCGCCAAGCACAACAGTGGCTTTGTCGGGAGGCTGATTTCTTATCATCTTATCTGAGAGATTCAGTTCCTGTGGTTAACATGAGGGGATGGGGGCGCTTTGCCTTTGCTGGGAGGGGTTAAGTACATGTGTGTGAAGGGGGTCGGGGGGGAGTCGGAGACAGACGTCAGTGGGGTGGGGGGGCGTACAACAAAAACAGCGCCGTTTTTGTTTGACTCCGTCCTTGCATAGAAAGCATAAAGCCCCGTTCTCCTAGCCACTGTATAATTGCAAACAGCTCTGACGCCTTTTCCAAATGTTTTCGTAGGTATTTCTGGGTATTCCCCCCCCACCCCCCCACCCCCCACACAAAAAAAGCACACTTTTTAAATTCCCACATTCATATTTCAAAATGGGCTGATTTTCAAATGGTTTTTGGGAACAGAGCTGCACAGGCCGGGGGCGACCATTTTGGGTACAGAGGCTTGGTGTTGACAGAAATAATGGTGCCCCTTGGGCTGGCGAGCTGTTTGTCCTGGCAGCAGAGCTGGAGGTGGCAGGAAGCCCCCTCACCCAGCCACGGACCCGCCGACGCCCGGGGGAGAGTGTGAGTGGAAAGAGGCAGAGGGAAGGAAAGGTGAAGAGGGGAGGGCAGTGTGGACGCAAGAGGAGGAGGAGGAGGAGGAGGAGGAGGAGGAGGAGGGAGGAATAACCGCCGAGGGGAATGGCCTCGTGTCAGAAAAACTCACATAATTGCCCACTCTGTCACCTTGCTTAAAACACGTTATAATTTGATTAGTAGGTTTTTCAGTGATTTAGGAATGGTCCCACCTTTCACTTAGCCCATAAAATGGCTGACAAACATTGTGTTTGTGATGTATCATCACGTCTCCGGGTCTGACTTATGGCTGCTGTAAATGAGCCGGTGAGTATGTCAACGGAGAGCAGGCAGGTCGTTTTGCAAGGGTATTGGGCAATTTCTGAACAGCTATTGCAGTGCAATAGTACATACTCTCCCCATGCTACTCATGTTATGCGCACCACATCATAAGGAGCGTGGCTAACTCATTAAACCGTTAGCCATTTTGTGGCATCGTGCCTTTACAAGGGGAGGGTTGTGGTTGCGGAGCAGGCAAGCAGTGGTTTGGTGGCTGGCTGTGGCCCACGCTGGTTACGCATAGCGTGGCGCATCTATCGCAACATAATGTTTCCATTTTCTCTAATTCGGTTCTAATGGAGCAGGGAGAGCTCACATCCGTATTCATCAGAAGCCCGCAGATCCCAAGAAAGCCCAGCCACTCGGATGATGTCAGCGCAGATTGCCTATACAGCAAACAGATGCTCAGATCCAAGCCCTGTTTTTTACATTGAAAGGTCTGCTACACTCTCAGAAATAAAGTGACACTGGAGGTACCTTTTTTGTTCTTCAAGGATAAAAATTCCCAAATGTATCCTGAAAGTACAGTGATGTTCTCTCTGGGTACAAATGAATGCATTTTCAAACCTTTATTTCTGAGAGTGTACTGCTACAGCTGAATTCTAAATAGTCTTGATTTTTCTGGGACATTATAAATAATGCTGAAAGGAGGTGGGTGGAGAAAGAACCTCCATAGCTAAGATGGCAACCTCTTCTTAGCGACCGGAAACTCCCAGAATGTGGATTTTATACAGATATTTTGTGAAGTCATTGTTCTGCCTCACAAGGAATTCCAACCGTGCCACAGAGCACACATGGAGCTCCACAACCATCAGACTCCTGGCCAATAACATCTCCATCCCATGACTCACTCCAGTTATTCTTTCCACTCACCGAGAGCGGACACACAATATGTTACCCGTATCGCGTGTCATGTAATAGCAGGGATTAGTGGCCGAACGTTGCACAAAGCCAGCGAATTGTCCGTGCAACAATAGCTCTTACAGCTGGTAGCGCGTGCAGACCTCAGCGAATCAGTGATTATTGAGGATTTTCATAGTTATACAAAGTAGATCAAATCATTTTTTATGAGTGAGTGCAATCACAATATTGTGTTTCAGAGTTTGAAACTTTTCTATAGAGTTCACTAGGTATCTTTGCAACTGAATTTATCACATTAAACAAGTCTGATTCACTAAGACCTTTAACACATGCAAAACCTTTTAGCCCACGCAAAAACCAGTAACATGACCAATGATTGGTCATGATATTTGTTTCGCGCCAATCATTGGTTGTGTTTTTGGTTTTGCGTGTGCTAAAGGTCTTAGAGAATCAGGGCCTAAGTGTAGACGCTCTGTTCATTCCTGTGTGTGATCCTGGAGCTCTGCAAGCTCAAAAGGTCAGAAGTCAGGCTGGCAATGACTCGTACTGAAGTGATTGTTCTAAAAACTCTCACCCAGATTTGGCTAAACTGGCCACTGGAGACACTTAACTTGCGGAAGTGTCTAAATACAGAGGTTTACTTAAAACGTATTTACGGGGTTTCAAAACAGCAGGGATCCGCATCAGCCCGAGGGTCACAGTTATGTTTCGTGCAGCGCCATTTTTTTTCTTCACAAATGGCCATTCATTGTAGTCATGCAGATTTGGGGCAATTACACGAGAAGCTGACATTTATGGGCTGACCCTTATGGATGGGGAAGCCTCAGTAGTGTTGGCTCCATATGAATACGGGCTTTGTGTTGTATATGTACACATAACGAGGTTCAATTTGTTAAACACTGAGCTTGTGTTGCAATCACACATGTCCTGGCATTGTAATGACACACAAGGTTGTAATTAATACAATATGATTTTGAATGTTTTACTGGCAGCGGCACGGATGGTGCAGTGGGTAGCACTGCCGCCTCACAGCAAGGAGGTCCTGGGTTCGAATCCCCGTTGGCCGGGGCCTCTCTGTGCGGAGTTTGCATGTTCTCCCCGTGTCTGCGTGGGTCTCCTCCGGGTACTCAGGTTTCCTCCCACAGTCCAAAGACATGCAGGTTAGGCTGATTGGAGAGTCTAAATTGCCCGTAGGTATGAGTGTGTGAATGAATGGTGTGTGTGCCCTGCGATGGACTGGCGACCTGTCCAGGGTGTATTCCTGCCTTTCGCCCAATGTATGCTGGGATAGGCTCCAGCCCCCCTGCGACCCTGTTCAGGATAAGCGGGTTCAGATAATGGATGGATGGATGGATGTTTTACTGGCACCAATGTGAATATAAAGCAATGGGGAGGAAATATATTAATGTAAGAGCCTGAAATATTACATTTCCAAACAACTCCAAAAATACATCAAGTCAAACCACAGTTCAATTAGTCCTAAACCTTTAGTGAATAATTGACATGCATTAGAAAGGAGTTTCTACACCAAAAAGGATATATTACACTTATTTTAAGTTCAAAGATAATACAGAGTTCAAGATATCACAGAGCTGGCACAGGTTTGCATTTTGCCTGTATTTACAACATGTAATGACATGCAGTCATTGGTGTCAAAGGAACATTCTGAAAATGCATTGTTGCAGGTAAAAAAATAATAGGCCATGTACCCTATGACACCAAATATTTGAGGAATCAACAAAGAAACCTGAATTTGCATCTTTTAATATAAATGGTGTTAAGCATGCTAAAGAATGAAAAAAAAAACAGAGGCTTCAGATAGTTTCTCAAACATAAAAACAAAGAGCACTCGTGTTATTTGAATATGGGGCCTTGGGCCAGAAATGTACTTGTGTAAGAGAAGGTACAGAATGTCTGTGGCTGCACCCATCAAGTGTGTAATTTCATCGTTCCAATAAGATACTTTCTCATATTCAACCAACGCCTGCAGAATTTTGAGGCATCAAATGTCTGCATCAATATGGTGGACAATCGGATGAGTCAGTGAAGTAAACCATAAGTAGCTATTAGTTAACCTTGGATGTATGCTCTTTTTGACTGTGTTAGTTATTTATCTTTATTGATACGCTGAACAGCCAGCTCAAATATGTGCCATAATCACAAAATGGCTGCACACTACAAACATATCCATCTCTCTGGCTCTTGGCTGGCATTTATATAGTAGCTTTATCCAAAGCGCTGTACAATTGATGCTTCTCATTCACCCATTCATACATACACTCACACACCAACGGCAATTGGCTGGCATGCAAGATACCAACCAGCTTGTCAGGAGCATTTGGGGATTAGGTGTCTTGCTCAGGGACACTTTGACACACCCAGGGCGGGATCGAACTGGCAACCCTCCGACTGCCAGACGACTGACTCTTACCCCGTTCCCCATAACAGCAAAATACCACCCACCGTCTCACCTTCACCGTGAGTGACAACAACGTGTGCACTTGCCCCGGTGGTGAAGTTCATATCCTGCCACTGTTGCAGTGAAAGGCTGATTAGGATCATTATCATGCATATCCTCCAGTTTCATGTTGTTTTGAGAGACAACAAGCCTGCGGGCACATGTCCTGGCGTAGCCACGAAAACTGGAGCAGTGCCTCCCAGCTCGTCCCGTTGGCCCTGCCGCTCTCCCCGCAGGACGCACACGCAGAGGGGGGCGGTAACACAATCCGTGCGCTGGGTGTCGTCTGCGCTGGGTGCCGTCTGCGCTGCGATCAGATGGCAGGCGGCTATCGCTGCCATCTGCGGCGTGTTCTGACACCGACGTCTCAGGCTCGCACGCCGGTGGGGCTGCCTCCCCACACTGCAAAAACACTGTCTTAAAAAGTGTCTTAGTCTTGTAGTGTGTCTTAAAGTCTTATTGTTATTCTCTCAAGTAGGAAAAAATTACTTGTTCTAAGCTGCTGCTTCCTTGACAAGTGAATCTTTCTTGAAATGTGTCAAACTCATTCTGTCTTATTTAGCAAAAAAGTAATAGAAATAAGACTTTAAGTCCAAATATAAGACTAAAGTACTTGCTGAAACTGATTTATTTCTTGGGTTTTGCCGTGCAATGGAAGTTCTTGAGCTGCAGGACACAAAAAGACTGAACAATAGAAATTTCATTGTTTCTCGGCAAAACAAAAATAAATATGAAAACTCTGCAGCATCCATTTTACAATTATCTGCAGCATCCATTTTAAGATTACCTGCAGCATCCATTTTAGCCTATCTCAGTATATACTCCCCACTGACACTGCATGTGTCACAATGGTCTACAGCCCAACCAGCCAATCTGTTATTGGTTCCACCTGGGCCCTCTCTACTTTCAATAGATTTCTTAGCACTTTAGCTTCTCCCCTTGTTTCCAACAAAACCATGTGATGTGTTCGGCTCCTCAGTGTATCCAGAACTGACCCTGGTCTCCAGACAGTCGGCTTGAGTCCAAAGTACTCCGGTTCGTTCTAAAATAGCAAATATTGTCTGGGTACCAGTAATTGCATAAAGAACCATTAAAATACTGGAGGAGCTGACATTTTGGAACATGCTGAAATGAAATGAAATGTCTGAAATGTGGAGAAGCTGTGAGAACAATAAATGCGGTCTGGAACATTCTGTCCTCTAAGGATGGCAAGAGTAAAACAGATTTTAGGGCACTTGGGCACACTTCTGTCAAAATAAATCTAGGAGACACCTTTATAATTCAGTGAGTATATTTCTGACACAAAGCTTTAGTTCATTATTTACAATGTACCCTTCATCATTGTGTGTGTATCAAACAATAATAGTGAGGAAAATAATTGGCTCCTGTTTCAGACACATCAATAGTCAAATCGTTCATTCACTATTTATAAGGCCAGCTCAGCCAGCAGATGAACCTCACTCACTGAATAAACTCACTAATAGGGTTATGTGTTGACCCACCCCATTGCTACCTTGTCACTGTCAGTCTGTCATCAAACCCTCCCAGTGACCCCTGGCCTCCATGTGTCTGTTCTACCAGCACCTCTGCTGGAACGCAACCTTCTGGAGTTTTTCAAAGTACTGCGTTCAGCTTTCTGACAAACGAGATGTTGTAAGGCGGGCTAAGACCTGAGCTCTTGAAGACGTGGCAGTCAATTGGAACCTGACTTCACGTCAAAAGTTCTCCGAAAGACAAACCAGTGATTTCGCAGAACAAGGGACAACATTGTCTGGCCCCCGCCATCCTATGCCAAAAATTACCATTTTTGTTTTTCTTTTTCCTTTTCTCCCCCCTTTTTTTAACACAGGGGAGAAGAATGGAGGCTTTATAAGAGCACAGGCCCCGTGTTTATGCTAGGGTGCCGGTGTGGAGGAACGAGGGGAAGGCCAGAATAGAGTGAGCTTTGAGGGGGGGGGGGGGAGGTGAGAAGGAGGTGTATCTGAAGCTGAAATAGGGGAACGTGGAAGATTGGGGCGGGTGTGGGGGGGGGGGTGTAGTGAGGAGGGAACAGGGGAAAGAAAAGGGCCCTTTGAGTGACAGTAAATTGGGAACCTGGAGCTGCTTATGAGCTTCCTGCTCCAAGGAAAACATACTGAGAGCTGAGGAGGGCGCCGGGGCGAAATCAAAGCACTGGTTGAGCAGGGGCTGTGCGGGTGGGAGACGACAGCAGCCCGGGAGCAAATCTCAATTTCACTGCCAGGCAGCCCGCTGTACGCACACCAAGGCTGGGAGGCCTATCGATACACCCAGGGCCTGTTACAGGGGGCGGCCTGCAGCGTAATGGTTAAGGTATATGACTAGGACACGCAAGGTCGGTGGTTCGATCCCCGGTGTAGCCACAATAAGATCCGCACAGCCGTTGGGCCCTTGAGCAAGGCCCTTAACCCTACATTGCTCCAGGGGAGGATTGTCTCCTGCTTAGTCTAATCAACTGTACGTCTGCCAAATGCCAATAATGTAATGTAATGTCATTACTGAGTTAGCTGGATAACTGCACTGAGTGAAACCCAGACCGTGCTCATAGCTGGAACATGGACTGAAGTAAAATGAGCTGTTCCGGGTTTTACTTTGTCCAGTTATCCAGCTAATTCCGTAATCCTGGTCCGTGATACAGGCCCCATGAAGCTGCCCTTCACATGTGTCTGTAATTGCAAAGCTCTGAGCAAACATTCTGTGAAGCTTCTAACTGTGTGTTTTTATCTTGGTATCGGTGCAGGTTCAAATGCGATCACTCCTGCAGGTTTTGGAGTTAAGGGGGCGGCCTGTAGCATAGTGGTTAAGGTAAATGACTGGGACATGCAAGGTTGGTGGTTCTAATCCCTGTGTAGCCACCATAAGATCTGCACCACCGTTGGGCCCTTGAGCAAGGCCCTTAGCCCTGCATTGCTCCAGGGGAGGGTTGTCTAATGTTTAGTCTAATGAACTGTACGTTGCTCTGGATAAAAGTGTCTGCCAAATGCCATTAATGTAAATGTAATTAATGGAGTTGCCTTCTCATATTATCATCTAATTTACACTTCAGAGTGAGTTTAGCTGTTTGTGTGCTGGTGATGGTGTAAGTCCAAAGACTGTGAAAATTCTATACATCTACTACAGAAGTTTTTCCCCCCAGTGCAATCTAGAAAAAGCAGTGGCCATCAATTAAAACCCTTTGAGCTATGAGATCACAAATACGTATGTGATTAGAACCTTCTTAACAGAACATCTTAAGACTGATGTAAGAGTCACTACTGGTCATTGAAAGCTGTTCTGGAATGCTGACTTAAGAGTTTTGAGAAAACATTTTTTTTTTTTAAACCTACTCTCCAAAGTGTCCAAAGACATGAGCGTGGAATCCCAACAGACCCACTGACCTTCCAGACATCAGCCATCCCTGGTGCAGTGTTCCCAAGGCATGGGTCTTCATGCAGCCCTCTTAGAGGCCACCAAACAAAGCCATCACTGTGTGAAAACAGCAGGTCTCCATCAACATTTTCTTTATTATTGTGATTATTACTTACAGAGCAGAAAACGTTATCCAGAGAGACGTAGCTTACGTTTCACACACTATCTGTTTATACAGCTGGATATATACTGCTAAGGTTAAGCAGTTCAGGTTAAGTACTGTGCCCAAGTGTACAACAGCAGTGGCCATCTGGGATTTTAAACCACAACCTCTAGGTAAGTCCAGTTGTCTAACCATCATATCACACTGCCACTGGTTTATAAGCCCCAGATATTGCATTGCATTACCTTACAATCACTTAGCAGGCCATCTTATCCGAAACCACTGACAAATGTGGAGAACATCTCTGGAATATAAACATAAATGTGTAATATCACAAAGGCGGCACAAAAAAGATATAATCAAGGTGTGAAATTAATATACAAACCAGCAATTAGTATTGTAAACAGAAGTGAATACCACAATACAGCTAACCTATCTTTACACAGCAATACCTAAAACATTATCCCATAAGGAAATTTTAAAAATTGCTTTCTTGGCTAGGTCTCTCTTGTGAAAGCGACTCTGAATAATAAGAGACTAATTAGATAAAGTTTAGACTGATTAAATAAAGTTTAAATAAAATAAATAAAATGAAGAGTATAGCTGAAAAGGGGCATGCGTGCCATTGCTGTCCCAGACCCTCCGTACAGCATTTGACTCTGTGTGGTGTGAAGACATTCTCTGGATTATCGGTTAGTGCCCCACACCCAATGACACTAATTGCCCATTGAATGATGGTCGTAGGTGTAAATCATTATCGCGTCCGAGCAGATGAGGTGTCGCGAGGCCTCCCCTGCAGCACATTTTCAGGGTCGAGTAACAGCATGCCAGGTGGGCGTTCATTGGCACCGTCTTCAAATCACTTATCCCCCACTTAGAAAACAAACTGATTTCACGCAGCGCAAAGTCTCCCGTGAAATCACCATGAGGGGAACAGCGCGTACAAAATCAACTAAATTGGCTTAGTTGATGAGGTTATAGTTTGGATTAAAGATAGAGTTATATAACCATATTTTTTTCCCGTGCGAAAGCCACGTTCGGCGTGCGGGGGTTGGAATTACTTGAAGTGTGGCGGTGGCAGGCGACCGTGAAGGTACGCTTTCACACGGAGGAGAACCCGCTCTTTGTTTTTCCTTGCGTGTGCCTGTCCGTCTCGCATGCCCACTTGCCGTGAAGCTGGCGTCAGGATGTGTTTATAGCTGCCCGTGATAATCCCGCCATGGCCCTCCCTCTCAGATCCCTGCATATGGTCCTGGTAAAGCGGAGCCTTGACGCCACACTGGCCCCTTTCTCCTCCGCAGCACGTTTTTTTGTGAAAGGAGACACTAAATAAATTCTCCGCAGTCTGAAGGCTGCCTTGTTCATCGGCTATTTAATAAGGAAAAATACCTCGGCACTTCCAAACGAATTCTTGTCAGGCCCCTTTTTTACTCCAGGTAGGCCAGCGTGAGCCAGGCGAGGCCTAGTCCACCCGCATACCGCCAACTCGAGTGAAAGAAGGACGTGGAGAGTGGACTGGGAGTTGGAGGTTGACAGGCTACCGCTAAGGCTAAGTGCAAGCTGTCACACAGACCTTATCCTGACTAATAGCCTGTGCAGAGGTCTTGGTGGTCAGATCTAGGGTTTCAGAGCAGTAATTTTGTTTCTGTCGGAGAGTGACACCGAGATCAGCAAGCTTAATGCTCAGGAAGCTGTTGCTCCTAAGCCCAAACTAGCCAGCTGTGGTTCAGTGATTAAAACCTAGAGACTGATTCTGGCCAGTATCGCTGCCCTGGCTCTGTCGCAAGCAGAGAGCCACAAGGAGTTGAGTCCTTCAGTTGTACCTCCACAGCCCTTTCACAGTTTATTAAAACTGATTTTATTATTAGAGTGCCTCAAAACCTCAGCAAACATGCTGCGCTAGTACAGAACCCAGCCTGCTAGCTGGTTGGGTGTGAAGTAAATGCTTTACAGTGTGTTATTCATATTCAATCTGCGGTTGAGTACCTAAGGCTGTTTACTGAAAATCATTCAGTATTTTTGAAATAGTAATAAATCCATTATATAATTTATCTCTCTTGCATTTTACAGTGTTTATGCTGTGACTTTAAATATTCATAGCCATATATATTTTTTGGGGGGGTATTTGTTGGTTTGTAGGTTTAATTCCATGCATCCATACAGATTTAATTAATGTTAAAAGACATTACTTGCAGTTTACTTATTGAGTACCTTTTATCATACATCCAACTGCCACTTGAAATATTTAAGATGTTTTAAGAGAATGTATATATTCAAGTCAAAGGTCAAATATGACACAACATGCCGATTTGATAATGAGATGTATGAATCTTAACAAACTGCATCCAATTGCTCTCACAATGTAACCCCAGGTGCCTTCTAATCTTTAAAGGGGTTATGCCAGTGTGGGTGCTTTTTTTTTGTATCATCACAGCACTAAGACACCGGATTAAATGAATTAACTAATCATGGTCTTCAATCAAGACCTTGATAAGTAGAATCAGGTGTCTCACTGCTGGGCTAGAACAGAAACCTGCTCCCACATTGCACTTTTCAGATGAGTAAACACCCCTATACTCTCAAAAATACAGTGACAGTGGGGGTACATTCTTGTTCTTCAAGGATTTCCCAAATGTACCCTGAAAGCACAGTAATGTTCTCTTTGGGTACAAGTGAGAACATTTTCCAAGCAAATTAATTATGTATTGCTGGCTAGGGATACAATTTTATGTACCTGTAGGGTACTACCCCAGTGGCGAGTGAAAGATCACAAATATCATGTCATTACTCTTCAAAGGGTGCAGAAGCCCGAAGAAGCCAGGTGAGGTACAGACAACAGTACCGCCCACTCCAGCCAGGTGGTTGTCCGTGTGAGAGGGGTCTAGGCCCCGCCCTCTTTCTTGAAAAATGTCAAGTTCTGACAGGAGACGGTGCCTGCGCGCTTCATTAGCAAAACAGATCCAGCCTGTTTGTCGCCATCTGCCTCCCCTGCAACCCGCCACCCCTTGTGAACTCCTGCCAGCGAGATGGCACCTGAGTCCTCCGTCCATCCACACTGTATTAATAGGACTCGTTTGGCCCGCGCTGGACGTGCCGGTAACGCAAGCCAGGGAGCGGTTTATTTTAATCACGCCGGCAGAAGATAGCGGCCCGTCACGCCGACCCTGTGGTCCCGCGGCCCGGGTGCCGCTGCCCTTTTACGCCGGAGCCGACCGCCCCGGCGCAAACGTATCAGCGCGTCCTTATTTCTTCAGCTGCGAGGTATTCTCACCTCTCTCCTGCCTGGCCGCAGGCCACAGCACTGTCGCGTACGCTACTACAGACGAGCCTCCGTTTACAGCTGCCAACAGACAGCGGTAGTCTCTCTTTCTCTCTCTCTCTCACGCTCAACATCTTTATCTGTGTGACAGGTGGTGTCTGCCAAAACATTATAAGAAAAAGGACAAAAAGAAGACAGCCCCCCCCCCCCCCCCCCCCTCCACCCTCTATGAGTATACACACAATTTTATGTGTGTGCGTATGAGAATTTATGTCCTCTGCGTTCGGGAACACCGACCTCTATTTTCTGCATTGTGGGAAAGCGCTGAGCAACATGATCCAGCGTATGGAATCACCGACAGGAGGGCCGGGGGTGGGGGGGATGTTTTAGCATTTGATTACACTTCACACCATCATCTTTAGGACAAGGTGGAGCTCGGCCTTAAGCCGTCTCGGTGCGATTGCTATTGATGGAACATCACAGGCGTGACGGCGCACACAAAATATCGATGTCTCCAGAGAAAGCCGTCTATTTTGAGGCCTCAGTGGGTCCGCCCGAGGCCTTTTAATATCGTCGGAGATTGTACTCCTCTGTGCTCATGGACATTGCATTGTGATGCAAATGTAAAACAAGTGGTCTTCACTTAAAGGCTGTGGAGTTGAATCTTGTGTGGTTTGGAATTCTTGTTTGCACAGATAGTATGTTATAGATTTCAAATTTTCCCATGTCATGGAATCGTTTGTGTTGCACCTACTATGTTAGTTGTAGCCTACCATAGTAGTTAGAGATGCTTAATCTGTTGTACAGAAGAAGAAAAAACACAATACAAAGAGAATTCCCAGGGCAATAACTTATTTTTAATATAAAAATGTCAGATTGAACCCTATAGGCCTAATTCTATGCCCTGCACAACTGTACAAGCACAGCTGTTGATATCAGTTACAATATATAAAGGTACAGAGATCCAACATTTTTGCTGCCAAAAAAATAGACGTTCATACAAACTTTAATCATGATAATTACTGACAGAAAATCTTCTTGCCTGGGTCCCTCACGCTTGTTCGGTTCTTCAAACACTCGCGTTGCACAAGCCTGGAGTCACATGACACCCGAAATGCTTCTGCGAAACATCACAGGCTAAAATAGTTGTGCGTACGGCTCAACAGCGACGGGTGGTAATTCAGAGGAGAAGTCACATGAAGTGGAACAGCCATCAGTCATGTCGTCCAGCGCGCACCCCTGAGCCCAGATATAAATATCCCATGAGCGCGAGGACAGCACAGCCGGAGCCATTTCCCGTAAGGAGACCCGAGGGGCTGCCATTCAGGCGGTGACGGCTGGTAGAAGGGCACTAATTCTAGGTATTTTTTGCGTTAATTGGACTGATTCGTCAGCTATTCACGGCGTTGGTGGCGTGGCTGATTTGAACGTTTAAGGTGCTGTCCTGCCAATCTCGCTGGGTCGTTTGCAGCTGCTCTGGGACAGTCCGTTACTGCAGAAATATTAACAGCAACTTACCCCAATTGTTTGCAAAAGATATCCGCACAAAACTAAATTGCCCATTTTTCATTGAGCATATTTTTCAAGTAGGCCAACACAGCACTATACATAAAAGCTAGAACAAGGTGAACAGTTAACTTAAATAGGTGTTAATATATTGTTAAGCCATTAACATTGATATGGCAATGGTACTATAGGATACTCTAGGCTATTTCGTTAAAAAGCAGTGTGAAGCTAATCTATATTCCAAAGACGTATTTTTGTATTAGTTGTTCCAATGAAATGAAAGGCAGCACACTTTGTTGAGATGTTCTGTTCTGTACTCGCTGTGTCAGGATCAGAATGCAGTCACAGGAGGCCACAGAGCTCTGATTCTTGGACACAGAGCAGAGCGAGATGGATCATTTCCCAGAGTTAGCGAATGCAGGATCCCTGCAGAGGATTTATAATCTGGGAAAACACATCTCCAGTTTAGGCCACGGCAAGAGGGAGCTGGGAGGGGTTTTTTTTTCCTGCGTCGTACATCCAGAGAAATACACAGAAATATGAGGTCTCCAAAGATTGTCAGGCATCTTTACTATGCAGTCAGCAGGGCTCTGTAGGCCTACCCTGCCCCAAGCCCCGCCCCTGCCGGCCTCCCTCCCCAAATCCCCTCCCCTCCTCCAGCAGTCCTGCAGTAGGGGTACCTTCCATCACTTCTGCCCCGGTGGGAAATGAAAGTGAGCGTGCCTCTGCCCGGAAAGTTCGGCTTCCATAAACAAGCGGGGGTGGGAGGCTAACTCCCTGGCAAATTGAGCTGTTACACACAGGTCTGTCTGAGCGTGAGGCTGAGATGGGGGAGAGAGGGGAGGGCAGCGGATTAGACGTTCTGTTTGCACAAAGAGCCCTGAAACTGCAGCATCATTCAAAACCATTATTTAACTGTTACAAACAGTACGATTCAGTACAGTAAGAAGCGGGGTGTTGGGGTGGAGGATATTTTAACCGCATAAAGAACTGTAACCTTTTCCCGTTTATTTCCAAATTCCTAAAACATATTAGCTTTCATTGCCATCCCGCATTCTGCGGATAGTTTGGAAGAGGCCGGCTCTTGAGTGCCACGATACCAGAGTTCCTCTGGTCCGAGGAGCTCTGTGCACAAACCACCGAGTTCATGAAGAGCTGCTTTTTAAGCCTGGTGGATGAAAGCCAAAGTAGGCACAGTCTTGCAGTCTACCTGCCTTCAAAACTTCATGGAATTCATTTCTCTCTCTTTTTTTTGCCGCGTTGGGTTTTGATGGAGAACACAGATGCGTTTGATGCCAAAATAATCTTCACCCATTTTATTACTTGTCTAAAAACTGATTATTTTTCTTGTTTATGTAGTGACAGTCTGAAAGCTAGACACTACATCAACATACTGATTGCTTAATGAAAACATTTTTTAAGAAACAGACACCATAAATGCTGTAAAATCCCAAAATGTCTGGGGGACAACAAAATATATTAAGTACTATGGAAAATTCATTCAATTAATAGCTAAACGTCTTGCGGGGATTAATTGAAAGGAATCCAACAAAATCTTAAAATGAGTCCGTTCCAGCTTAGCTTCTTTAAAACCTTTACGAGTAAAAGAAAATCAAATAGCAAAATAGTAAACTAAAGACCAGTAAATAGGCAGAATCAAATTCCCTAAGAAAAGATTACTCTTCAATTTAATAGTTATCTTTGTGCAATGTAAATAAAGACGTTTATTATTTAATGTAATGCAAATGTTTACTGGATGCGCAATTTTGAACTACAACAGTATCTGCTTTCCGCCGTCAGCGGTATAGCTTGTTGACAAAATTACATTTGCTGGTTGGAGCAAGGAACAAACTGTATTTGAACTGCCCTTTGACCTCTTGAACTTCTCAGTTATGACTTATAACAGGGCTGATCGGCCTTCTGTGTGAAGAGATGCCGCCTTGTTGCTGTAACTCTAGCCAGCTCGCAGGAATAAGAGCCAGCTCGTCGGTCTGTCCTGGGCCTGATGCATAACTCCTTGAGGTTTCCACTAATTAAATGTGGGACAGCTGTGATGAAGTGGCACTGTTTTGTGGTTCTTGATCTCTTGTTAAGCACGTATGGCAGTTATGTTCCGGAAGATGACAGCAGTTGCACTTGGGGGGGGGGGGGATGTGGGGGAAATGAACAAGTTTACCCTTTAAGACCTGGCAGTGATCGAAAAAGCCTGAGCCCAGGCCCTAAACGTGAAGCTGAATATCCGTTGGGTTATTCATAATTATTGCCATTTATGAGACTTATCCTGAGCAATTTCCAGAACTTTTGGCATTCACTTATCCAGCCGGATATATACTCAATCAATTTAGGTTAAGCACTGTCCTTAAAGGTGCAACTAGACTTCTTTTTTATACTTCTCCTGCTGTAGCCTATCCACTTAGAGTTATGATGCGTTGTGTGTTCAGACATGCTCTTCTGCATACCACTGTTTTAATGTGTGGTTATTTGCATTACTGTCACTTTCCTGTGAGCTTTGACCAGTCTGACCATTCTCCTCTGACATCTCTCATTAACAAGGCATTTCTGTCTGCAGAACTGCTGTTCACTGGATTTTCTTTTGTTGCTTTTTGCACTATACTTTGCAAACTCATGAGCCTCAAGTGTGTGAAAATCCCAGGAGATCAGTAGTTTCTGAGATACTCAAACCACCCTGTCTGCCACCAACAATCATTCCATGGTCAAAGATCACATTTTTCCCCCATTCTGATGGTTGATGTGAACATTAACTGAAGCTCCTGACCCGTATCTACATGACTGCATGCATTGCACTGCTGCCACACAATTGGCTCATTAGATAATCGCATGAATAAGTCGGTGTAATAAAGTATAAAAGTTCCTAATAAAGTGCTCGGTGAGTGTATACTCAAGCAATTTAGGTTAAGCGCCTTCCGCAAGGTTGTAATGGCAGGGTCCTACCTGGGAATCAAACCAGCAACCTTTACGTCCCAAACCCATTACACTATGCGGCCACCCCTGGGTAACCAGCCTGCTGGGCGCGGGCCAATGGCAGTGTGTTTCTGTGGTGGAAACGCACCCTTGAGACAGAGGAATGTGACTGAAGATCCTTCAGAGCAGGGCCGAAACACGAGACCTTGAGCCTTGTAAAGACAAGTGGATATTGAAAAGAAACAAAGAGTTTTCAATTACATAATCGGGGGCCTGCTATAATGCCCCATTGTGCTGTTGTCAGAGTGATTTGCAGGAGGCAGCTATATTGTTTGTGTGTGCGGCATGTCGCCCCTTCGCCCGCAACCTCAAACATCCACATCGTCCCAGAATGAGTAATGGAACCCCAGTTGTGCCAGACACCTCCATTGTTTTATTTTTTTGCAGGATCATATTTTATTGATTTCTGACAGAAGTTTGAAGGGGGTGCCAGTGGAGGGGGAAGAGAACATGAGGGATTAATGTTAGTTATACCATGAGGTGCCTAAACTTGCCTCTGCCCAGATAATGGATGTGTAAAATAAAGGTGGTTGGGCCGTTATTATTCAGCGCATACCAGCGGTCTGGGCCGGGTAGACTGGAGCCACCTCACAGCACGTCCATTGAGTAGGAGAGGCAGACACAATTATACCGCTGAGACAAAGGGGTATGCACGAACACAAACACACGCACATCCGCATCCACAACCGCGTACACGCACACGCACCTGCGCGCTCATGCATGCGTGTGCATGCACAGGCACTGACGTGAACACAGGTGCGCACAGGCACATTGAAATGCAAGCAAACCATGCACATACATGCATGGGCAGAAAGATGAGACACGCACACACACATAAAAACAACGTGTTTTTGCCTGCAATTCGGCCACTCTCCAGTCTCAACTGTCAGGATAGTCAGGATAGTGAATTATGTAATTAGCAGATCACATGGAAAGGAGTACCCATCAATTTATACCTTGAATACTGAATAATTCTATGCACACCCACTATCACTTCTAGTAATTCTGGGCTCTGTTCCACAAAGCAAGATTACTGAGCTGGATAACTGCACTGAGTCAAACCCGGAAACCCTCCCAAAACTGGAACATGGACTGAGGTAAAAAGAACTGGGTATTAGTCAGGGGAGTTATCCAGCTAACTCCGTAATCCTGGTCTGTGAAATACCCCCCTTGTCTCTTGATCAAGGTTCAGAAGATGAAATGCACAAGGCCTGCTCATGATGCGATGGCACTTCAGATCTTCTAAGACTCTCATGCTGAATATGATATCAAAGTCACATTAAGACATCTCATTGCTGGTGACAGAATAATTTATGAAAAGAGGATCACTGGCCAATTTGCTTTAGACATCCCCAAACACTTTGACTGCGGCACAGAAGCAATGTATCCCATCAAATAAAAAACTAAAAAAATAATTGTTACTTACTTAAGGATGAAAAACACTAATTTATGGGAGACACACAAGTACTATAGTGACTGTTGTTCGTTGTCATCCCAACTGCCAAACAACAGATTCTGTTTGCTCCACAGCACATGCTGGAGAGATGCTGTCATTTGTACACGCTCTCAATCTGGAGTGGGATTAGCATTCCCCCACCGTCGCTACTGATTAGCCCTTTGAGGCGCTGCTCTCTGTGTTATAGTGCTGACCCACTCCAGCGCATGGAAAAGCTCTCAGCAGCTCCCCTGCCCGCAGTGTAACACTGACTGATGGCTCTCGCGGCTGCGGTTTCTCCCTCTTTATTTTCTCTTTCCCTCGTTCGGCGAGCGCGGAAGAATAGAGCCGTTCATCCAGGGCCGAGAGGGGGAAGAACATGTGGAAAGTGCTGCTTAAACAGCCCTCAGCCAAAACAAAAACAACCCCTCCGAAAAGAGAATCGCCTTTCAGTAATACGGGCAGGGAAACTGACCCGCTGGAACGGAGAGAGGGAGAGAGAGGGCATGAGAGAGAAAGAGAGAAAGAAAGGGAGCAAGAGAGATGTAGAAAGACAGGGACAGAAAGAGAGAGAAAGAAAGGGAGCAAGAGAGATGTAGAAAGAGAGGGAGAGAAAGAGGGAGAGACAGCAAGGGAGCATGTAAGAGATGGAAGGAGAGAGGGAGCGAGAAGGAGAGAGACAGAGAGAGAGGGAGAGAAGAAAAGAGATACGGGAAGAAAATAAACTGATCCTCTTGTCTTGTGGGTACGTGACTAGTGGACCCATCTCCTCGGACCCCCCCGACGGCGGAGGCGAGCCCCAGCGAAAGTGGCCCCGGTCTCTCTGGGAGCCGGCTGAGCGGCCCCTGTTTAGCATGAGAATGCAGGGAGAGATGGGACCAGGACAGCAGCCGGCCCTCCACACGGGCCCCCAGGACCCGGCCCCCGGCCCCCACACAAAACCAATACAGGTCAACATAAATCTGCTCGGGGGCTCTTGTAGACCTGGGGACACAGGCGTGCGGGGTAGGGGGTGGGGGTTCCGGGGGGGTGAGGCTTTCATGTGGAAAACACATCATTGAATGCGCGTTGTCAGCGGGGACTGGAGGGAGGGAGGGAGGGAGGGATGTAGGGATGAGGGAAGGAGGGTGGAAGGGACGAAGAGGACGGCAGAAGGTGCCGATGGAGATGCTATTGAAAGGCGGCCTGGGCCCCAGCACTGTTGTAAACTCTCTCCTCCCCCTCCCATACCATGCTCTCTCATGGCAGGAGACGCACCTTTTAAGTGGGAGTTAATCCCTACCCCACTCTGTCTTTCTTTAGCTTGAGTGGATGTACGTTCAGGGCAGAAGCAGAGCGTGTGTGTGTGTGGGGGGGGGGGGGGGGGTATGGACAGGAATAGCATGCTTAGGTTATAAAAAATAAAACCCACCAAAATGTTTTTTCTTATTTTATTTTTTTTATGCTTTCTCACTCCTAAAACACCACCCTACTCTCCCCAAAAGATAAATACATGCTCCCTAGGTAAGGGGTGGGTGGCTCTATTTTAAGGGCGCTGAAAACATCCAGTCCCTTGCTATTCCTCTCCACACAGACAGTACTGGAATGCAAGTGGCTGTGAAATTCCAAAACGCAAGAGAAAAAATGCAAACGCATAAATAAACAATTTTATCAAATGATGATAAAATGTATGTGTTTGTGTGTGTGTGCACGCGTGTGTGTGTCAGGGATGATTGAACTATTTGAAAACACTTGATAAAATGTAGAAATTGTTGCTTATTATGTAAAGAAGGCCTTTACGATACTAGTTCAAGTGCAAATTTATCTGTATGGAAACCGACTGGACTGAACTTGGTGTAACCTTGACAGCTGTCGTTAAAAGTATCATTGAAAGGCTCAATTTCCACACTGTCTATTTTAGAAACGTATGCACACGGGCACACTGGTTTGCTGTTTTAACAAATGAAAAAGACTTTCTCGTGTTTGTTATTTCTATTTAATAAAGCGCTTATAGTCCGAAACCCCAGAAATTATCTGGGCACGAAAGCTGCTATGCTAAGTGTGACCACTAGATGGGAACAATAGTCTGTCCCCTTTAATCTTCCACAGTACAATGCTTCGCTTCTGTGAACCAAAGCTGGACACGTTTTTTTAATCAACGCTAGACAGTGAAATGTTGCCGAGTTAAATGTTACAATGTGAATATAACGTTGTCAGGGGGAAACTATTTGACAGCTGTTAACGCGTACGCAGTGTTTGTGAGTGAGACCAAAATAATGGTATATCATTGATAATTTTATAGAACAGGAAGATGTATGCTTGGAAATATGATGCAAATAGCAGTTGCCAACTATGTGTGCCTGTGCCTACAATATGTTGGACTTCGCTGAGTAGCCTATTGCGTTCTTAAAGGCTGTTGGAAAGATAAGTTGAGCCAGCGCGCACCAGCTGCCGTGTACCTTTGATGAATTGGAATGCTAATACACGCTCTTTGTATTTGCAGAGATTTCTATCTTCGTTATCAACTGAACGTATATCAAAAGGGAGAGGTTGTGGTCTGGGAGAGTAGTTATTTCTCTTGAACCGTCGTTTGTTTAACACAGGCAATGCCATTATTTAGTCTTGAAATTTAACCTGCGTAACTTAGTTTTTATCTTCCATTTAATACTCAAAACATCACTGACAGCATGAGAGGGGATATGCGCATCGGATGAAACGGCAATTCAAGGTTGTGCTTTTTACGAGTCTTCGAAACCACTTGTACAACCAATAAAGTGAATTTTTTGAACGTATTGTTTACGGACGAGTCATTTTTAATGCCCCGGAGATGCTGTGAGTAAGCCTATCTGTCTGCATTTGTGACAGCCAGCCACGAAACATGCTAACCGTGGCGTCGTTTCCTTCTCCAGAGTGAGTTTAGCACGTGGGCCAGAACTCATTTTAAGCCTGCTTTCGGAATGTGTTTAATACATTTTTTAACAAGGAGCAATATCCGCTCTTTCATTACATTCATTGCTCGGTTCCAAGCGCAACAAGGTCCGGAGGAGGGGAATTTGGCAAACTTGTAAGTTCACAGCTCTCAGCAAAATGTAGATGGTCCCTTACGAGTATCCATGCCTCATGGACGCAAATTGGGGTGGGGAAACTGCATGTAAAAACGCCTATTTCAGTGTGTTCAAGGCGGGGCAAGACTCCTTCGTCACCTAATTCCCACCCCCATATGAGTGGAGTCAGAGAGGGGAGAAGAGAAAGTTTAGGCTCATTTGCGATGGAAGGTGGGAGTGTTGGGCGAAGCCAAACAACGCTGCTTTCTTTTAAACGGCTAAATATAGCTGTTATAGCGCGCAAATAATAATATTTAAACAAAATTAATTCCGTCGTCGAGGAACCGATCACATCTATGCCCGGAAATAAATGACAACATCGAAGGTAATGACTGTAAATAACGGTAGATCTAGCTGTCTTCAGACATGGTATTATGCTTGCAACCGGTTGGCTATTAGTTTTTTTAATGCTAACATTTCATGTCTGCATATTTTAAAAGTAGCGAAATTATTAAACACTCTAAATGAGCGAATTACAGCATCTCTAATCTGAATTGTTTTTCAAATAATTTAAATGCATTTCCTTTCCATTTCCCTACAGCTAATACCGTATTTCGGACTTTGTATCCAAGAAAAATAGCACTTTTTGCGGAGGAGTTCGAAGGTTTTTCTCAAGAGAAGAATTATTCAATGAGTTTCTCGGGGACTATTTTATTAGTTGTATTTTTCCTCATTTGCGCTATTTGGACCATACGGATGTGCAACCTTGTTTTGAGCTGAAGACTGACTTAACACTACTCTCCTTTACTCGGGAAACTACACATCGGTCTGGACTCTGGAGTAAATGCACTGAATCTTCTTCATATATAGCCTTTTTTGTATTTTTTAATTTATTGACAGATTCATGTGGATATTTTTTCCTGGCTTCCATAATTGTCATTGGGTTTTTTTTAGTTCAACATGGAAGCCTTTCATTTGAAGATTGCCATTTCCCTCTGGTGTCAGCTAATGATCGCTGGGTCCAGCTTGGACATCGCCGCTTACGACGCAGAGCTGGGCATACAGGCAAAGTGTGAGCCCATCACCATCCCCATGTGCCAGGACATCGGGTACAACGTGACCAGGATGCCCAACTTCATGAAGCACGAGACGCAGGCCGAGGCCAGCATTAAGCTGAACGAGTTCGCCCCGCTGGTGGAGTACGGCTGCGACGTGCACCTGCGCTTCTTCCTCTGCTCGCTGTACGCGCCCATGTGCACCGACAAGGTGTCCAACACCATCCCGGCCTGCCGGCCCATGTGCGAGCAGGCGCGGCAGAAGTGCTCCCCCATCATGGAGAAGTTCAGCTTCGGCTGGCCCGACTCGCTCGACTGCTCCCGGCTGCCCACCAAGAACGACCCCAACGCCCTCTGCATGGAGGCGCCCGAAAACGACACCAAGACCGAGACCAAAAAAGGGGAGGGCATGCTGCCAGTGCCCCCCAGGGCCAGGCAGCCGGGGGCTGGCGGCGGGCGCGCGGCGGGCAGCCTGGGGTCCTGCGAGAACCCGGAGAAGTTCCAGTACGTGGAGAAGAGCCAGTCCTGCGCCCCCCGCTGCTCGTCGGTCGTGGACGTCTTCTGGTCCCGGCAGGACAAGGACTTCGCCTTCATCTGGATGGCGGTGTGGTCCACCCTCTGCTTCGTCTCCACGGCCTTCACCGTGCTGACCTTCCTCCTGGACCCCCACCGCTTCCAGTACCCCGAGAGGCCCATCATCTTCCTCTCCATGTGCTACAACGTCTACTCGGTGGCCTTCATCATCCGCTCGGTGGCGGGCGCCGAGAACATCGCCTGCGACCGCGAGAACGGCGAGCTCTACATCATCCAGGAGGGCCTGGAGAGCACGGGCTGCACCATCGTCTTCCTCATCCTCTACTACTTCGGCATGGCCAGCTCCATCTGGTGGGTCATCCTCACGCTCACCTGGTTCCTGGCGGCGGGGAAGAAGTGGGGACACGAGGCCATCGAGGCCCACAGCAGCTACTTCCACATGGCGGCCTGGGGCATCCCCGCCATGAAGACCATCGTCATCCTCACCATGAGGAAGGTGGCGGGCGACGAGCTGACGGGGCTGTGCTACGTGGGCAGCATGGACGTCAACGCGCTCACGGGCTTCGTGCTCATCCCGCTGTCCTGCTACCTGGTCATCGGCACCTCCTTCATCCTGACGGGCTTCGTGGCGCTCTTCCACATCCGCAAGATCATGAAGACGGGCGGCACCAACACGGAGAAGCTGGAGAAGCTCATGGTGAAGATCGGCGTCTTCTCCATCCTCTACACCGTCCCGGCCACCTGCGTGATCATCTGCTACTTCTACGAGCGCCTCAACATGGACTACTGGAAGTTCCGGGCGCTGGAGGGCAAGTGCGCCACCCTCCCCGGGCGCAGGAACGAGGACTGCTCGCTGGAGGAGTCCGTGCCCACCGTGGCCGTCTTCATGCTCAAGATCTTCATGTCGCTGGTGGTGGGCATCACCAGCGGGGTGTGGGTCTGGAGCTCCAAGACCCTGCAGACCTGGCAGGGCCTCTGCAACAGGAAGCTGGCGGTCAGGACTAGCAGGAAGCCCTGCAACGGCGTCAGCTGCGGCAGCACCCACTGCCACTACAAAGCCCCGGCCGTGGTGCTCCACATGACCAAAACGGACCCCTATTTAGACACCCCCACGCACGTCTGAAAGCCGGGCCGCTATCGGAGCGTCTTTCTCGGACAGAGCCCATAGGGATGCGGGGACGCCGGGGAGGGACAGTGACATTATCTTCCCCGGGAGGAACGTGCACAGGTTGGACTACATGTGATGTTTTCAGTAGCGAGGCCTGGCAACTGCTGCCTTTTTCGTGCTGATTTAGGGCAAACACTTTTTATCATCTGTTTTGCAGGCTTCGAGATAACGCCTTTCCCACAGCCTGACCCTGGAGAGCATTCAGACGTACGCACAAACAACATTCATAAAATAAAGGGAAAAGATTCCAGTAACAGCATGCAGTATGAACTTTGTCAAATAGTATCATTTGTGGCACACACACGCCGTTTGTGGACTAATTAGACACAATTTCAATGGAAAATGGACTTGCATGGATGTATAAAATTGGGTGTATTTTCTATTTTCTAATAGTGTAAAAAAATCTATTTATTTTATGGAGTATTTAATTGCAGTCCTCTATGTTGTTTTGTAAGTTCCTGTGTATTGTATATAAGCAAGCATCGTAAAGCCTTAACAAAAGGAAACAGGAACTGAGGGAGATTAGTGCCTTGGACTAAAGGGACTGAATGTGTACCCATATTGTTCAAAAAACGAAATAATAAAACATTTATATATTTTCACCCATGGCTTTACTTTCTTCATTATTGAGTTTGTGGGGGCACCACAATTATTCGTGTTTTTTATAAGGGTATACCTTTATTTGTTTTTCTAAATATCCATTGGGTACTTTGTGTCATCATTAAGGGAACCTTGACAGGAGAGCATAACTGTCTGTTTTGTGGAAGTGGGCGGTTAAAGTGTCATTGTCAGTCAGATGTAGCTGTTTTAGAGTGTTTTGGGAAAGCTTACATTGGGTACAGGAATGTGCAGCCAGCCTTCTTAGCCTTTTTGGCCATTTACATGGTGGTACTCATAAAGTCTTCATTACAAACCCTGTTCAGTCAGAGGTCACAGTTTGTGTGCTGGGGTTTATTTCATGAACTTACTGTATTTGGTTAAGTAGTGAAATATCTACAGTGGCACATTTTATTTACTCCTAAACATCATGTAATGCAAATTTGTATAATTTAACTGTAGATATGAAAGGACCTAAATCACAGCTGTCCCTTCAGTCAAATTAAAACTAAACTAAAGGGGCCATGAACTAGAACTGTATTTTGGTAATTGGCTACAATCCGAATTTGAATTTATTCACTCAGACAAAGCTGTCTAAGTTGACAATACTGAGCCTCACAATAAGAATGAAATAACAAAGCTGTTTTGTTGACTTAGGGGTACTATCTATGCATATAAAACAGGTATTCAGGTATTCAGGCAGAATTTCTCAGATTACTTTAGCTAGCCTTTTTGTGCCAGACAGATTTTGTAGACAAGTCAAAGAAGCTCATATTGTAGGATCAAATCTGTCAGCAAATACCTATGCTTGGATTTGTTGTATTAGTATCATTGTTATGTTTGAATAGAAGTGCAAATCAAATCTACAGCAGTGAGACTCCAACCACTTTTGACTGCACAGTTCATGAACTAATTATACTCATGCAGTTTTTGTTGAACACGAAACTTGTTTGGCTGTAGCCTGCCCGGTTGTGACGTCCATTTTCTAACCTTTGTTCCCAGTTCACATTCCCAAAGGTTCCTAGCATGTTGACTGGGTTGCGTCTGCTCTGGTTTGTTTGCGCGCCTTAGCCAACGCACGGCGACCGTCCTCCCGCTCCGGAGATACGATCCTGATCCGTGGCACTGGTTTTCCCAGGCGTTGTCGTGTCGACGGTAATTGCGGGGGATTTACTCAAAGCAGTTCTCAGCAGCATTCCCGGAGTGAGGGGCTGACTAAAAAAGAGCGACAGACAATGGCCCGGGTTAATTCCCCTCGGAGATGCAGCAGCTACATCTTAAAACGGCAAGGCTTTCCTTGCAACATATATTATTAATTTGTTGCCTAATCCTCGCCTGATCCATCCTTTGTGCTGCCTCCCTACTTACCCCACCCCGCTCTCTTTGAAGTACCGATACAGAGGCAATTTTAGAAGGCTTGTATTCTGAGCAGGACCTCTAGCTGGTGGTGTGGGCTTCAGGTTTTGGTTGAAATTGTGTTGTTTTGTTTTTTGTGCTATTTTTTGTTTGCTTGTATTTGTTGTTGTTTTAATTTTTGGAGCAATTTATGTAAAGGTTAATGAAAGTATACCCAGTCAGGTTCTCTTTTTTGATGGTCCTAAATTGGTATTGTGGGCAGAGAGTACGCTAAATTAGGACAATTCTTCAAACAATAACAAAATCAGCAATAATAATAAGAATAATAAGATAAGATGGACTTGTTTCTTGCATTGGCCTAATTAAATATTATTTTTACTCATCAGTGAGAACTCTTTTTCTAATAAAAAATAAAGACATTTTAACTTGCTTCTAATGTAAATGGTAAAATGTGACATAAAGACTGACATAAAGCCATGGTGTTCAGTTGAAAGGTTTTTTAGGTTTTGGTTCTCCCCAAAATACCGTTGATGGGGAGAAATGAGCAGAAATCCCACCTCTCTTTCTTCCTTGTATTTAACTACTACATAAATAATTCATAAATTACATTGAAACAAATTTCTTCCAGCTTTATTTTGATAACATTTTGGTCAGTTTAGAGTCCAGGGGATTCAGTTTATAACACATCTACATTTACTTAAAGGCTCCAAGAGGGAAGAGAACTTGAAGAGAGTTCTTTCCTCACTGAGAATGTAAGATCTGTCAGGGTGGTACTGTGTGTGGAGCTGGACTATATGTCCATATGTAGCTGGATACTGGATAACCCTCGCACACCTAACAGGAAATTAACAGGCTGCTTAGATTAACAGGTGTAATAAAATATGCCTTTATTACAGCTAATAAAGTCACAAAAGCAAGTTCAAATGTGAGAGAGGGTTCAGAATATTATCAGTGTCAAATCTCCTCCAGGGTTGAAACTAAGATTTAGAAAATGGAGGAAATAAAAGAGAATACTTTAATAGGCATTTTAGAAGAATGAGCTTATTTTTTCAGCATCCTTTTAGTTTGTAATTCACCCTCTAGTTTATTAAAAGCAATTCCGTGGATATTCTTTAAAGTGGGGCAGTTGAAAGATCTTGCTTAATAAACACATGTTCAGTTACAAAAATACCGGGCAAAATGGCACGTGCCAGGCATTGGCTGGTGACCCTCTGCGATGGCATTATTGTCATGTGGGTCTGAAGCCGTGGTATCTGGCGTGTGAGTGCGCTAATCAGGGAAATGCAAACATTTTGTTCTATTTTTACACATTACAATGTTATTTTACTCCGCAGCTCCAAGGGCGCGATACTGTCGGAGAGCCAGAAAGGTCCAGGAGGTCATTTTCCATTATGCGTGAGGGCACACCTCTGCTACACTGTTTGTGCCGTATGATTGACAGGGCTGGTCACTATTTCCCCCGTGACATCAGCATTTAGCCAGAATTCCTTCCCCTTACTTTTAGTTTTGCCTCCGAATTGCATAAGCCCTCTGTCAGATGCGTGGACCTTCAAATGCAGAGAGCGTATACTTGAAACATTAGCTAACGTGTACCCAAACAAAAACCTTTCTGTGCGAGGCCGATCGGAGTCCACGTCCTGACTCATAAGCTTCTGAAATTTGGTTCATTTCTGTAGAGTATTGTTTCGGTGACATTCAGGCAGGTTTTGTTATGACTAGCGATTGACCTGGAATGACAGATTTCCATGGTACATGAGAAAAGGGAGTAATAGAGTCATGAATTAGCCCTACAGGACTAGTGTATGTTTTTGTAATCATTTTGAATGGTAATATATGAATGTGTATTCATTGTCGTATAAATGCGACATGAAAAATGAATATCCTATAAAAAATTATATCCAATAAAACTAAGCAACCTACCAGAAAGGTTAACAGGTAATGGAATACAATAACTGTTTTTGGATACCCACTGCTGTAACGCATGTGACTCACCGGGCCAATCCCGTTCCATTTCACACCCTGCGTTCTTTTGGGAGGGCTTAAATGCCGCTATAATTCTGTCAGCTTGTTTTAAGACTCCATATACGCCAGTCGGTCCATTTGCTGCCGAAAGTCGTGTCTCTGTATCCCCAATATGTTCTTTCCCTCTGTAGCCTAACCCCCCCACCCCACCCCCTCCCTTTCAGTGCAGCCATTGGACTATTAATGCCTGGCAGGGCTGCGTCTTCGGATTGGTAAGGGCTGTTGCATTTAACCATCAAAAGGTTAGTGTTTGTTTTGGAGCCTTGGGCTTTGACAGCGTGGCCTACTGGCCACATGTATTAGTCACAATAAAGTGCAATTAACACATGCTTGCTTTCATGTTTACACACCAATGACACACTTACATAAGAGCAATAAGAAACAGGGTCTCCAAAGACCAGGAATAAAGGAGAAAACAGCTTGTTCTGCTGCACCTCGGACTACCAACTAGCAGGAGCTTTAATTAAGCTTAAAGATAAAATAGAACATTATAAAAACATGAACACTACACAAGTATTTTGTGGGTTCGGGGTGATGTAAACTCAGTAAATGTACATTTATATGTGTTAAGGAAAGCGGTAAAAGAAGTCGGTTTTTAAACCGCAGAATTACTGCCGGTGTGAGCACTGACTCCAGTTCAGTGCGTGTAGTTCTGTGTAGTTCTGCTGCACGCTGCCGCTTCCACAGGAGGATTCCAGTCATGTCCAGTGTCAGCATGTCTATGTCATGCTCACGACGAAGGATTGATTCGAGAGACTTTGTGGCAGAAGCCACTATGGGGGGCGTCTGTAACGTGTCGAGTAGAAGTTCCTCCCACCCACTAGCCCCTCTGGTATAAAGTCATCTCAGGCTCGCTCTTGCTAATGATGTCTCCCGTTTTATTGCGGCTGAAATAGATAGCGGCTCGCTGTCAAGCATTAATCATTCATTCCACCAAGATAGGTCCTGGATATGGCGGTTTACGCTGCTGAGAATAAGGTCTCTGCATAATACTGAGCCTTCCACAGAAGTGGTGGATGCATTACACGCTAATGCTTCTCTATAAAGTGGCCCATCGCATGCACCCTCGTTACAAAGGTTATTGCTTAGTTATTTTCTACCGGGCTCCTTGTATCTGTGAAATGCTCTTAGTGTGAGCCGCAGGTTCTGAAAGTGACTCCACGTCAGTGGGGAGAGATAGAGTGCTGACAAGGTATCGCATCTGCGCAATTGTCTGGTGGCTGAAGGGAACGGGCCTCTGTCTGTCCGTCCGTCTGTGTCCGTCTGTGCGTTTGATTAAAGGAGATCATTATAGCGTCAGGGCCTTTCTTTCCCCCCTCTCTTTAAACAAAAAAGCCACAAAAAAGGAGAAAGCTGAAGAAGGGGGGAAAAAAATCGTCCCTCATTACTCCCCGCCCCCGGGCGCTATCCCTTTCCCGGGCTGTTTTGATGTGGAAATGAGCCCCATTGAAAAAGGCCCATTGAAAAGCTGCAGGCCCAAAAGAGACCCCCCCTACCCCAGCCCAACAGAGTGGCTCTGCACCAAACGTAGTGTGTAATCCACGCTGCCCTGCCCCACCTGCTGGCATTCCACATACCCCGCCACAGTGTGCACGCACACACACGCACACACACACACACACACACACACTCAGACAGACACACACACACACAGAAACACTCACACACACACACTCAGACAGACACACACACACACACACAGAAACACTCACACACACACACTCAGACAGACACACACACACAATTGTACACAGACACACACATACACAAATGCACACACACATTCAAACAGGCACACACACACTCAAACAGACACACACATATTCAGACAGACAGACACACACACAGAGACAGACAGACACACACACACAGACACACTCACACACACAATCAGACAGACATACACACACAAACGCACACACACTCAGACAGACAGACACACACACACAGACACACTCACACACACAATCAGACAGACACACACACATAAACGCACACACACACATTCAAACAGGCACACACACACTCAAACAGACGCACACGCAACAGACACATGCAGTCATGCAATACCCCTATGTCGTAGCCACAGTCAAACTCTCTGTCTGGTTTGCCTTGACCCTTCACTGTGTACAACTGTAGGCTCTGGCAGACAATAGCTTGTGTACAGGTCTTCAGGCTGGCAGAAGTTTTGTAGGTCTTGAGGCATGAAATCTGAAATTCTGTCACAGGCTACTTATTTGATTGTAGATTGTAGATTTTATTTTAGGTCCCGATATCCATTTGTGTGGTTTTAAATACCAAAACCAATGTCTATCCAGTTTTACATGTCCAGTCTCCAGCACCTCTCATGAGCTTTACCAAGAACAGACTGTTTTAGTAACTGATCTGTTCTGATTGGCTACAAACTACTACTGCTGAGGCAGACGTATGCAAATGAAAATACAGTTATGATGTCAAAAAGTTACAGAAGTCCAAATGGCTCAATTAAAAACACAGTTTTGATAGTTTCACAAAAAATTAACGTACAGGTCCTTTATAATCCAAATAGCACATGAAATGTAAATATGGGACCTTTAAAGACAAGCTGAAATAGAAGGTAGAGCAGCACCGGCTTCTATGACATATATGCAAATTTTTCGAAGGGTGGGGAGTCAGGCATTTGATCGACATACTTACAAGAATTGACTAAGTTGAGGAAAAATGTTGAATTTTGATTTCAGCTTGTCTTTAACTTGGCTAGAAATTGGTATTTAAGCTTTGCTAGAAGTATATGCCAAATGTTTAAATTGTAAATTGGATTTAGACTACGTACAACAGTTCATAGTATTTCGTTATTCTATCCCTTAAATCTCTCCTTTGAGATTATTTCCAGCAAAAGGAAAAATAAATAGAAGGAAACACCAGTTTTACTCAAAAAGTCAATGAAGCCCCTGTCGTAGCGTCAGAACAAGGGTGCCTTTGAGAGGCGGGTGAACACCCGAATGAAGCAAAGGACTGAGCCCAGCAGGGAAAAAGACCCAAACTGCTAGTCATTGGCTTGTCAAAAGGGCACAGTGCACCTTGGAGGCAATCATTTTGATTACAGGACGCTGTGCTGTGTCACTTTCGCATGCTGTGAGCCTGCATACACCACCCTTTGCCTTCTATATTTACCTGAGCTACACCGTCGTATTCGCAGCTGATTTTGGTCAAAGACCTAAACATAGCAGCCAATAGTCTCCAGTCCATATCGACCTTCTCAGGCATAATATATTTCTTAACAATGCATTCTACAGACCAAAAAAACATTATTTGTTTATCTCATTTACTTACATTGTCTACCTTTTGGCTGTTTTTATCATGGGAAAGGGTGACATTTCTTTGCCAGGATGAACTCTCACTTATACACTTACTGAGCACTTTATTACTGCTATTAGTATTAGTTTTTTTGTGCAATGAATAACATCATGCAGATAAGGGTCAGGAGCTCCAGTTTATGTTCACATCAACCATCATGATGGGGAGAAAATGTGATCTAAGTGATTTTGACCATGGAATGATTGTTGATGCCAGACAGGATGGCTTGAGTTTCTCAGAAAATGCTGATCTGCTGATTGAAGAGAATGGAGCGACCAACAAAAAACATCCAGTGAGCAGCAGTTCTGCAGGCAGAAACACCTTGTTAATGAGAGAGGTCCAAGGCGAATGGCCAGACCTGACAGGAAAGTGACAGTAATGCAAATAACCATGCATTACAACAGCAGTATGCAGAAGAGCATCTCTGAACACACAAGGCATCAAACCTCTAAGCGGATAGGCTACAGCAGCAGAAGACTTAATAAGTCTAAAAAATAAGTCTACTAAATACCTAATAAAGTGCTCACTGAGTATACATCAATAGAGTAGCCTACACATTTTCAAATATTCTTTAAAATATTGCTTTGGTTCAGTTGAGGGCTGTGCGCAAACAGGAGGAATAAGTCACGCCGTAGCTGGGGAGCCTTTTAGATCAATCGATGCTTTGATGCCGGGTCCCCAATGAAGTCACCATTTCTGAGCAAATTCTGCCGCCATTAAAAAGCTTCTTTGAATGAGCGTAGCTGAATTGTGAGCCGTTTCAATGAAAGAGCTGGCTCCGTCGCATTGTAACCCGAATGATTAAAAGTCGGATTTGCGGGCGACATTTTTAATTGAAAAGAATGTTGTACTTGAGAGAGAGTCACTACAGAGCAACCAACCAGGGAAAGTGACAACCCCCCCACCCCCCACCCCACCTCCCAACCCCACCGCCTCTCTCCCATCACTTAAACAGACTGAACGATCAAAGGCTCCAGATTATGTAGGTCAGATGTTTGCGAGCATTGCCCCCTTTCAAGCTGCCATTTTGATTTGGTTGCTAGGCAGCTCTCTGCTCTGCACGCAGATAACAAAGCCCATCCAGAGGGAGCGATGTACGGAAGACGGGGGGGAAACGATGCAGCATTCATGACCTGCTTTTAAAGAGTTCTGAAAGCACAAAGTAGCGCAAGACAGCGATGCTATTAACCCCCCTCCCTCAAACCCCATCCTCCCGCCTCCACCCAAACGCTTTCCGCGCTGTTCTCTCCACATCACCGCCTTCGTCTTCGGTTCCGCAGTATCCACGTTCGCGACTGTGTCACTCATCTGTTTTCAAAGAGTAAACATTTTGTTTTGCAGCGTTGTCTGGAGCCGAGGTTTTGCGTGTCGCGTGTGTCACCGGGAGGAGCCTTGATTGACAACCCTCTCTCGCCACTGTACTTCGGGGAAGGCGAGGGGGAGGGAGCACAGGTGCACTGCCGGATGATCCCGGTGTGGGTGATGCGCCGCTGTCACGCCGCTCCTCCCGTCCCCAAATTCCTCATCTCACGCTTGAGTATCAAAGGGTTACCCCATAGGCTGTTGCTTTCAACCAGACACTACAAACGCCCTCTCTTTCTGATTTCCCCTGGGACCATGGAGAGTTTGGCTCTTTGATGGAATGTACCCTTTTTTCTTTTGTTGGTTTGAAGTATACATCCATTAAAGGATGCTCATTATTTTGTTTTTTGCTTTTTGTTTTGTAACAAAAAAAATAGAATAAAAAATACCAAGGTTTTAGTCGTGGCAGTCAAAGGCCTAGAATCACAGGTAATGTTTGCTTTGTTGATTTCGCTTTTAATTGTCGGGGATGAGGAGGTTGGTTACAGTAAAGGCCTCAATCAGAGTGTGTCTGCGGGAGAATGCGCAGATAGTGGCAGAATGTCTCAGTTAAGACCTCAAGTGTCATAAACGTCTTTAAAAAGACCTATGAAGCGGATAAATGGTAGACTTTGATTAGCTGCAAGAACTAAAATGAAACAATATCTGAGATGTCAGGCAGTATCAAGCTGTTTAATAATGCTGATGATCCATTCCCTATTTTAAAATGTTCATTCAAGTGAAGGAAACAAACTGGTTTTCCTAGCATTGCTCTTGGTAATGAACTGTGGGCAAAATAATTAACTTAATCAACAAACAAAATAATATTTTCTGCTCGCTGTGCATCATGAGCATGTCTCCTGATGTGATGATCATGTCCACCATCTTAATCTTGCAAGCAGGTCGTTTTTGTCTCTCACTTGTTTTGGATACCTGCCTTTTTTAATTCTGAATTTTCTTTTTCTTTTTTCGTCTCTCGAGAGCTGAGTCGAGAGTAGGGTCTGAATTTGTTAGACGTGGAGTGTGGTGATTCTCTATGCACAAAGGAGAAACCTGGGAATTCCCTGGGTTATTGGGTCCTCTTTAATGTCCTTGAAATATAAATTGTGTGGCTAAAGATCTCAAGCATTCATAGCTTTCAGTTGGCCCCCTGGTAGTATTTAGAATGAACCAAACCGAATGCATTTCCAGAGCAAAAATACACACCCGTTCATGTAACGTGAAGGCACCGGTGCCCTGTGTATTTATTTGGAATTTAGAGAGGGTGTATAATTTAAGCAACCCCCCAAGCCTCCTTCACCCAAACTCCAGGACAAGAATCCCAAACAAAGAAGCATTGGTGTGTCCCAGTCTGGGGTTTGGGGGGGGCACAGAGGAGCCTTTGTGCACAGAGTGCTCTCCAGGTGGGAGAGAAATCTTTATGGCCACACTCTTAACAGCCAAACATCGCCAGGTCTCTCCCTCCCCACCCCCACTTAGCCACGCACTTTAATTATCGAGCCTCGCCGAAAACACAAGGGTGCCTTGTTACACAGCTCGGGCCAAGACAGTGCGGAAAGTATTGCACCCCCCACCCCCACCCCCCCCATACAGACGCCCCTCCACCCCTCCCTTTCACTTTAACTTCACACACACAATGCTCAGCAGAGTGCCTCTTGTATGCAGACTCTACCTGTATCCTGCGCTGCAGTTTCGACCCGTGTCGTGAAGCGGAGAGGGACCTCTACGTGGCTAAGCTTGGTTTGCACAAGCAGGGGAAACCGGACCGAAGGCGGCCATTTGCAGCGCAAAGCTATGCCTTCTGGTGAGAGACTTGGAGGTGGTACACGAATAGGATGAGAGAATGTTTACACTGTTGCCTGCTCAGAGTCTCCTGCAGATGCAAAAAAAAAAAAGGAAAAACAAAAAATGGGAGCCCCTTTTACTGCAGAGCCCTGTGGGACTAGGCCTCTCTGCTCACTTCCTGTACCCGACAAACAGCCTCGTTAAAGCGATCAACAAGGGTCTGTTTTTTGGCACGGAGGCCGGCGTACAGCAAAACAGGCCTAATAAACAGGACGTCTCACGGCAGTCATGTCAGCACAGCGCCCATTAGCACGGCGAGACGTTCAGGTCCGGATTTAAAGACCCCAGTTGGGCCACATGCAACTTGTTAGCCCCATACCCGCCAATCTACAGATTACTAACCCCACAGCACCCAGATATTCTGGCCTCGGAGTTTTGTGCCCGACTGGCGTCTCACTCACAGGGGGGGGCGAGACAGACGTGACGTGCAGGCGCCATCAAGTATCCCTCAACGTGACCATGCAATTTGTTAGGTGCTAGATGAGCCACTTTTTCAGGAAGAGGCACATCCATTAAATTTTGTATTTATTCATTAATTAATGAGTGGTCAGGTCCTTTTTGAGGAGAGGACTGTGGAGGCCTGTGTTCTTGGCATCTTTGAGCCAGCAGTAATTATATAGTCCTAGGTCATCTGACAGAACAAGGAGTAATGGTGTAAGAATTTGAATGCAATGTAGGGGACATTCAGATTTAGCAACGCACATCTGTCATACTAGTTTTTGAAACTGGCAGCAGGATTACTCAGGTTTTAACGAGGTGGGAAGCAAAAGCATCTGACTCTTAAAGAGAAAACTGACTGTAGCCAGTGGCTTTGGATGGGATTCATAAAGTGTGGCTGTTTAGTTATGACTGCCTTGAGACTGACTGTTACAGTAATCACTTTCATACTGACAGTCTCACAAATGATCGATATTGGCAGCTTTGATAATGACCGAGACCTGTGGTTGATATAATGAATGTCTGAATCGAATAATCACTGTAACAAGCCTGAAACTGAAAGCACTGGTAATGGTTATATGAGACCAACAATCTCAGGAATGGCTGTAAAATCGCGATAATTTTTTTTGACAACAGGCTTGTGAATTACGACCTGGATTTCCTTCCCAATTGCATTTAGAAAATTGCCGAAATTCCTTGGAGTCCTTGGCCGGTTCCGTTGAACATGCTTGGGACAAGTGTACGGTCTTTCTCGCCTAATCTTCTGGGAATTAACCATTTGCAAAGGCTCTTGACTTTGTCCACCCAACCATGATACTGGCTGTTTTGCCTACGGTCTCAGGAAATGCCCTCAGGGTTTACCTTCTTGCAATGTATAATTGGTCACGGCAGTCCATTTGTACACTGCTTTGCCAAACGTATGATCTGAATGCCAATACCTTCTAAATGGCCTTGGAAAACAATCGAGACCCCAAACACAGTGCAATGGGATCCTAAATTATAACATCTAGATAATCCATCACTTACACTGATATCATAAGTCATATGTTAAAACAACCCTTGGCTGCCTGTAGGCTTGTTCTGCTAATGTAGTGGGTTTCAGTGTGGGATGCATATCATAGCACAGCAAGGGAGGGTTTTTCAGACAGTAGCACTGTTCTCATCTCTTGCCTCCTGTGACCAATCACGTGCCTGCAGTCAGTCTGTTCCAATGCTGTCTAGGCAGCTCACCTGGTAGACCAGTGGCCCGCAAATTCAAAAAGGGGAGGCTGGTTCCACACAGCTTAGAGGAGAGTATGTGCCTGTCTGTGCTCTCCCAAATTGACAGAGGACCCTACAACAATGATGCAGGCCTAGGAGTAAAATAAGGCTTTATAGACAAAAGAAATAGGATGCAAGTGAGTTATGAAAAACAACCATATCTTCAGCACTGATATGACCATATGAATAATAATCATAAGTGTGGGTACACTGGGCAGGAACATCAGCTAAAAGACTCAGGGAAAGACGTCTGGTGTGAATCGAGCTCATGCCTTCTGCTTTCATAACGTGCACCGTGACATCAGAGGAAAGCACTAAAATGCACTTGCAGGGCTCTGCTGTTAAAACAAACCGCCGGAGAGCTGGAGAAAGAGAAATAAAGACGGACGCCGATACAGGAGGGATGTAGGAGAGTCTGGCACGTCTGGGGGCCAACGGTAAATTCACATGTGTGTGCTTTCACAACACCTTTGTTTATGCACCTTATGAAGGGGAAGCTGGGTTCTGCAGAAAATCTGCGACTCAATGTTTGTCTTGCGTAGAGGGCCTTATTGGGCGAGCTCCGGGGGATGCCAATTGGCACTTAGCTATACATTTATTTTTCATTTTAAACTTTTAATCAAATGTGGAATCCACGCCCGTCTTCAAGGCCTCGCCGGTCTGTTATTCCCGGTGCGGAAGGCCGGGGTGTGAAACGCCGCCCCGGGGCATTGGGCGGGTTCAGGTGGGTTGTGGGGCAGACCAGGTGGTGCTGCTGATGGGGCAAAAATATCTTTTGTTTGTGTTTGTTCGCCTCACCTCCCATCTGGAACACCCCAGGTCATAAAATAAAGTGTCGATTGTTGCCCCCCCCCGCCCCCCCAGCTCTACGACCCACCGCAGCGTTCAGAATTGTTCACTTACGTACACGCACTGAAGACATAACAGCTCTCCTTTCACTCTCTGATCCAGCCCTCACATTATCTGTGCTCAGCACTTGAGAAACTGCCCCGCGGCCGTTATCCCTGGCTCTGTGGCTGTTATGGGGTCCTGTGGATTTTTCAAAGCAAAATAACCTTTATCGAGCAATTTGCCACCATCCCCGACGCCTGCATATTTTCTTTAAATTCTTGATACTATTTATAGAATGAGAAACAAATAAGACGGTGTAACAGGCCTAATCTCCCTTAAGTTTTAAACACAAGTTGCTCTTACAAAATAACACATTGGAATGAGGCCTGACGAGGTCTGTTTATCACAAAGGAAATTGTACGTTTTCTATAGCTTCTTGATTGGGTTAGTTTGAAGGTCTTAAACCTTAATACTATTGTAGAACATTAGGTTCAAAGGCACAAAACTACAATGGTAAGTTGTTTAACTATTGGTGCAATAGTTTTAATTTTTAAAAGTAACTTTGGGGGTCTCTTAACAGACCTCGTTTGCCTTTGTAATGACTGCTTGCTGAGAGCGGACATCTAGACTTCATCCTCCTCTCTGCCGTGTCGTTTCAGCTGTGTTATCGCTCTGCCATCCATCCTGTGGGATGGGTATGAAGGCTGCTGTTGGCACTGCCACCCTGCCCTCACTACACCTGCAGCATGAGAAGGATCGGCCCGCTCTCTGTAGCCGTGGCTGCAGATGCTCCGTTGATGTGGCCTTCGTTCCGATACCGACCAGATGGCGACCGAATGAGGTGTGGGGGCCGAGGGACTCGGGGATCAACGTCTCCGAGGTGTGAGGGCGGTCAGGAAGAGCAGGCATGAGGCCCATCACCAGAGCCCTAGATCCCATCTGTTCCACAGTTCTGATCCAGTCCTGTCGGTATAATGAAGATGGAGAAAACTCCAGAACGAGCACCAGACCCTCGACACCGGGCAGCAAGGGCTGCTTAACCTGGGAGATAATCTTACCTTCCCCATCTGCAATGCATTACCGACCTGACGCGCTGCCCGCCATTCAGAGGGCTCTTTATGGAGCCGTCAGCAGGCCTCCGACTGGGTTCCAGTAAAACAGACAGGCTGATATGGCTCTTTTCCACCGCTCAGCATCTCACGAAAAACAACAACAACCCAGCTTTCTTTTCCAGGGGTCTAGTACGCCCACAGAACACAGCTGTTGCATTTTTTTACTCATCCGGTTGTTGTGGGGAGAGGGGGTGCAGGGAGGAGGTGGGGGGGGGGGCGTTTTGTTGTCACGCACTTGTTACGTCTCCATTCATAAATTTGTCTTCCCGAACACTTCTGCGTTTCGTTCCTCCTCTTCCCGTCATAGCCAAAGTTTCTCAGATGGGAGCCGCAGGAAGCAAAGCAAACAGATTACATCAGCGCCGTCACACAGCCTGAGGGCTGATCTAGGATCAGTGTTCCCCTGTCTGTGTCCTAACCTTGTCCATTATGAGCTCAAGGGCAAAACTGATCCCGGATCAGCCCACCAACTCCGAGACCCTGATGGGCCCAGTTGTTTATCCTAATTCCTCCCTTTGCCCTTACATGTGCCCCCTTTTATGTGCCCCCCTTTCATATCCCCATACAGAGCTGAAGGTCTTACTGGCTCCTCCTTCCTCAAACAAGCCAGAGAGTGTGCAATGCCCAATTGGCCTGGACAATGCTGATAAGTGCAATTTTCAAGGCCAAATTGTTTATAGGAAAGTGGGCATAAGATTGGAATGTGACAAAAATCCGACTGGTCCGGCCCAACTGGGAATAGGGTCAGTGGGAGGCCGGGCGTGGGGGGTGGGGGTGGGGGTGTTTGGGCTCACGCGCAGGTACTGGGTGTTGGATCCAGGATGACCGGAGCCAGCAGGATGTGGTTTCGGCAACGCCACACCCCGGACCCGGGAAAAGTGCTGAGTTCCTGGGAAAAGTGAAAGGAGGGATGGAGGCAGGCCGTTCTTACAAGGGCAGCCGCACTTTTGGTGCTTCAGCTTGTTTTGTTAGCTAAATCAGGCCCACATGGGCCAGATTTCACACAGTTTAGCCTCAGCATTTTCAGAACAGCTGCTGTTTTCAAAATTCAAATTCTGCTTATTCTACGTCTGATAACATATTCATAACGGGTTGTTGTTTTTTTTCCATCCTTCGAGTCCCTCTGCCACTCTCAGTGACCTTTTTAATAACTGGATTCCAAGCTGAAGAACTGATAAGGCTTCAAAGAAAATTAGTGAGAATGAAGGCACTTTGATCGTAGCGAAACATAGGCCACCTTGGACTCAAAGTAATGGGAGACTATCGCTCCGAGAAATCAAAGTCTGAACCTAATCCCCCATTAAGGCAATCTACCAGCTCTTGTTTGTTTGTAAGTTACAAAAAGAATATTAGATGATGCATCTCATTTCCCAGTCTCGCCAAAGATCAGACACAAGGTACAACACACGGGTATGACTGCACTAGCTAGACAACTACCACAAATGTATTTAATGAACACAACATCATTCTTCAAAATGTGATTGAGGCACCCATACTTTGATATCGATTAATACATGGTGAGTCCTATTCAGCAAAATGACTGCCATGCATCACTCAGGTGGGTACTACACATTGTTGGTTGAGGTGGATTAGGAGTCATGACCCCCTCCACCTCACCCCCGGTGAGGTGACTTCAGCCCTGACATCGGTCATCTGGCTTGCAGATCAGTGATGATACCCAATTATCAAGAGTACATGGATGTGATATTAAAGAATCCGCAGTGCTGACCAACCAAACGCAAATCCTCAAGGTGATTATAACGGTCTTAGCGCAGCATCACGAGTCGTCTGTGTGCTTTTGCTGTCACACAATCGGAGAGCTGCAGCACCTGTTCCCCACTGAGACTACCTAATGCCGTGTTTTGGGAGGATTACTGAACGCGTGAGCAGTCGCCTAATCCGTAATCGGTCAGGTTTAGAGGTCGGCCTGGCGTTTGATTCTCGCCGTGTTTCAAAGAAGAGGGCGTCCCTGGAGGCCGAGCTGCAGTCTCCTTCATTCGGCAGAGCGCATCCTCGCAGCGCCTCTGTTTTTCCGTTCGTTCCGCTCTTTTCTCTTCTTTCACTTTGTTTCTCGCATCAAAGAAGGACCCACTTCGCCTCCCACTCTGGGGAACGGAAAAGCAGATTGAATTATGCATAAATAATCGCCCCGCGCTTCGGTTTAGGGATGTGAGAACGTAAGGCTGTTAGGTGACAAAGCTTTGTCTGACGAACTTGCGAGCGCTTTCAGGTCACTGTTGGTGCCATTACAGAAACCCGGTGCTCTAAATTCCGCCTTTTATTCCAGAATGTTAACCTACCGATTTAGTTCTGTAACGGTTACCGCAAAAGAAGAAGTGCAAATTGTGATTAAACATCGAGGCGCTTGTAATTGCCTAGGGAGGGTGTTTTGACTGGGATGAAAACAGCACTTTCCAAAAATGTTGCGATGCTTGGAGAATAGAGACTGGCATATTCGGTTCTTCAGCTTCTGGAGACAACAGCTTATGAAATATTGTCCCGTTTAAAGCTTAAATATCCTTCTGTTTTTCTAAAGTGGAAGCAGGCTGAAAATTCACAGATTCACAACGGTAATCTCATTACTTTTGCTATTTTTAAAACATTGACAGCACTGTTGTGTGTCCTTTATTTACATCCCAGAAGCATGCAGCCTGTGGTCTTATGTATGCATGTCACAGAAATATAAATATCTTATATGTAAACACCATGGTCACTGACAATAACTGACTTTGAAATAACGGCCAAAACTAAACAAGGCCGGTGGCACCAATAAAAACACAGGCCAGCAGGAAAACCGATTTTGATGCATTTCAGTTGCTTCCATTTTATGGGCATACCATAACATGTGTTTCTCTGCTTTTATCTCCTAATAGCAAACACGACTCAAAGGGCACAATGAGGGGGAATTGGCTACGATCCCAGTACTCCCCACACTGAGCAACCCTGCTAACAGATCAAAGACCTGGAGTCAATAAACATTTTGTCCTTAACCTAGACTTACAAATAAGTGGAAAGTGTTGCTTTTGATCAATGTCAGCTATTTGCGGTCGTAATAAGGTGAACTCACCAAACTCATGTTCTTCAAGGCACAAGTTAACACATGCACTTAATTGTGAGTCAACGACACACGCTGAGTGAAAGCAGAACTAAGAGAGGGAGAGCGAAAGAACGTGCGAGCGAGAAAGGAAGTGATGCTGTCCATAAATTTGCAGTAGCGCTGTCGATTCTGATGTCGTTTGTTCAACAATGACATGAGCCAGCTTCAAATAAAAAAGATCTGGATAGAAAACAGGTCCCTCTGTATATTTGAATTCGTGGTAGTCAGGGACCAATCATTTTTTTGTGAGTGATTCATTGGAGCCCTTTTTTTAGAAATACAATGGGACATTTGAACCGCGTCCGAGTGACCATAAATAAGGCCCTGGATGCATATGTCTCAGCCCGCCCGTCCGCGACCCCCCCCCCCAGGCTGCCATCTGCGAGAGCGCTAAATTAGCAGGATGCCATCGGACAAAGCGGCTTCCCTGCAGGCCTTGTGTTGCTCTGCCAACAGAGAGCTGAGGGGTCTTCTGAAAGGTGGGTGAACTGGGCGCCAGCGTGTTCAAAACAAACCACCCCGCTGAGAGGGGGATTATGGGTAATGCCACTGGACAACAGTGACTCGGTGAAATAATGTCTTCTCCGCTCTTTGAAATACCTGACATGGGGGGCTTAGAGGGGTTTTGTAACGAGGGCCTCGTGCGACACAGAAACCGGAGCTGGGATGCGAGGGGGCTGGCGTGGCTCACAGCGGAGATGATCCCGGAATTCAGCTTTAATGTCAAATGCCAGCAGGGAAGGACGCGGGGGTAATGGCACACACCGGAGCAGGTGGCCAACGTAGCCGTAGCCCTAGCCATAGCCAGGGAGAGCTCCGAACAAGGCCCAGGGCGAGGCGGGAATCACACATGCCCCGAATGTGCGAAAGGAAGGCGATAAACTCCCAAAACCTCACCAAAATATGCGCAGCGTCAGATCGCTTACGAAAACGTTAGCGCCGAGCTAACGCTGCTGTAGCGCGCACAGCTGACGAGCAGCTGTGCCGGGCCCCGCTGTCATCGGGGCGGGCGACAAAGGCCGCTCTGACTCCGGAGCGAGACGCTCGGCCGGGACTCCCCAGGGGACGGTTCCAGTCAGGCACCGCCATGGGCCCCCCCTCACGGTTCCAGTCTCAGGCACCGCCATGGGCCCCCCTCATGGCCGGTCGGGCCCTCGACACGGTGGCCAGACCGCTGCCCGCACCGCACGCCCACAGACCCAGAGGGGATTACGAGCGCGCCCGGTGGGCAATAAAAGCGGTTGGCGCCAGGGCAGGCCCCACAGTTTCACGTTATCGCATCTGTCAGTGGGAAGCAAGGGGGTTGGATTTAGAGGGGGGGGGGGAGACATCTTGTTTCTTTTTCCCTGTCAAACCTCCCCTCAGCTGTCACAGTGGCTGCCGACCCTAAGGGTTGGGAAGAGGCACAGGAGACCTCAGACTATTGGGGGGGTCTCCATTGCCCTCCATTGCTCCATTGCCCTACACATTTCCAGTTCATCTGTCCGCAAGATGTTGATTTGTTCACACAAATCACTTAAGTATCTGCATCTTGTAGGCTAATTTGTTGAAGCCAGGCAGTCAAGATCAGCCATGAGTGTACTCAAAGAGAATAATCTCACAGTAGATCACGAGCTGCAGGCAGTTAAATTGGTATCATAATTAGGGAGCAAATTAATTAATTTTTCCGCTTCAGTAAGGTACTTAAACTCAATAAGTACACAGCAGGATAAATAAAAAATTTAAGATATTTAAGTTACTCTGGATAAGTCTGTCAGCGAAACAAACAAATTGCATTATGCAATCACATCTCATTGGAAATGTGTTCCTGATTAGTTCAGGTGGCAGTTTTGGAAAAGGATTCATACTGTATGTTCCTTTTTTTGGAGAGCTTACTTTATTGGCCTCAGTGGGCCATCTTGCCGGTTCTGCCCCGGTGGAGATTTGAGCATGCGTAAGTGAACTCTGTGGTCCTGTGACTAGGGCAGAAGCACACGGTATGACTGCTGGGTTCAGCTACGGGGCCTGCACCGGCTCAAAGAGGCCCCAGCAGGCAGATGCCCCCGGTGGGTGGGGGAGGAGAGGGTGACAGTTCCTCAGAGCGGTGAACTGTGGTCGACTGCGGCGCTTGGCTCCCAAACAAAATGGCACAGACAAGAGAACAAAGACAGGTCACCTCGCACGGTCCCTTCAGCTGCCACGGACAGAGGTCACATCCGTTAGGCACGGCTGGGGGCCTGCCCGGTCAGGCTGAGCAGAGTGAGTGGGCCTTTTTACCAGAGTTTTAACACAACTGGAGGCCCATCTTGTTACTGCACAGTGTCTTCAAAATGCAGGGTGCCAACTGCTACTTTCAGCTCTGCAACCCCACCAGCGGCCGCACTGGAAGACAACAACATTGATGCAGTTAGCAGAGCCAGCTACAGGTTTTTGTTGGCTCTAAATGAGAAGTAACCAGTGGCAACCAATCATGGAGGAAGCAATTGTAGACCGGGGGGGGAGAGAACAGTAACATCAAAGCACAATTCAAATTTATCTCAGGAAAATAAGGAAACATTTAAAATGTGAATTGTGTGACCTATCCAAGGTTGTGGCCTGAAACGACCACATAGACCACTTATGCCAGCAGTTAGAGCAGAGGGAACTGTAGGACCCCAATTTGCCATTGGTAGGGAGGGTATCCTTCAGACATAACTACAGTATATTTACTAGGTGGCATTAGGGAAAATTATCATAACAGATAGGGCCTGGATGCATGATAGGAGATGCCACTGCCTCATGTATAAGTGTCTCAGCCAGGAATACCATTCAGGAGCACTTAGCCTGGGTGTCTTAGGCAGTGGTCTGCTGGAGGTAGGGCTGCCACTATTACCTAGGTGTGTGTGTGAGTGTGTGTGAGGGTGGGGGGTTGAGGGGTGCAGAATCGGGATTATTTATCAAGTTAATAAAATGTTCAACCTCATAGTGTCACATAGCATTTTTCAAACACCCTCTTATTCACAGCAAAAGAATGGTCAAATTATAAAATGGCATAAAAACATATGGGAGGTGCTGTCTGGCTCATACTGGTCATCATTGATAACCCAAACTGAAGAAACCCAAAAAGAGAAACTCGGTATAGCAGGATGTTCTCGTACTCCTTCAAAGCTCCTCTCATCTGTGTCTCTTTAGGTTGCTAATCCTTCGGCTGCATGCATCTGTTTATCTCCCCTCTGGCCCCGACAGGCAGGTCGTTGTGATTTTAACTCCTCTTCTTCAGTCCGACGGAGCAGCCCCGAGAGCTACAGATCCTGTGATTTCCTGCCTGATAATGTGTCCCGTCCGTGCTGACGTTAGCCTGCCTTTCGCTTATATTAGCGTCTCTGCGGTGATATTGCCTTCTTTGTGCTGATACTGAATCCCTCATTTCCCCTGTGATAGCTCTATCTCGGGTCTTATCTGCCTGCCGTCTCCCCTCGGACACATTCTCATCCGCTAACGTCTCCAGCCTGCAAACGCACTCTGTCTCTGTCTCCACCCTCCCCCACCCAACTTCCTTATCATCTTTTCACTCTATCTCCCCTGCCAGGTATCCTTGCCCTCCCATTTTTGTGCAACCCCATTTTGTTTTTTGGCATGAAAACTTTTCACTTTCTCCTGTTTTATATTCGCCCTGTGAAACCAGCAACCTCCAAAGCAATGCATGCCTCTTAACCGCCGTTAACAAAGGTAACAGGGGTAGGAGAAAAGGGGTTGTGCTTCTACAGGCTCCCAGTCTTCTGAGATGAAAGGGCCGTTATTGTCTCCGTTGCAGGACCCGGGCCCTTTCTCTCAGTTTCCTGTACTGCCGCAACAAGCAAACAATTCTGCATGAAGGAATTAAGAAACATCATTGTTACTCTTGTTGAGCTGAAATGCTGTAAGAGCCTGCCTATATGCTATTTCTGGATGTTGCAAATGGAGGTTTAAGAATATACAACACACATCGGGAATTATGTGTATTATTTATTTATTTACTTATTTCTTACTTACTCACTTACTCAGTTAGTTATTCACTCACGTACTTATTTCCCTGTCTATTTTATGTAATTAATTAAGACAGTATGTCAGGTTGCTATTTGGTAAACGGCGCAACTGTAATGGCCATCTTTGTAATGCAATGGTTTTCTTTGCTTTGTGGGGGAGTGGGGGGAGCGGGTTGTCATTACAGTTTGCAGTTCAAAGCCCCCCCCCCCCCCCCAGCATGGTCAAACAGACACATCATGCATACAGAGGAGCTGTTGATGGCGCTCAGCCCAGAGCAATAAAGCAACCAGGAAACTGCCGGTCAACCTGTTGTCTTTGAACAAAGGTGTGGGGGCATGCTGGTGGTGGGGGGGTGGGGGGGGAGGGACTGTGGCCCCACCAGGGAAGATGCATGCTCTCAGGGAGCCCCAGTGCCTCTCCGGCCAGAGACAGGAAGCGCAGTGCGCTGGCTGAGACAGCACAGACACCCCCCTTACCTCCGCGGTGAATTCCAGCCCACGCCAGGGTGTTCTCAGGCATTCCCAAACCAGCTGGTGAGATAGTGCGAGTGTGAAGGAGGAGGGGGGTACCCTGCGGTCTCCGTGCAGAGACACACCCCGACCAGGCTCATGATGCACCCCCTCATCAGGCTGGTTTTAACGTTTTATCAGGACCCCCCAAAACTCCCCCCCTCGTTGGAGCAGTGGCTCTGCTCTGAGGCATGAAGGGAGCCCGAAATTCCTGCTCCTGCAAGCTCAAAGTTTCTGATTTACAGTGTGTAATACGAGCGCGGACCTCATCTTAAGTTATCGCCGATGCTCTGTGAATTTTTATTTTGCTCTTAAATTATTCAGCAGAAATGCATTTTCTGTTTAATTTAGGGCCCTTGGTGCAGTGTGTACTTGAGCCATCCGGCTAAACTACCTCTGCTTCCATTTTCACATGCTTACTGATTTTTCCAGAAAACTTTACATCCATTTCAAGGTCTAGTAAGAGTCATGAATACGCTAGTGTCTATGTATTGTGTGATAGCTTCTTCATGTTAGTTTGTGATGACACATACTGTCGGTGGTGACACTACGTTAGCACTGTTTGCTTAACCATGTCAATGCACTTTGTGAGTCACTCTGAACTTGTGATAAATGACTAAATGTAAAAATTTAATGTACTTTACATTTAGTCATTCTGAGCTTGTGCTAAATGACTAAATGTGAAAATGTAATGTTCTTTACATTTAGTCATCCTGAGCTTGTGCTAAATGACTAAATGTGAAAATGTAATGTTCTTTACATTTAGTCATCCTGAGCTTGTGCTAAATGACTAAATGTGAAAATGTAATGTTCTTTACATTTACTCATTCTGAGCTTGTGGTAAATGAATGCACTCAGAAAGACAAGTATTCCCCCAGACCGACACAGTGAAGTGTGAACCGTCAACCACAGAAGACAGTTGCCGTTGATTCGTTCCTGTTAACCAGGGTTTTTTTGTGTGTGTTGGGTCCCACCCTAACCCCTCTTCACATACCCCCTCATTCATATGCTGAAAATGCTGCGAAACCAGTCTTATCATCAAAGGAGAGCCTTGTGAGTGTTTGTTTCCTTAGGCATGAAAATCAAGGTGCTTTGTCTGTGTATTTGCTCAGATGAACAGACTTGTAGACTTCAGGGGTGTGTCTGTGCACATATGTATTCATATACTGTATGTGTGTTTGTGTGTACATATCACGCACTATCACTAATAATTCTCAAATTTTCTGTATAATTTTTACTGTTTTCTGGGGCAGTACTGCCCCTGACTTTGTTAGCATTGTCGATTGAGCACATGAAAACCAAGGCTAATGCTAACTTCAGCTTTTACTGTCAGCTGAGAAAACAACAGCTGCCTTTGTCTCCATTCAGTCTGCATTATGGTAAATGTACACTATTTAAAGACATATAAAGAGTATAAAGGTGCGCATAATGATTAAAATCACATCTTCCTGCAGCTATTGGCTCCAGCTGGCCTTTAGCATTCACTGACTCACTTTCTGGTACTTGTTAACTTTTTAACAAGTTTATATGAGCGTAATAAAGAGAATTTCCTGCTAGCAGAAACAGATTTACTGTCAAACCACATTATCTCTCTCCATGTGTGAAGCGGTCGGGCTCTGCAGAGAGAGGAAGGGGTTAATAACGGCCTGGGAATCCCAGCGCCTCGCACACTTGTCGCCCGCTGCCTGATGACCTCACCAGTGCTCTGGGTGAGATTAGGCTTGGGACGGCCTGGAAACTGCACTGAGAAGTAAAGTCGGTCAATATTTGTTTGCCAGCCCCTGCCACCCACAGGGGAGGTGGGGGGTGCATGTTGACAGGGTTGTGGGGCCTCGCTCGCAGGCTGCTGCCGTAGGTTTGCACTGGGGGTTCAAAGGTCACGCCGCGCGTGGGGGACCGTATGTCCTGGCCTTCTCTCCCATCTGTTAAATAGTGTCCTGTGTGTACGAGAGGTGGAGGGATGGTGAGAGGGACACGTGAACGAGGTGCCCTCGTGAGCCAAACTTTAATATTTCACCCGTTGAAGAGTTGGATTTCAGTTTGTTTTTCTTTTCAAAATTCTTAGTGTTCTAGAACTCTGCTTTCAGTTACCAGTGACGATTCTTAGATCAGCATTAGAATGTTCAGTTAATAACATTTTAATCACATATTTGTGATCTCACGCCTTAAAGGGATTAATAAACAGGTACATTCAGTCTGGTGACTGAATGACTGGCGATTGCCAGACTGTCGAAAGTCTCCTGCAAATGGTGTAACTTTCAATTCAATTCATTCAATGTAGGAAAGGAATTGAAACTGTTTTTCAATGAACAAACTGAATTAGATTTTTGAATTTGAATTTTTGACTGATACGAAAGGGAACTGACCCAAACTCTGCATGGTGTAAGGAGAGCATGAGGGTGAAGCTGCCGGGGGGGAGAGGGAAGGGGCACGGGGTTGGGACAGTGTGCAGGATGGACAGCGGTGCCTGGTGGAGTTTTGGGATTCCTGACCATCACGTCCCGCAACAGACGGGCCTTGTTCAGGGGCCACAGTTGTTCCAGGAGACGGAGAGCCCAATTTCTCTCCCCCCTCCCTCCCCCCCCTCCTCCTACCAGATGCTTCTGGACAGCTGCAGGGTGATACCACATACATCCAGGTGGGGGAGCCAGAGAGTGGTAGGGTAGGTGGGGGCGGGTGACATTTTGTGCCTAGAGGCAGTTCAGGGATGTCAACAAAATTATAGACCAGGCTCAGTCATCGCCCCCAGAGCGTATGAAGCTGATCCAGTTAAGAAAGTAATTAGCACAGCCGTGTGATTGCTGATTATGAGGACATACCTTGCCACAGGACAAACACCTGACCGGGGAATGAAACGCCGAAGAGGGAGAAACCTTGAGTTTTGATCCACTCTAATCTTTGCTACAATAACCAGTTTAAGGAGGGAAACCGGAGGGCTGACGTTGGCATTCTTCTGCGTGGGTCGTGTTCAGCGAGAGATTAGAAATAATTCTGCTTAGCAGGCTCCTTTTCACAGAGCTGTTTCCTTACGTTTTATCCCTGTATGCAGCCGGCCGGCTCAGCTTAAGTACCCTGCTGAAAGACAGTGTTCCTCCTGCCATTTTAACATATAACTTTCTGGATACAAGGCTGAAAACATTAACATTTTTGACCACAAAACCATCCACACAGCAGGCTGGGTAGTGTTCCACATGGTCTCTACTAGACCTGGGCCAAATACATATTTGACAAACTTCAACATAGCCTACATGCATGTGTCTCTAAAATGTGAAAATGTGCAAGATCCTGCAGATTTTTATAATCCTGAGAATTTGCAACATAACATGGTAGGAAGCAAAATAAACAAAATACCATCGTCAGTAACCTGCAAGAAGTCTGCTGGCATCAAAATTAGTCAAATAATTATTTGACCCAGGTCTTTTTTCTATGGACAACTGGGCCCATTTGAATTCAGCCATCCCTGGACCACTGAGTCAGAGGTTGGAAACATTATATTATTTTTACAAAGAAAGATTATGGAAACTCTGGGTGTTTTTCCCTTCTCGTAGTTGTCTCATAATTCGGATGAAGTGCACCCTTTGTGGTGGTATGCTACGGTTCGTGTTTTTGAATAAGTATGTGCACTATGGAACGTAAAAGCAACCGGGGCTCCAGAAAGGATAGCAATCCGTTGGATCGTGTGTTGCTGGAAGAAATGAATTGCAATTCCCCACTTGTAATGAAACATAGATAATTATATGCCATTATATTCTGAAACAGGAGAATCCATGTAAAAATAAAACTGGATAATGGCATTGACCAAGGATTTAATGGCAGAGAATAAAAAATGAATACTTTTTTTTAGCTGTCCATAGTCCATAGCATAATCATTCACTTTCCTCTTAAAGTGAATTATGGGGTATAATACTATAATAGTAATACTAACATCAGTTGCTGTTCATATGCATCCTGGGTGATGTAATTACACCAATACTACTGCTATTACAAATAAGTATTGTTATTGCATTGCAACTTATTTTGTGTTATCTTGTCTTCTTAATTATCTTCTTTTATTTGGTTGTCTGATAGTTTTAGGAGTGGTGTAATATTACATTATGAATTTACTCAGTTGAATATTTGCTGAGCCAGTTCAGGCTAAATACTTGTGTAGTGCTGGCATTGCTATATCTGCCTTTGTTTCTAGTGCAGAAGGCTATCAGTGGCGAGTGAAGCAGGTCAGACTAACACGTGACCTATGGCCGAAGATTGGGCTTTCGATTCCCGTCGCAGTAAAACTCTTGCGGTTTCTTTTTTTGCTGTTGTTCCTGGAACGCGGTGTTGACATGCGCGCAAATTAGCTGGCCTGAAACGAGCTCATCGGAGGAAGTGGGGGTGTGAGCGATTTTTGGCCGGCCGCAAGCACTTTCTCAGACGGAGACACAGAACAGAAGCTCTCAGGATGTGGCCCCCACACACACAAAACCTTGGTTTAAAAAAAAAAAAGAAAAAGAAAGGGGGGGGGGGGGGGGTGAGGACTAAATTTGGCAGCAAGCCAGCATAACTTTTAATCCACTTTTTAACAACATGAAGCCACACACAGCACAGAAGGCCTCTGAGCTCTAGTCTGTAAAGCAAGGCGGTGGGCGAGAAGCCACTCAGTGTGCGTAGCCCCGTGCGTGTTTGTATTCATTTTTCCTTTTTTATATATAGGATTAATTTGCCCCTGGGGTCAAATGGCATGCAGAGGGAGGAGGCAGGAGTTAAAGGCGGCCTTGGGGGCTCAGTTGCAGGCATGGGTAATACAGTCTGATGGGGAATAATGTAGCGCATGGTCAGAAAATACCATTAGATGTGACCTTGCACAGTACACATATTGATGGTAAAACCACCTGAAAAAAACGTGCATCGTCACTGAGCACCACATAAGTGCTGCAGTTATTTAAGGTCATCATGCATAAAAGTACAGATTTTCTTTGTCCTGGGGCTCACAAGTAGCAGAGGGAGAAGAAAAATAATGGTGAAAATGATTCCTAAAACTGGAATTAGCTGCTCTTTGTTAGCGGTGAGAGAATTTCTATTGAGATGCTACAGCCAACAAGGGCACAAAAACCCGCGGAGCACTGAATTGTAAGTAGGGCTTAGTCACATCCTACACATGACTTCACCTGCACTCTGGCAATTGTTAATTCAAAAACGTTACTTTCAGACCCTTTTAGTTTGGAATACCTAAGGTTGAGTCACCATTCGGTCATCATAATTTAGGGGGGAGTGAGATTTGGCTGTAGGCATTCGAGACGTACGAGGTTCGCACTGATAAGGACAGACGAATGGTCCGAATACCGACACCTTCGCCTGTCTGAGGCGAAACTGACAGCGCCTGGGATCCATCAGTCCAACTGGCGGAATTCAGAGTATGGTCGAGCAGGCCTGACGCTAATGTAGCACACGGTTACCTCAGCGCTAACACGACGCGTACACCAGAAGCCTTGTTTAACAGCCACTCGCGACGGGTCAATGAGGAATTAAAGGTCCACAGCATTCATAACTCTGTCCTTGAAAGATTCTGGAATGTGTGTGCGTAGTAGTATACCTCGCTAAACATTTCGCCCGGGGTCGATTTTCAAATGTTTTCTTTATTCCCCTTTCTTTGCTTTTATCTGACGCTCCATGGGTGCGTGCTAAAAAGAAAACCGACTGCAGTAAACGACAGCGCTGATATTCTGCCAAGGAAGGCTTTGAGACTTTTAATCATAGAAGTTTCATTCATATTCATTGGTTGGAGGCGCAAAGACACAAACCAAACAATCTGCCTTTCACCAAAACGCGGCTCCCGTGGGAGGAGACCGGGCCCATTTGAGCCCCGTGCCAACTTACGGGTGCTCCTTTATTAATAATGCATTTATGCATTCACAGAGGGAACAAATAAAGAGTTCAGCCCCCTTGAGCCAAAACGAAAGACAGCATGAAAACACATGTTTAAAAAAAGATCAAAGGTGGATGAATATATTCGGTTTCCCTGGTACTGAAAACATGTTAATTTTTTTCAAAAAGGACAGGACCTTGAAGGCAGTTTAGCATTAGTAGCGGCTGGTAATAAAGAGGTTGTGTGCTTGCCTACCAGCTGGTGAGTGTGGAGTCCAGGCCAGGTGATAGACAGCCCTAATAAAGGTGAGGTCCCACCTGGTGGGCCCAACGTTACCCTGACCTCCTGAACCACTGGGCAGCAGGCAGGTACCCGGAGCAGTTGTAATCTCAGCAGGTGTGCATATCCCCTGGGTTCATTATACCCCAAACTGCTCTGTGGGGTGAATTCCTTTGACTGGACTTCTCATTTCAACAGGTTGGTTTCAACTACCAAATGCCATTTTCCTTCAATCACAATGCCTTGTATACAAACCTCCTTTAGAAAATACTTGCTGCAAATTCAATCACCATTACAATTCCATAAAGACTACAAATGTAAACAGAGGTTACTCGGCAACGGTGTATGCGTATTTAAGTGCACACGTTTTGCAGTAGCCCTTGCACAATGACCTATTATTATTATTATTAGAAAGCCGTCCCTTGAAGGACGCATACCTAGCGAGCTCTTGGCAGCGGTGTGAGTTTGTGGAGGTAAATCGCAAGCACGGCTGCAGCCGGTGGATGCGGGAGCGTGAAGCGGCGAAACGTGTGGACACACGCAGTACCGAGCAAGGTTTATGGGCTCGCAGTAAACTACCTGGCCATAACCACAGATTTAAAAATAATACTAATAATATTTTAAATCACCCGATACACCTTGCATTAACGAAAGGTCTGTCTACTTACTGTTGCAGCCAAAACATTTTGCTGCATCGGCTGAATCACTAAAGACAACCGATACTAATAACAATGGATGCTTGGTACTGCGGATGGTGGGCAGAGCGTATGCTCGGTAACATTTCTAGTAAGGAACTAGAATTTCTTGTAATTCAAAAAGAGAACAGAAGGAATGCAAGCGCTTATGGGGATGCTAAAGGATCTCTGCTAGTACGAGTGAGGTCACTTAGAAACAAGTGTCAGTAATTTAAGAATATCCAAACAAACACAATTGAAGCAATGCTAAACACAGGGCCATACATCATCTTAAAGACCCCATCAATTGAATTTATCAAAAACAATTGACTTGAATCATGCAAGGTACTTTCACGTGTTAAAAATGAACTTGAAACTTCAATGCAGTTACATTCGTGATTCCATTAAGTTTATTTTCAATGAGAATGTACGGCACTAGCAAAAAAGGAAAAAACCCAAGCCTTGTACATTAAGAATGTTTTTTTATTAAAAAGGGGAGGGAGGGGGAGAGAAAGAAAACCTTCCAATCCCTTGACTACAAGTGCGTCCCAATACATAAAAGTTGGCAGTGATGGCTGGGATGCTAATTTTCACAAAGAAATCCGAGATGCAAATGAGTTCTTATTTTGGAATTACAAAAGGAGCCTACACGGTTTCCATCGCCACTCCATTCTGAGCTAATTAAAAATAAAAACCCAGAACGGTCACTGACCTGGAGGCCTAGTAAACCAAGAAAAATTTACAACGAAGACAGCCAGCCTGCAAACGGGTGGCTCTGATAGTCAAGAGCTTTTTGTCGCTTTAAAAAGGTAGATTCTGGACGCTGTCAGAAATATTAATTAGTTCCCGAGCGGGTTAGGTTGCCACGGCGATTGGCCATAGCGAAGAGTGAGGGGGAGACTGGCCACCGCGGGATCGGAGGGAAATATAGCATGGCTCCCCCAAGGTGTTCTACGACACTGTACAATACAGCACGGGACCAACACAAACCACGAAACACACTCTCTGCACTTTGGACAGAACCATGACACCCTCTCCAGAGTTAGCATCATCAAGCGTTGGCATTTTGTTGCCAGGAGCAGTGTTAAATAGATGCCAAATAGCGAGTTTCAGATACGTTGGGGAGTTAACCTTCGCGAAAACAGAGAGCTCGACAGCCCCTCCCTTCCCTCCAGAAGAGATCAGGCAAATTGAGTAGATCGGAGATGCTGAAGCAGGAGGTAGCCTGGAGCAGACCTCTGCTCTTAGCGTCAGCTCTTCACCAAAACACAAAGCAAGAGCGACACCTGCTGGTGACCGACTTAATGGCATTTTTACGCCCGGGTAGGAAACGGAAACGGAGTTGCGACAGATTCTGCCCAAATTTTAATGCAAAGCTAAAAAATAAAATAATGGAGCGTTAAATAGCATTACCTGCAACATACGGATCAAAACATTCTACTGTTATCTCAGCAAATTATCCATAACAAACAAGCAAGTGTACTGCACTTTGGAATATTAATTCTAGAAAAAGTGCCAGAATTGCCATTTACAAATATGTATTCCACAGATGACAACTGGATTTTAAGGAGCTTTTGGCAACTGTCACTTTGGGTTATGGAATTTGACCAAATGCACTAGCCTTGAAGCTGTCCACCCACGCAGTCCGCAGGGGATAGAAGGGAATTTGTGTTCTTTAACTCAGCCGTGGGGAAGTCAGTACATATCATAGAGCTGCAGCTAGTTTACAGTGTCCAAGCCTAATATGTACTGCACCAGTACACAGAGCTGGTATATACACACTGCACCAGTACACAGAGCTGGTATATACACACTGCACCAGTACACAGAGCTGGTATATATACACACTGCACCAGTACACAGAGCTGGTATATATACACACTGCACCAGTACACAGAGCTGGTATATATACACACTGCACCAGTACAGAGTTGGTGTATACACACTGCACCAGTACAGAGTTGGTGTATACACACTGCACCAGTACAGAGTTGGTGTATACACACTGCACCAGTACAGAGTTGGGTGTATACACACTGCACCAGTACAGAGTTGGTGTATAGCAGACCTGTACACAGATCTGGTATATACTGCAGCATCACGGCGCTGGTATATACTGGATACATTGAATTTTACCTGGTCTGTCATGTCAATGCACAGAATTTAGCTGCACTTGTGCGTTTTCACTTGCTGTCAGTTCTCCATTTTCAAAAACAAGGCTTTAGACCCTGCTTATAAACAAAGTACATCCGAATTATGCAAGGAAAAGAAAAGTCGATTCATATATACATACATTTTTCCTTTTACACATCTGTCGCATGCGTTTTAGTCGAAGAAAAAATGCAACCAGACGCAAGTGTTAAATAGAAATGTAGCACAAGGAACTCCTGAGCGGTGCGTTTCCCGCCAAAACACCACTATACACGAGAGGTAGTACAGCTGGACGGGGTAGTCGGCTCCCCTCTTCGCTCCTTGCGAGGAAAGTACAAAAAAAGGAGCCACACGAAGTGTGGTGCCACTTCCTGCTCCGAGGCAAAGGGGCGGGGGGGGGGCGGGAAGGCCGACGGCCCCCACCTGAACGCACTGGACCAAACAGACCTGGACCCCGAATGCTGTGGAGTTGTGTTAGCCTGAGCGCCCGCGGCTAGCGCAGCTCAAGCTCGGCTTGTTGTTCCCTTTGTGTTATGAAACCCCTTGCATATCTGTAGTGCTGCTGAACAGACAGTTGTGTTGCATATAGGATGAAGAACCTGAATGTGTTAGAATTATACTTTAAAAATAAAAAAGACGAATCCTTTGCGTGTCGCTCCCTCCCCGAGGGACCCGTCAGCGCAGGAGCCCGGGAGGCAGCCACGGGACGATGTCTCAGTGTCCCATAAAAAGAGTAAAAATAAAAAAAGTACCACAGTTCACATCACAGCTGCCAAATCTCTCTCCACACAGCTGTTAATGCCCCCCGAAAACGCCCCGCCCTCCCTCAATCCCCCTCCTTCCCAGCACTTGTTCTTACGGCTTTTCTAACAAAGACGTCCACGTCACACACTGGCCAGGATGACAGACTAGAATTGTAAAGTGTTCCGTTTTTAATCAGACTGATAACAATTCTCAAATAAAGTCCTATAAGAGCTCAAAAAATCTTCAAAACTAAAACATACTCTTTTTCTTAGCTGAAAAAATTTCACCAGTAATAAACACCTTACAAATACCAATTTGTTTTTTTTTTTTTCTCAAAAATATGAACATAAAGTGAAAAGTCTGATTATGGGGGGGAGGGGGGGCAGAGGGCGACTGTTTAGAGCGAAAGCAGAATTCCTAAATGAGTGAAAGAAAGGAAACGGGCGCGGCCCGGGCCCCCCGCCCCCCCCTTCAGGGGGAGTGTTTTTGGCGTTTGGAATGTCGCGGGCCCGCCCTGTCCTCGTCGCTGTGCTGCCCGTCGCCCGCGCCCCTCCTCCCCCGCCGCGCCCTCCTGCTGTCCGCCTCCTCGCGCTCGCTGTCGCTCTCCTGCTCGCGGTACACCCGGCGCCTGCCCGTCCTCCGCGGGCGGATCTCCTCTTCCTCCTCCTCCTCTTCCTCCTCCTCCTCCTCTTCGTCTTCCTCCTCCTCCTGCCGCCGCTGCTTGGCGGTCCGTCTCTGCGGCCGGGGCTCCGGTTCGGCGCACTTGCGGGCGCGGCGGCGGAGGTAGCTGAGGCCCGGGGCGAGCCGGTGGAGGAGCTCCTGGAACTGCAGCTCGGTCTTAGCCATGTAGCCCAGGACGGCCGTGCCGGGCTGGTTGTACTCCTCGGCGTTGGAGAAGACCAGCTTCATGTCGTCCAGGAAGTCGGTGCAGTGCCGGTACTGGCCCTCCGAGAACTTGCGCCGCATGGTCTGGAAATCCATGGGGTTGGAGATGATGTCCAGGTAATCTTCAGCCTCTTCCACAGACACCGGCTCCCTGTGGGGGGGGGGGCACACCAGCTATCAGTTACACCCCCCAATTTATTCCAGAAAACCTGCTGTTCAAAGGGTGATCCACCAGTATTCACTGCCCTTGTGCCCCTTAACGTAACCTTTATTTGACGAGGCTGTACCTGTGTACACCAATACATTGAAATTGCACTTGCATAATTTCTCTCAAATTTTTCACAAACAGGAGGAGGGGTCTTCAGCCCGCTGGGGTGAAACTGGCACTACTAAACGACATTAAAAGAACTGAGAGCAGGTTTCTTAGTGGCTGCTGGGTAAGTCCATGTCAGTTTAACCCACTTTTAATTCACCGATTTCAATTCAATTTGGCATTATGATTTGGCCATAAAAAAAATCCACTGGAACTAAAGTTGCACTTGCCTCCGATTGTTAATCTGGCAGACATTGTGCAAACTTTGTTAGTTAATGTGACTCCATGACTGACTTGCCCCATCGCCATGACTGTAGGTCATAGAGAAATCTTCTTACATCACTTCATACCTAGGTCTTCTTTGGTATCATCTTTTACATGTATATAACGTTCACCCCAAAATGAAAGGTAAAGGTTGAAATCTGATTCGCAAAAAAACCTGCATGTTAAAATGTATACAATTTTAATCAAAGTTTTTGCAGCACAATTTTGTAGCACACCACATCAATTGCTTTTCATTATTATAGGCAGCAAATACCCACAAAAAACAAATGTATAGAGAACCCTCCATAATGTTTCATTTTCCAGTTCAACTCAATGGAAAAAATATTCAGGAGAAACAATTATTTTCATATCTACTGCATATGTGGCAGCAGCATGATGGTTTGAGGCCCATTCGATAAATAAATGATGGGTCTTTGAGCTACAGGGCCCTCCATAATGAACTATTGAAATCATGCACCTGAATGTTTCTTCACTTTGGCAATCGGGCACCTTTTAACTGATCGTTATAGATTGAAAGAAGTGTGAGCAAAGTTATGACAGTGAATTAATCCCAAAACATTGAAAAATATATGCCAATTTCAGACAGCAATCTAAAGCTTTATTGCAGGGATCAGCAACTCACGGTTCTCGAGGACCGAGATCTGCTGGTTATCCACCCTCCCTTTACCTGGGAGTCAGGTGTCATGACAGCCTGGCCAATCAGCAGGGCTAATTACCCACGCTGGGCCCAGGGTAGGACCTGTGCGAGGCGGGGCGCGGGGGCCAGCTCACCTGAAGGGCCAGCTGTAGCGGAACCTGACCAGTTTGGTGAGGACCTCCTCACACTTCTCCAGGTCCTGCTCCTGTCTGCTCAGCCTCCGGGAGCTATGCTGCACCTGCAGGGACAGGAGAGCCCGTTCTCAAACACCAGAGCCAGGGACGAGAGTACATCAACTCCGCTAGCGTCGTCTCTCTCTCTCTCTCCGTGTCTCTCGCTCTATCACTCTCACCATCGCTCTCCTTCTCTGTCCCTTTACGAGTCTCTCTCTCTGTCACTCCTTCCATCAGTCATCTAGAACATTACAGAACTCAAATGGGAACTGAAGCAACTTCACGGGGAACCGTTTGGTCTTTCATGCGAAATGTCACAAAGAATATTTTTTACTGCTTCACGGTGTCTTTATCACACACACACACACACACACACACACACACACACACACACACACACACACACACACACACACACACATCCCACCTTAAACAAAAACACACCTTCCTCTAATCAGCCCACAAAAGTGACAAAGAACAACATGTAATGGACCCAGGCATTCCGATGGTTGAATAGAGAGTTGGCTAGCTGGTGAATGGTACCCCCCGCTTTCGTGCCCGTATTGCCAGGGACCAGCGTTCAAACAATTCGACGGCATGCACGCAAATAATGTTCCTCCCCGGGTCTGTCTGTCAGCCTGTCAGTCAGTGGCTGGGTGTCCTGGGGGTGTGAGATGCCATCGGGGCCCGGGTGGGGGGCCCATAGCTCGGATTCTCGCGCCTGACGAGCGGCGGCGATGGCTGTAGCGGTTAGCGGTTAGCGCTAGAGGCTCCCCGGGCTCAGCCGGTAATCAGGAGGGAGAGTGCGCCGGGCCACTAATAAAGATGCTTGGCGGGTCTGGGCTAAGGCGGATGTGCACTGCCGGAGAGCACATACAAAAGCAGACCCCCCTCCGATAAAAGCCAGTCTGCACCTGTCCACTAAGTGGGGGTCCTGGGGGCTCCGCAGAGCCTAATATTCCTCCTCTGGAGGGTTTCTAACAATGTAACGTGACCTTTACTGCACTGACGATCACAAACGGCAAGATAAGGCCTCTCTTTACAATTGCCGGTAAGAACATGTAAAAGCACACGATCCTGTCATTTTCAAAATATAATTTTTTTGCACATTTAAAAAAAAATATATATATATTTTGCCAATAAAAATGTCACAGCTCTTTAGCGCAACCTTTATCACCAACTTCAAAAGCTTGAAGGTTTCAAAGAGACGTTAAGATTGAACCGTGACGGCAATCTGCAAGAAAATTGAAACAGGAAAACTGGCGTGTTGTTTGAAGAGCGCTTGAAATCATTTTTTAAAAACTATTTGAAATGCACCAGAAAACTTTTGGGAGAACGTATTTGATTTCAGACAAAGCTTTGACAAAGCGCTTTTCATCCCCCCTATCAAAAACGCTGCAAAGGTAACTAAAAAAACTGTCCCAATCAGTATCCGAGCGGGATTTAAACAGTCATTGAAAATTACGGATGATATGTACATGCTGGAAATGACAAAAGCCATAATGCGATCAATTTTATTCCCCAGCAAGCGTTTCCAAACGGAAATAATGAAATGCTGGATCTGGAAGAGGGACGGTAGAGGAGCCGGACGGAGAAGAGCCAGGCGGCGCAGAGGGAAGAGGACACTGCTGACGCGTACGGCACACACACACACACACCGCCCATAAAGATGGCGGGGCGAGTGTGGCGTCTCGTTCTCTCGGCGGTCTCACCGGCTCGTCGCTGTCAGGGGGGCTCCCCGGAGACCCCTTCTGTCGGCCGCCTCTGGAGCTGGGAGGGGTGGCCTTCTTAGGGGGGGCCTTGCTGGCGGGCTTGGCGCGCGAAGACGAGCGCTTGGCCTTGCTGGGCTTCCTCGATCGCACTGCGGAAAAACACACACAACCATCACGGTCACCATCACGGTCACAGCCACCATCACCGGAAAAAACAAACACAACGATCACGGCCACCATCACCATCACAGTCACCATCTTTTAGGCGGTTCCCCTTCGTAATTATCCAACTCCACACTTTCATGACTCAGACGTCAAATGAACTGCCATCTTGTCAAATCGATTTGTCGTTCATTTTGGATTTAGCTCTAAAAGTGCTGCAATTGTAGAAGTTGTTGCTCAGTACAAACTCTACAAACTAGTTAAGTGTGCTATGCAGTAGATATGATTCAGTTTCTTGTTTTTGTTATAAATGTAAAAAATGCATTCACAGTGCAGTAGAACAGCTCTCCATAGAAAGCCAGCTTGTGTGTACACTCCAGACTCATAAGACACAGGCAGACCGGCTGTGCGTTTCTGCCACTCGAGTGTACGGCAGGGGCATCGAAGCCCCCCCCACCCCACCCCCACCCCCACGATCGTCAATACCATGAGGGGGCTGGAGCGACAAGACAAAGAAAAGCCCAGGAGGAGCCCTTTGTCCCCACACCCCAAACCCAAAGGGAAAGGCCGAAATACGGCAGACGTATGGCGTGAGCGCTAATGAGCCTCCCCCCCGCCCCCCCCCGCCCCCCACCCCCCGGCGTGACCACAGCCCGTCACAACACTGGCATTCCAGCGGATTTCACAGTCCTGCGCCGGGCTTCGCTGAGATCCCCCTGCCACATACGGTGTGCTAAACCGGACTGAAGAGACAATGGCATCAAAACCCCCGCCGCCCCGGCCCAACGACAGCGCCCGCGGAGGGGACGATAATGCGAGGAGAAGTCCGGAGCGCATTCCCAGAATTCCTATCACTCAACACCTTATTTATGGTGAGGTCTTCTTTTGTCCTACGCGAGATCCCCGCCACGGCTGCGACCGTTAGAAGGAGCGGGCCCCCACCCCCACGGCACTCTGAGCATTACATCACCACCGTGCAGGGTCCGCCCTCACACCCCATTGGCTCTCTGGAGAAAAGGGGGCCGGGCCTGGAAGCTGGCAGTTGTGCCTGACTGATTTAGCGCAGGTACGGTATAGGCTAGCTTTAGGCCATTTGTCCGCCTGTCAGCGCTTCTTTTTGGAGGGGTTGTCGACCCTCTATCACAGCAAGTCCTTCACTACATTAGCGCCCTATTAAACACTCACATTTGGAGATGCTGTGATGAAATTAGGGAAAAATAATCCCCCCCTTTCCACTGCAGTCTTATCGTCTCACTAATTTGCCGCCACTCCAGAAAGCAGATGGACCCGAGATAAAAACAGCTACTTACAACATTCATGTGCAAAGACAACAGGAAACAATATTTTCCCACTATTAAGAATGTTTTGTGTACAACCCCACCCTCTTCATTTACTGTGCAATGCAATACAAATCTAAACTGTTACCACCAGTCCTCAAATGACACTATAAAAAGGACAATGCCCTTAAAAAAAGACCATGTCGAATTAAATAGGGTACATAAAGAAATCTGGGATTATTTTTTAAAGTATATTAGGCTGTGTGGCGATCCTGAAATACAATTACTGTGTATGTTCAGGCCATTTTATTTCTATAAGTCTCATTTGATAGGTTGACTTGTCATTTAGCAAACGTTTCAAAAGCAATAGAAATTGGAATGGGGGAGTGGGGTGCATAATTAGAAGAACTTACAATAGTGTCCAAATTCATTGTCATCATTATTTTCCTCCTCCTCTTCTTCCTCCTCCTCTTCCTCCTCTTCATCAGATTCTTCTTCCTCCTCGGAATCTTCCTCTTCCTCAGAGTCCTCATTATAGTTTCTGCAATATCAAATACACAGAAATGAATGAACTACCAAAATGCCTTCATACGTTCACATTTGGATTTTTCATTTTTACCCCAGAATGTACTGACAAAAGGGAATTCATATATTTTTCTCAGTATCTGAAATTCAGTAACAGGAAACTTCTGACATCTCCACACAAACTACACCCACAGTCATGTAACATTAGTGTAGGTTTGTGTCGGGACAGGCAGTCGTGTAAACTTTGTTACTGCGAGAGAGTGAATGTGCATTTGCAAGTCACCCATAAAAGGTAAATGTATGATGTGTCAGTGGTGGGCTTATAAACAATTTTAACTTCATTTTAAATTAAAATGAAAGTAAATAAAATAAATGACAAGATCCATGCATGACGCTGTTCAGGTGTCTTTTTGGTTTCAGAATCTCTGCGTGTGACGATGGTTTTTAGAGTGTATTTTTGGTTTTAGAAGCTCCAAGTATGATGGTGGTGTTTCGGGTATATTTTTGGTTTTAGAAGCTCCACGTGTGATGGTGGTGTTTTGGGTGTATTTTTGGTCTTAGAATTTCTGCGTGTGATGGTGGTGTTTCGGGTATATTTTTGGTTTTAGAAGCTCCACGTGTGATGGTGGTGTTTTGGGTGTATTTTTGGTCTTAGAATTTCTGCGTGTGATGGTGATGTTTCGGGTGTATTTTTGGTTTTAGAAGCTCCACGTGTGATGGTGGTGTTTCGGGTGTCTTTTTGGTTTTAGAATCTCTGCGTGTGATGGTGGTTTTTAGAGTGTATTTTTGGTTTTAGAAGCTCCACGTGTGATGGTGGCGTTTCGGGTGTATTTTTGGTTTTAGAATTTCTGCGTGTGATGGTGGTTTTTAGAGTGTATTTTTGGTTTTAGAAGCTCCACGTGTGATGGTGGTGTTTCGGGTGTATTTTTGGTTTTAGAAGCTCCATGTGTGATGGTGGTTTTTAGAGTGTATTTTTGGTTTTCGAAGCTCCACGTGTGATGGTGGTGTTTCGGGTGTCTTTTTGGTTTTAGAATCTCTGCGTGTGATGGTGGTTTTGAGAGTGTATTTTTGGTTTTAGAAGCTCCACGTGTGATGGTGGTGTTTCGGGTGTATTTTTGGTTTTAGAAGCTCCACGTGTGATGGTGGTTTTTGTGGGCGTGGTCGGGCGGAGAGCGTACCGCCCCCTGGTGCAGCGGCGGGCCACGGTTGGCTGGCAGGCGGGACAGAGCCACTCCCCCTCGGGGATGCGATGCAGGACAGGGCGCAGGCAGAACAGGTGGAAGGCCTTGTTACACTCGTCACAAAGGATCAGCTTGTCATCCTCTCCTGTGGGGGGGAGAGAGAGGGAGAGAGGGAGGGAGAGGGAGAGAGGGGGGGAGGGAGGGAGGGAGAGAGGGAGAGAGGGAGGGAGAGAGGGAGAGAGGGAGGGAGGGAGAGGGAGAGAGGGGGGGAGGGAGGGAGGGAGAGAGGGAGAGAGGGGACAGGGTCAGGGTCACAGCACACACACCGCCCTTCACGCAAAAAAGCCAGCGCGCAACAACACTTATGAACGCAATTATCCTGCGAATTAATCAATTTATCCTTTGAGGAACTAAAGCTCAATCTCAATTCACAGACATACCCCTTTAAAAGTAAATTAAGACAGTATCCTTTAAAAATGTCACCTCATGAGCCTTAACAGACTCACCAACGGACACTATGACCCTAACAAGTTACAGCCACATGATGATCCCTGAGAATGACCATATGACCAGCTCTGTTAAAACAAAATCACGCTAGACATGGGAAATTCCACAGCTAACGACACAGCGAACAACAGCAGGATATGAGTAGTAAAGTCCAACACAGCCACACGAGAGACTGACATGCCTTTATAACCCTCAGGAGGAAATGACTCAGTCTCTATGGTGTAGCTGTATTGGGGTTTACCGCTGAAATATCCGGCAGTTGAATTGCCCATACAGAGAGGACAGAAACCCCAGGGTGCGGTACAGGGTGAGCTGGGGGAAGCTCTGCTCTGAGCCAGGCCCTGGCAGACGGGCGCTGCCAGGAGAGATGGTGACAGAGGCAGGTGCCACCGGCGCCGGGAGGCGGCGTTCCTGACGTAGCTCGCCCCCCCCGGAACGCCGCTCTACACGCGGGGAACGTGCCATTCCGCACCGCAGGCCCGGAATGGGGGAGCGGGAGAATTCGACACGGTTTAGTGTCAGACACTCTGGCGAGCCAGGGGGACATTTTTACTGCGAACGGTGGGCTCAGCCAAAATGCTACGGCTACAACGAAAACGAAATGCAGCTCGATTCAATGGAGAAGGTTTTCGAAACATGGGCGCAACATGCTAGGACGGACACAATATACCTTTCTGCCAAACGGGTTCAAGGACTACGAAGCACCCCTATGTGCATTCAGTTTTGCAAACCGTATGCTTAGTTTTGAAACCTGCACATGCAGTTGTGCAATATGTACGGACAGAGTGTACGCATTACAAAACCAAGAACATGTATTTCTATGCCAAAATATTCTGTCCCCCCGCCTACCCAGGGGACTCCATAGATAATGGCTGTCATCACCCTGCCCCAACTGAGCATTCTAACAGTCTGTGCACTCCCCCTACTGGTGGAGTGGTAGAAGTGCAATTTTGGAAGTCACCAAAAACCAAAGAAACACTTGAGCATTCTCTCCATTCGCCTTGTAACGTATTCCATTTGGAAAACATCAATTAGTTTGTGCGATAGCACAGTTGGGAGCACAAGGGAGATCCTTGTGAAAATGTGAAATCCAAACAACTAGTCAGGGAATAACTGGAGTCCTTCACACAGGCCAGGGTTCGACACAAACATTTTTTCCCTAGTAGCACATTGTGGACCACCATTTTACCTATGCATACCAACTAGTAGTAGATGTGCTCCTAAATAATTTCTACAGTGAAGACACATTTTCTGGAGCGAAATGGGACCACAGTAGACCCAATTTTACCACCAACGAGTACATTTGTGCATTAGCGGTCAGAGGACGAGTCACGGTGTGTCCAGGCGTTTCGGAAGGGACGGGGGACGACGACTCACCTTTCTTGCGGCACACCTTGCAGCGAGCGTTCTCGGCGGACATGTCCCACTTGATGCAGGCGTCCAGCATGCCCAGCAGCACGTGCATGCGGGAGAAGGTCTGCGCCTCGCGGATGGCGCTCTTCCACTTCTCCACCGCTGTCGCCACCTGCAGGACACACGCCACAATCGCGTCAGACGATGAGGCCGCGGTGACGAACGCTTACGTGGAACCGGAGGTCAACCGATTTGAAAAACGGCTCCCATTCAATCAGGATAACAAGCTAGCGGGGATACAGTGTGGCACTGGCCATCACGTGGTCGACTCTAGACCCATATAGAGAGCACCCCGTGGAGCCAGAGGTCCAATTCCCCACCATGGCATTTCCTGTGCTGCAGATTATCCATAAGGAGGAGTTTCAGCAGCCAGACCTACAAGCTAAACATACGACACACTACTTCAAACAGCTAATAGGGATGCATAGTGTTCATATTTTGCCGATACTGGCGCTGAAACAATACTTTTAGAATGGTGCCTCAACAGTGCCTGAACCAATACCTCCTTTAAAATAGAGAAAACGAAGGCCGTGCACAATAGCTTCATTTTACAGGCAACGATATTGAACTTGTTTATTTAATCGTAGAAAATTATAGCTTATACATATAATTTAAGCGTGTGATCTCTTACCTTGGCCTCCGCCGCCAGCTTCTTCTCCTCGTCCACCTCCTCCGCCTTGGCGCTCTCCTCCCCGCTCTGCTTCTTCTTCTTCTGTTTCGGGGCCATGAAGCCCTGGAGGAACTTCTTAATCACGCTCTCCTGGAGGGTGATCACACACTCCCCGAAATCCTTCAGGTTCTCCAGATCACGCACCTGCCAGGGAACAGGCAAGAGCGAGAGAAATGTAAAGGTCACACTCGGGGTCAGTCCATTCACACTGGAATTGGGCAAGAATTAGGGTTGGGAACAGACAAAACGGAGCCAAATTTCCAAGAACCGGGTTAACGTTTAATCTGAATTCTGGTTCCACTTATCGGATCCTAAAGGTACATTTTCACTCACGTGTATGAACGGCATTGATTAGGTGATCGAAACTATGGCTGTCACTTTGACCAGAAATTGTACATTTTAAATGCATAGTAGTGATTTCCCCAATTCAACAAGATTAATTAACAGAACAACAAAATGTAAGAATCATAAACGTGAAACGAATGCGTAAATGTTGTTCTAGCCAGCTCTTCAAACGTGTACATTTGTCTTTCTTTCTTTTTTTCTGCCCCACTGACAATGACCCACAACCATCTCCCTGATGGCAACGCTGCCTCCCTGTGTGATGTCACACCCAGCGGTGCCCCAGGGTGTGCGTTTTCACTCCCGTACCCGTTCTTCGAACTCCGAGGTGTCGTCCATGTAGCCCAGCCCGCCCTTCTGCAGCCGGGAGGCCACCTCCACCAGGTCGCTGCGCAGGAACTTGAGCAGCTCCTGGTGGCCGTCGCAGGTCTTCAGGCCCGGGTTGGGCTTGCGCGCCATGTACATGGAGTGCAGGAGGTCCTGGTACCTGCGCCACACCAACACTCAGTTCCTGCATCACAGCCTTACCTGCGTCCAGCTTCAACTTGACGCACCCAGCAATAAGCAATATCCAAAATACTAGAGATCATCCGCTTTTGAACAGTGAAAACATTACAATGCTCACAGTAGGCCTAGCAGCTAAAATAAAGGTCTCTCAATCTCCAAGTCTCTAAACTTTGCTGGCAAGCTTGTACACACAATTATGTAAGCACGTGTCCCTGTGAAACCACACACACACACACACACACACACACACACACACACACACACACACACACACACACACACACACACACACACACACACACACACACGGCACTCTTGGGACTGAAAGGACACCAATGTGTCAGTGGACCAACGGTACCCCTGCATTTGAACAGCACGGGATAAACACCAGCAGTACGGGGGAAATGAACCACTCGCCCTGAGGTGGGCCCCTCACCTGTACTCCAGCTTGCTCTTGAGCACGCTCTCCCGCACGCCCTGCGGGTGCAGGCTCTCCATCAGCTCCTCCAGCTCCCGCGACGTGTCACACACAAACCTGCCAATCACAATGCAGGGGGCGGAGCCATGGGTGTCAGCAAACCAGAGCACACCAGTCGGCTGTACAAACTCTTCTTCCGAAACTTGCTGAATTTTATTTTTTATATATATATATATATATATATACACAATTATCGTGTTGCGATTAATATAATTAGCCAGAGAATACTTTTCAGCATCTCCTGTAACAAGAGTTATGTCCACAAGGGGGTGCAGAAGGGCATAAAGACAGACGGATTCAAGGAAGTACTTGAAGTAAACAAATCTAGACTCTCACAGTTAATCGTGTGAAAAAGACATTGTGAATACACAACATTATCAGCCCAACTCGTGTTCCTCACCAGAGGTTCTGTCCCTGTTTAGGGGTGGTGGTCTCGATGGGGGGCTCTGGAGCAGCCAGCACACCCTGCGGCCCTTCATCATTCAAGGTGCTTTCCACATCACACTCCTCGTCTTTCTCCACCTCCCCTGCTTCTGGCACTGAAAACACAACAGCCATTGCAGACTTTAAAGAACATCTCTCTAAAATGGAAGGGAGAGCACCCCTCACCAATGTTTACGTACACAGCAGGAGCTTATCTGCTGATAACAATCAAAGAACACCTCATTCTGCCCTCATCCTGCCCACGTAAATTCAGACGTACAGAGCATATCACACCACTGCACACACCAGACGATGATCTGTGAGGTAAACGCCATGAAGTCAGACGCACAGGGGACAACACATCACTGAACACCGCAGGAAGTGATCTGGGTGCTAAACTCACCCTCGGCCTCCTCTTCCTTTACATCCTCGACGGGCAGAGTGAAGTTGTACTCGATGCTCTCGTGCACCCAGCCCTTCTCTATATATAACCCGGGAACTACGTCAGAGAAGAGCCAGTACCTGCGCCAGACACACGCTGCAATTAGTCACCACATTTAAAGCAGTCTCGCTATGCTAAACTAAACAGTCTCTTACCCGGGCTTCTTAAAACAAAGTAGAGAATAAAACTATATTGGTTTACCATACTCCGACAGATTTAATTGTTATAATCGGGATTACACAAGTCATAAATATTTATAAAACGGCACAGAGAACAGCTCTGCTTATCCAGGTAGAATACACCAATGACATCATCAGATGATAACCTGCCAGTAGACCTGCAGCATTCCAAAAATGAGTCTACCGCCAGGTTATTCTCAGAAAGGTCACTTGAAAGCCATAATTGCTCTCAGGGCTCCATTTCATTCTGGCTGACGGTGAAATAACATGATTAAATGGCATAACAAGCCCTGCGTTCGGCAGCCGGCCGTACCGGTTGTGGTTGCGGTCCGTTCCCAGCGGGACGCGGCGCAGGACCAGCTTGGCCTTTTTGATGCCCTCCTGGAAGGCCCTCTCCGCGGACGCCTTCTGCTTCCTCACCCGCTCCTCCTCCGCCTCCTTCTCCATCCGCTCTGTCAGAAACGCCAAACGCACACATCCGCAGCATAAACTCAAGAGCCACACAAGATGGAGGTAAAGAATGCAGAGCTAATAGCAGGAAAATGGGTTTGAGGACAGGGCATTAGATGCAAGACCCCGGTGGGGCTCAAAGCCGTGAGGAGCAGCACCGTCGTTCAGCCTGAGCAGAGCGGAGGTGCTGGCTCTGCAGGACTCACCCTTGTTCTGCCGCTCCTGCTCCTCCTTCTCCTTCTTGGCCTGGATGGACATGAGCCTCCTGCTCTTCACCGTGCTGATCATGTCCTCCGGCTCCGGCTCGGGTTTCTGCTCCGTCTTCTGCTCTGTCTTCTGCTCCATCTTCGGCTCCGTCTTGGCCTTGCTGACGTCCTTCTTCCCGCTCCCCTCCTTCTCCTTCTTCTTCTCGGCCTTCGCGGCGGAGGACACGGGCGTGACGGGGTTGCTCCCGCCCTCCACCTTGACCCAGCCGCCCCCGGCGGCGGCGGCCTTGGCGCCCATCTCCTCCTTGCGTCTCTGCTTCTCGGCGCGCTTGCGGTCGTTGACCTCCTTGAGGGAGGCGAGGCGCTCCTTCCAGAGCTCGGCGGAGCGCTGCTGCACCGCGTCCACGTGGTCCTCCACGGAGTACGTCATGAGGATGCGGTGGCACAGCGCCACCAGGAGGCGGGCCTTCTCCTCGGGCGTCAGCTCGAACACCTCCGTCGTCTCCAGGCGCTCCAGCAGCTCGGCGGTGGGCGCCCCGTCGAGGTCCCCGCCCAGCGAGCTGGCCTCCGAGGACCCGCCTTCGCCCTGGGCGTCCAGAGGCCGCAGGCACAGCCGGACCAGCTCCGACACCGAGTGCATGGTGAGCGGGATTTCGGACAGCGGCATGTCCAGTTCGCTGTACCCCTCGGCCAGCTCGTCCTGGAGCAGGGTCTGCAGGAGCACCACCAGCACGCGGTTCAGGTACAGGAAGCCCCCCTTCTCTGCGGCCAGGGCCTCCATGAGGGCGAGAGCGGTTATCGGGTACTGGTCGTTGGGCATCAGCAGCCCGGCGTAACAGTTGAGGAAGTCTGCCAGCATGGCGAGGTCCCCGAACAGGGCGTTGGGAACGCCCTCGGGCGTGTCCACCAGCTTGAAGGTGGGCAGGCTGCGGCCCTCCAGCTCCTGGTCCTCGAACCTGCGCTGGAGCTCCCGCCGCGCCTGCATCTCCTTCTCCCGCCGCTCCTTGGCCTTCTCCCGCAGCTTCTCCTTGATCTCCTCCCGCTTCCTGCGCATCACTTCCTGCTTCTCCTCCTCGCTCATGGCCGCCCACTTCCTCTTGTGCTCCAGGAGCTCCCAGCGCTTCTCCACCACATCCCGCAGCTCCTCCGGCAGACGGGCGCGGTCCTCGGGCGTCAGCACCTTGGCCGCCTTGGAGACCAGGGAGGAGAGCGCGCTCTTCTTGTCCTCCTTGCCCTTGTTCTCCTTGTAGTAGCGCAGGAGGTGCAAGGCCATGGGCGGCAGGGGCTTCCCCAGTTTGGGCGTCCCCGGGCCCGTGCTCTTGGCCCTCTTCTTGGGGCTGGCGGTGGACCGCCGCTTGGCCATGTCCAGAAGGGTCATCTGCTTCATCTTGGATGCCTTGCCGTCCTTCTTGGAGGCCTTCTGGCCGTTGAGGCTCTTGGCGGAGGAGCCGCTGCTCTTGCGGTTCTTCTTGGCCTCCGCCCGCTTCTTCTCTCCGGGCTTCTTGGGGGACTTGGCGGCCTTGGGGAAGCCGGGCGGAGTCAGGAGGATGACGTCGTCGTCGCTGTCGTTCTGCTCGCCGCTGGACGGGGAGCCCGAATTCTTCACTTTCAGAGGAGAGCCGTTCATCTTCTTCACCTGGTAAAGGAAGGACGGACCTCAGTTTGAGGAAGCGACACTTCAGTTCCCCTTTATTCTAGCGGTGAGCAAATTAAATGCTTTCCCATCTTAGAATATTTGGTTCACGTTGCCACATTATATAGATACAAGACACAATCACATCACAATTTAGACCTGCTTTCATGAACGAGTAATTCAAATGGCTACTCCATTGCATGGTTGTGTTTTAAACATGACAGTTTGAATTATTTTACTATCATTTACATCATATGTTGTGTGGGATACGGAGATACATGTAATTAAACAGCGTCTATGGAGGAGGCCTTCACAGCTGGTTAGCAGCTCATATCACAGGCCATATCGAAACATCAGAGAGAGCAGGTCAAGGAAAATCAAACATCAAATGACCTGCATGTGTCCCCACATGGTGGGACTGAGGGGCATGTTGATTGGAACCTTTTTCTTCTTTTTCTTCTTCTCTTTCTCGCCCTTCTCGTTCGGCGCCATCCCCTCCGCGGCCGCCGGTTTGGGCTTCTTGGCGGGTCTGCCGTCCGGCGAGCTCAGGCTTTTCCTCTTTGCCGAGGGGTTTTCAGCAAAGTACTGCAGCAGAGAAGCGAAAACAACGTCTTCATGCTGCATTTTAAATCTGAGACGGCACTAAATTCCAGAGCTATGGTCCGTGTAATTTCAATTTAGTCGTTCTAGAAAACAAACTGACATCCAAATTCCTGAACTGAAAAAAAATTCTGAAAACATCATGACCATTTTTCAATTGTTCCAAGCATAAATAAATAATTAAAATGATAACACCCATCATGTCAGTATCCTCAGAACTATGCTTTGAAGATGAATTTGCATTACTATGGTTGCGGCCATGAATAACTGTTATTTTTCCACGCAAATGGGCAAATAGATACGAGGAACATTCTGTAGGGGTGTTTGTGAAGAGACCTTGTGCGGGTCCAGGAGGAAGTCGCTGAATTTGCTCGGGAGGTTGTACTTCTTCACCAGTTCATCCTCCACCACCCAGGGGGCGCTCTCCCCGGTGCCCAGGCGCATGGCGTTGTGCCGGATGAAGTAGCGCATGATCTCCTTATTGGGCGGGCGCTCGGTGCGGAAAAGGCTGTCGGTCGGGACATCGCTGATCACCTGCGAACAAGGAAGATCCCACAAGAAAGACTGAATTCAGCTTTCCGGGCTTCCGGGATTACTACAGACGCAATACATTACGTTAAACAGATTGCATTTGCTCGGATTGGTCATGGTATTCAAATTACCAATGCAATAATAAAGTTCTTCCACTGCCCAGCAAGATGAAACTGGTAAATTTGCTGAGTGAGCACCGGTGCCAGAGCCTCACCTTGTCCTCGTTGATCAGTTTGACGTCGTACTTGTGAGGCAGAAATTTGGGCATCACCCATCTCTTCTTCTCCTCCTTAAAGTTTGTGGGGAGCTTTCTGGGTGAACGCCGAGCCCGATCACCTGACACCAGAACAGAGAGACGCACTGAGCATTCACACGCACTTAATGCAGACCGTTTTAATATCCCTCTAAATTCAACTGTATTACTACCAGCTATGCAATTTGTTACACAAAGGATTAGTAGATTCTACATAAAGCTGTTCCCTAAGCTTGTGTCCATTTGATATATATATATATATATATATATATATATATATATATATATATATAAATAAATAAATAAATAAAAAGTAATCATTTAACTACATGAATCTAGCAAAACCTACGTGCCTACCATTAGGTCTAGACACAATGGCTTCACGCATCGCCTGGCGTTAAAAAGCAATTTAAAATTTTAAAATAAACTCTTCATCGGTACATTACACAGACAGAGCACAACACACAGGAACAGCACAGGCGTGTGGCTAGGCGCCCTTACAGAGACTGTCCCTCCTGCTCTCCTCCTCCTTGGGCAGGGCCTGCTTCCGCTGGTTCTCCTGCGTGGTGTTCTCCTTGTCACTGGAGGGCGAGTCGCAGGCCCCGTTGAGCTTCTTCTCCGCAGCGTCCTCCTCCGGCTTCTCCAGGGGGTGCGCCTTCACCACTCGCACACGCAGGCTCTTGTCCTTCCCCACCTGCCCCGACACAGTTACAGACACAGTTACAGACACAGTTACAGACACAGACAGCGGTACCCCCAACCCCATTTTCATCTTGTGTTTCTTCCGTCCCCCACGACCACCACCTTGGACATTCCAGCCACGTCAGTACGACTTTTCTATGCTAGCTAAGCACACTTTGTTTGGTCACACCCCTTTATGAGCCTACAAATCACAATACTGAGCTTCATCAATAAGAGGAAGCTTTTACCAAAGCACATGTAAATGCTTGTGGCCCAAAATGAAGAGCATGCAAACAAAATGGCTGCCAATACTGCCCTGAGCATTGGTGCACGCCAGCATACAGTTAGCAGGTGGAAAGTCCAGGGGTCAGAAAGTAAAAGCCCTGCCATGCGTTTTTTTAACCCATGAACTCAGCCAGATGATTTGGATAATTAGTTCTACACTCTGGCAGAAGAATTGTGCTAAATCCAAGTGATTCAAACCAAACACTGGGGAGGACTTTTACTTTGACAGTTAGGCACAGTTGGTATGTGTCCACAAATGTGTGTGTGAATTACAGCGACACCACAGAGCAAAATACCTTAGACAAATCAAAGGTTAAAGCAACCACAATTTCCTCTACCAGTCACACCCAACAAGTAATTCGCCTCATCCTCTCCACATTTTATTTTCACTTTGTATACAGTAGAGCTTTAGATTGCACACCACAATAACAATATTTTACACTGTATATGTCTATGTATAAATACAGTGTTATTTTTCTTACAGCAAGCTTTACGTTGTATTCACTGTTGCTTCTGAGTGAGAGTAATTCTGAAATCTGACTGGAATAGCGGTGAAGTTCAGATAGCTCGACCGACTCAAATGAACATACCAGGAAATCGCACTCTTCATCCAGAGCATACTTGGTGAGGATCTCCACCCAGGCCTGGTCCACCAGCTTGTCCAGAGAGATGGTGTTGTGGTGGACCATCTCGAGGACAGGTTTCTCAAACCAGAGTGGGTACTCCTCCTTAAGCCTGCCCAAACAGTCACAGATAAAAGGAACTTAAAAGAAGGCCGGCATCCAGGTCCTTACAGTCAAACCCCAAGAGCTACACAAAAGGCCACAAATCTAAAAACCTACATAATGATAGATACAATAAATACACTCCATTGTAACCCGGAAGCCAATATGATTCAAGGTAATACAGGCAAAACACCTTTCAAAACCATTGTGTAACCTGTACTACGCTCTGCTTTTTGTTTTGAATACGAAAGGGAGTAGAAATCCAATTGTAATATTGATTTTAATATGCATGGCATTTGGAGCTAGTTAGACAACTTTGGCGATTGACTTCTCTTATTTCAAACAAATGTCAAATAAAACCTATTCATTGGGTTTTGTGCCCCAAGCCCTCTCACCACCCACTGTGCTGTACCACGCATGTGAGGAGAGAGAGTAATATCAATTAAATATTTAAAGCCAATAGAATCAATTTGCATTTTGTTTAATTAATTTCACTCATAAACGAATGGGAGTTAGCTCGAGCCATTTCCATCCATTTGTTCAGTCGACACACCAACCAGACGTAATAAATCAAACTCACTTTCAATTCTCCCCACCTACAATTTCAGCTGATCAACACAATTGTCCCAGCCCAAGTGTACACAGACAGGCTTGTATTCTCTACATCTTAAGGCAACTGCAGCTAATGGACAATTTGTGACACTCTTGGTGAGCATGGAGAGCGTAGAGAAGGGGGGGGGGGGGGAGAAAAAAAAAAGCATTTTAATTTAACCACTTTCAGAGAGATTAAGGCTCCTGCCCCATTGGATTTGGGGCGGATCACCGGCTGTAGACCCTGTAATTAGATTCGGGAGGAATGTGAGCGCGCCCAGTAACGGCACAGATGTGTCATGTGCTCCAAACTGGAAACAGAAGGGGCACCTTCGACGGGCACCGCTCGCTCTGAAAAACCAGGCATAAGAGTGGCCTCCCGGGTTTTTTTATTTCATTTATTTATTTATTTATTTGGTCTCCCGCGGGTTTGACTGCACCCAAACAACAAAAGCAACTGCAGCACAGGAAGACTAGAAGAAAGATAAAAGGAGAGGGAAATAACCTAGAGAAGAGCAGAAGAGAGAGGCAGAGAGAGAGAAAAAGGTGGGAGGGGAGTAAGAGAGGAAACCGAGAGAGAGAAAAGGGGGGGGCGGTAGAGAGAAAGGGGAGGGTGGTTGAGGGAAAGAGAGGACCGAAAGAGAGAGAGAGGGAGGTAGAGAGAGAGAGAGAGAGAAAGAGAAAGAGCGCCAACGAGTGAGTAATGGGAGAGAGCGCAGGGGGAAGAGCACTCACAGCCCGGTGACTTCCTCCTCCTCCTCCCAGGCCTCTTTGTGGGTGAGCTGGTTGCTGCCCGTGCTCTTGCACGTCCAGATGCGCTCGCCGTACCGCTGCAAGCGCGTCTCATACTCCCTGGAGGGTGCTCGCTCAGGAAAAACCAAAAACCAATAAACGCGGTGCTGCTACCTGTACAACCTGGGCGCTCTGCATTGCCTACAACAAAGGCCATCCCAATAGCCCCACTGCAGGGCTCTTGCGCGAGAAAGGGACATTCATTATTGATGCAAATGTGTAGGAGCGGCGCTCAATAATTAAGGGCCTGGAGACTAGAGCGTCCCCATCCCTGGCATACATTTGAAGAATATCGCAGCATGGCCAACTAAAGGCAGGGAGGAGACACTGAAGACTTAGAACACCAAGATCCTTCCGAATTCAGTTAATGACATGGATAGCAGGTGGTGAAAGTTTACATCCATGAACGCAATGTTGTCACCAAGTACACCATCAATATTGCCCAATAAAGGTAGAAAAGAGATGTTCATTTCACTTTGAATGATGCATTCAATACTTGTGAGCCAGCGGTGAATTCCATTCTTACGTCTGCATTATCCTCCTTTGGGGAAACGAAAGGGGTGTGCACAACCTGACATCAAGGGGAGTGTCCTGAGGACTCCCAATTATTACCAAAAATATGCAGCCTAGAAAAGGGCAACATGAGAGGTTAGTTCTACTTACAAATAAAGACAATTTTAAAAATCTACCGTGAGCTAAGGAGGTACTACTACGAACACATGGGGAGATTAGGGGCGTTTCAGGTATGCTTAATGAATGGTGGCGGAGATTCAGCCCAACTGACCAGCCTTCAATTCCTCCTGGCTAACGCGGCCTCTTACACTCACGATACGACGATGGGTAAAACTAGCGAGGTGCAAATCTGCTAGTACCTGGTAATGAGTATCTAGTAAGTGACGATATACATTATATTATCAGGAAATCAACTCAAATGGGTACGCCATGAAATGTGGTAGTTCAAAAATGTCACCGGTATCAAGGCTATGCTATTCAGGTGTCCTTATTATTCCTTCAATTAAGAATAAATGTAATTCTCTCAAAACATATACCAGGTGGCGCACTGCTAGTGTTAAATTAGGATCTCAACACCACCTGTGTCTTGAGCAGTTTCGGAGCCACATCCTTCAGCGAACTACCTAGCCAGATGCGTGCCAAGATAAACAACCACACGGGGTACACGAGCGTCAATTATGGCCAACCAACCCGCCAATTTGGAGTAAACGCTATATACCTTCACTCATTCTAGCCACCTCAATAGACTAAACATAAAGCGCGGTGTGAAAGTAGTGAAAACCAGCGAGCCAGATAGCCTGATCGCGGACGATCTGAACATCAGATTCGAGTAAGCTATGGACTCCACAGATCAGTTCTAAAACAGAAGTCGCTACACTTCCTTGAAAATTCACAATGGCAACACTTAAAATAACTGTTATCCGAAACAATAGCGTCTGCGTAGCCGGGTGAACGGTAGGTAGCTAGTAACTGTAGCTACCAAGGTAGTCAATCATCTTACTAGTGTGGGCATCGATTGACAGATTGCTAAATTATCCTTGTAAACTTGCTAATGTTTGTCATATATAGGCAGTCGTTTCCACCTTCAGTTCACTTACACGTCATTATAACTAGTCATCAAGCATGCAAACAGCGATTGCTTTAGTTAGCTAGCTATCTGCAACCATGTTTTCGTTGTGTAACTTCCATAAGGCGACCGGCTTAGGCGCATTAGGCAAGTTATCCAGCTATACTCCGATCGGGAACAGCAATAATGGGCCAACAGAACTGACACAGCTTGTATAAACTCAACATTACTGCACCAGCTAACGAAGTTGGCTAATCACGCGCTAAGTTGCCAGCTTCCTAGCTATAGCTCCCCACTCAAAAAGGCTACGAGTTTTTGTAAATGAACATTAAATGCATATGATGGAGAATATGACAGATGGCTAATATGCATTGATACAAGACCGAGTTGAACATTTGTGTTCGAAAACAGTGATTTTGTTTTAATAACGGCTTGGTAGCGCAGACCCACACAGCGAGAAGGATACTCTTTGTTCCGAAAGGCCTCCTTGGTGTGCTCGATGGTGTAGATGGTTTCTTCTGGGCCTGGCGGCTCTGCTAGTGGCTTAACCAGCGGGCAGGGCTTCCGGCCCAACAACGGTGCCATCGTGAGCGCAGGTCAGGAGGTGACGAATAAACAAATAACCCCCTTCTTGATCACAGTTGTGGAACAATGAAAACAAAAATTCTTAGCATGTATTCCAGTTTCGTATATAACGAGTTCCCCGAACACACAATGTGCTCAGGATACATACAGCGAGCTAGCCGGTTGACTCGAGCCTCGATGCAAAACAATAACACACATGTAGCTAGCTAGCCAACTAATTCGCTAGCTACCCATCGAGCCGGTGTTATCATAGTTCGAGATTGACGAAAACACGTGAAACAGGTGTCCGGAACTTGAAAATCAGACTCATACACAAGCGATGTTGACAGAGCTGTTGGAAGAAGCAACGATCCTAGCTAGCTAGCTAGGTTCCCGAGGCGGCAGAGACGAGCGGAGGCGCTGCTCAGAGGGGTCTGGCGCGCTTTCTCACACTGCTGATCTTGCAACGTTCGCTCGGGTTTCTCTTTCTCTTCCTCGCCCTTGGATCCACGCACGTCTTCCGGTAGATACTGGGCGATGTGGGACGGGTTCTAAAACGCAGGAAAACAAACAAGGAGGGTGAAATCTTGATTGAAAAATGGCGGGAGTTCGTAGTCCACCGGCAACATTTCGCGCAACCCCAAAACTCCGTTACCCCGGCAGCAGCAAGACAGTTTAGCTCAATCCCGCCCCCGACATTCATTTTCATTGGCTTCTATAGGACTCTGCCATTGACAGCAGATAACCACTGGCTGTTCATCATGTCTGTCAATTTGTCCGACCCCGCCCCGTCAGAATTTTAATGTTAGGTTGAAGCGAAGGGTTAAAGGTTAGACGTTGTCAACTAAAATTATGTATTTTATCATATTGTCCCAAGAGAAGTAAATAGATTTCTCTCCAGGTTAGACTGTTTAGCAAGACGGATTGATCGTACTTGAGAAGGTTATACTGAATGCAAAATCTAAAACACGCACACACCCATTTCTGAAACATTAAAGAACATCATCCGGGATTTAGCTTTGTAACAATGCGGTCGGTGCATGTTTCAATGTTTTAAAGAGACACGCATTATAATCTGAACAATGGAGTTATGTTTACGCCTTTCGGTCAACATTGCAGCCATTTTTTAAGTTTCTGTTACATATTTTCTAATTGCAATAGGCGAAACGTGGAAATCACAATATCCTTTGTTTTCTGCGATCAGATCGCAGGCAGCAATTCACATGCGGGTTACTCGGTTTGTAGCGGTCATATTACGTACAACAACGGCATCTTATAGAAATACTGTATCTTATGAAGAAAATGGTAATTGTTACAAATAGCAGTTAATTTTGTATTGTTTGATTTGAATGGGAAGAGAATGACAGTCTAATGCGAAAAACATTTTAAACTATAAATGCTCTTTAAAAAAAGAAGCTCTTCCTCTAATAATACAAAACTATTTCTAAATCATACCGACTTAATACATGAAATAGATTTAATGCTTATGTTTAAATTGTTGAGTTAACGATTTGAAAATTGAATACCAAAAATGGTGTATTATTATATAATTCTTTAACACTACACTAAAAACAAATCAGGCTGATTTTGAAGTACACATGCCAGTGATGTGGAAAATACTAAAACCTTTATTTTTGAAATTTATTTTAATTGATGAAATCAGTGCAACCAAATAAATCAGTGCAACCAAATGTCAAAAATGATCTTCAAATATGCATAATGCACGCACACACACACACACACACACACACACACGAGAGAGAGAGATGGAGTCTTTAAAAATAGCTTTTGTCATTTTGTATATTTCATAAGAAAACAAACGGTCTGCAAAAAACGACAGTATCAAAAGGACATTAACCATAATATATCTATAAAAATCTGCACAGTTACAAATGATGCAAGCCTCAAGTAATTATGCCAGTTACATTAAATTAAAATGGTCCCCAGTTGGCTATATAACAGAAAGGCCTAAAGATGCAGCATATACATAAATACTGTCAGGCATCACAGCAGCCTAGCACAGTAGGTATATTCTGATCGCTGTTATGCTACGCTGTGGATTCTGGGGTGAGAGTTGCGGTGGTGTTGATGAGGTCCCGGGGAAGGCTCTCTCTGGCCTCCTGCATCCGTTTCCGTGCCCTTTGGAAAGCCTCTGGAGGAACAATTACATTCCGTTAGACCTTTTAAAACGGACCCCAGTTACAATGCACTGAGCCTCAGTCCAAAGGGAATGGTAGCCGATGCCTGGTTTAAAATGGCTCCCTATGATGATTCATAACATGAATCAGAGTAATCTGCATCTTGAATGCACTGTCTGAGGGCAAGCAAACTGCATCATGTGTTTGGCAGCCGTAAGGGATTTCAATATGCAGTATTCTTCGTGAAATGTATTAAATTGTAGAATCAATTAGTTTTTATTGTATAGCTCTGAGAACCTTTTTTTCGTCATCTCAATATACTAGTTGAGATTGAGTCTTCCCCTTGTGCATTATCACTCAATCGTTTAGCTATACTGCAACTATACTCAAATGTATGTGAAGGATAAAGGAACAATGACCAAACACAACCTTCTTCTTACAAGTAGTCTGTGCTGACAGAAATTTGATTGTAGATATCCTGAATAGGCAGTTATAACCGCAAACAGTCAAACGGGTTAACACCACCAGGATATGATAGTTCCTTTCATGTCCTGAAAGGTCATAATTTCAAGACTGTTATCTCCTCGCAGCAGGAGGAATAAGGCACTTTTAGGCACTTTTTTAGGCACATTATTGAAGTCTTAAACCACAATACAATTTCAGTGTGCACATACGAAACTCAGGGGGGCAATTAAAACGGCTAAACCAGGGCTAAAAGTATGTACCAGGCTTTAGCAAAGAAAAAGATTTGACTGGAGAAGGACCTCACCGAGCACATTGTAGACGGATCCTTGCTGGCTGAAGCCTCCCAGCTGGTCCAGAACATTCTGCCTCCTCTTTTTCAGCGAGCTGGCGTCAACAAAGGCTCTGTAACAAAGGGAAAGCCCACAGGTGTGAGATTAGCCACCGGGGACTTCCAAAGTAATGTACCCAACGTAGACAACATCTTGTGAAAAGCACAAATTTTGAGAACCTCTAACCTTTATACAAACTAATTTTGCTCCTGTCCTTAATTTGCACATGCAAGTATTCTTATATCATATCATATAGCATATGGTCTGGACAGCCTTAGACTCTGCTGTGTCCTGAAAGCCTCTCACCTAGCATGTTGGATACAGTGCAGAGTGAAGGTGACACTTCCTGTGGTCTCTGTGCGGAAGCCAAACCGGCTCAGTCGATCCCCCTTCAGGTGACAGACGAAGTGAAAAAGAGATGACAAACCTTATAAACCTTGAAGCATAGAAGCAATACAATATTATCTCTGGAAAATTGTGGAGGATTATTACAGTTAATCTTTATCAATCAGGCTTTATTTTTTGCATATGAGAATAGCTTGCTAAGGAGCAAAATATTACTATCCAGTCACTTCAAAGGATGTAACAATATTTGCTTTGCTTATTAGCTGGAAAAGTAAAGTGGCACTCCCATGAGGCAATAGTCTACTCTTGTCCCGACAAGTCTGGGTCACACAAAGACATGTTGGCACGCTCAACTCCTCGTCTTCCTCCAAATGACGTCACCACCATCATTCCATTCGGGAGGAAAGTACATGGTAAATGTGAACGTGCCGTTGGACAGGAATGCGGTCACACTGCAAGGGAGTGCCCGAGAGTAAACAAAATGGCGCACACGCGCATGATGCTTCTGACGTCTCGTGTCACTACGAGAGTGACAGGTCATTTTGAGGGCCCACCTTGAAGGTCCCTGGCACCCGCACGTAGCTGCTGTCCTCCAGCTCCGGGGCCCCGCCGATGAAGAAGCGCCGCAGCTCCGCCACCGTCCCGCACTGCAGGGGCCTCCAGGTGCTGCAGGTCAGCGAGTGGCAGCCTGGGGGCGCCACGTTCAGCACGCACACGCACCGCTTATTTTTTAAACATACGGCCCTTTTAGACAGCTGGATATTTACTGACGCAATTTCAGTTAAGTACCATGCTCAGGGCACAAGGCACAGCCACAACGGCCCACCAGGGAATCAAGCTTGCAACCTCATAAGTTACAAGCCTCCAGTTCCCTACTCATTATCATATGACCACATTCACGTGGTGACAGCAAACTGCTGCTGTTGAGGGGTCCATGTAGACACAAACTATTGGTGCAGTTCATAAGAATAAAACAGCTACTTTAATTCACCGAAAATGCTAGTCCCATGCATCTCTTCCCATCCTTGTTTCCTTAAGGCTTCGAAGTGCAGTAGGGGCGAAATGTGCTTTCAAATGGTAATCGACTACCTCCAATTTGTAAAATGCCTTGGGGATGTATTGTCTGTACTGTAAATGACTGTATAGCCATCGGGTAGTCAAAAGAGCATCCACAACAGACTCAGGAGGATAAGAGAGAATGCCTCAATAAAGGCAGCTCCACATAGCCGCTTATGGTCCAGTAACTCTATCCCCTCCATCACCCTTAACTCGAAATATAGACCAAAATCCCTGAAGGGCCCACAGCATGCAATGCACAAGTCTTACCAGGGGTCGCAGGGATGACCAGGTAGCCATAGCCTTCAGCCCTGTACCGCTGCCAAAAGTCCAGGGAGAGGACCTCAAAGTATAACACCGGCCACTGGGGAAGGGACTCTGTGGGCACATTTCAAGTACACTTATTATCACATGACTTACATTACATAACAATTACATTATTACTACATTGATCACATTACATTCATTACTACATAAAGACACACACAAGTAGTGCAGTGTTTCACACCTACTAGGACCGGAAGCCCCATCTTTAGGTCATATTTCTATGACTAGAACTCAATAGAACCATTAATATCCAGTAGAAGAAAGGTTATCGTTGGGTTTGTAAAGACCAAGTGTATTTTTCGCAAAAAGGCTATTGCCTGTAGCATGGCCTCACCTTCTGTCTCATCCTCTTTCCTGAAGAACGCCTCAAAGTTGAAAGGGTGAGAGAAGAAAGCGACATTGTCCTAAAAAAAAGACAATGTACGTTGTACAATGTATAGAATATATATATTTATTTTCTGAATGTCCACACTTGTGCATCTAAGCGCTCAATCATGCAAGTCAGCTACCGTAACTTGCTGCCTTAACCAAACCAAGTCAGAATCTCAATTCTACAATTAGTTGTCATTTCAAGAGGACAGAAAGACCCTGACAGGTTGAGGCTCATCAGGAATAGTCCTGGGTAGATTGGATCCACTGCCATAGTTTTTACCTTGCCGAGGGTGCGAGTTCGACAGGTCTGTGTGACTCCAGAAAGAGACTGAAAGGGCAGATTGGACCAGTCTAGATGAAACAGACAAACAGGCTGAATGTTAAACCACCTAAGATTTTTGAAATGCAAAATTCAATACACTAGACGAGTTGACCCGGGTTTCATACACCGCGTAATGGCTGTGGTTACAATGAGCTGTCAATCATTGAGTTGATTCAGCAAATCAAAAGGCTTTGCTATCCACAGCAAGGGACAATAATTGGTTAAATTCAGCGAGAGACTCACACCATGTGCTAGCCCCTCCCCTTTCTAGTTTCATGAGACGTAACGTCACAAGATTCGGGTTACTGCTGACTCAGCAGTGTGAGGTGAGATTTCCCGCTGCATAGAGATGACTTACTGTTGGGTAACTCCAAGAAGAAGTGGATGTAGAGGTTGTCGTACTCGTAGCCCTTGGCTGACACTGCAACACAGGCAAATGCAGACGGTTCAGAGTAGGAAAGTTCTCAGGCTTTGCGTGGGCAGAATACACTGGGAAAAGTGTTTTAAAGTTGTAATGAGACTTCAAATCAAAGTCGAAAATATTAGCCTGCTTTAAGTTGCTGTTTGCTTGGCAAGTGAAATTTTCTTACCCCCATTGGCTCATTTTGAAGAGTCAAACTCTCACCTCATTGGCAATATTTTTGTCTTACTAAGCAAAACAAGTAATAGAATGAAGATTTTGCGTCAAAATATGACTAAAATACATTTACTTCTTTTTTTTGTTCTGTTTTTTGCAGTGTCTGTTAAAACTCAGGAAAGCAGAATTCCTGGAAAAATCCTTCTGACTATACTCACCTATCTCTCCATTGACGAGTAGGCGGAGAATCCCTGGGGGAGGCTAGTGGAGAGAGCACACACAGATGATGAAAACAGACTGTAATACACTTTGACAGAATAATCACTTACGTCATGTTTAATTCAAAACCTTATTGCACAGAATTAATGTAACTTCAATAAGAATGACATGTGATGGATATCTCAACATTGAATTAAACATTGCTTTGGAACGCAGCATTGGCACTTAATAATTTAATGAAACTATAATACAGGGTCAAGCATCCAAGGAATTTTCAAAATTGATAAAGAAATGAAGAGTGGATTTCATATTCATCTGGGTTTTTCCTGCTCTGGTATAGACATAAAACAGAATACTTTATGGTCTCCTGTATGATCCAGTCACACAGGAGCTTTGATGAATCTCCACAGCAGCGCCAAAACAGCATAAAGCATTTGCCTTATTAAAGCATTATTAAAGGATTAATAAAAAACATGCTATTTGACTTTTTCAAGATGATTCATTACAGTATTCAAACAATACATACCATTTCAAAGTCTTGGCCAACGAGGCTGTTGAGGTAGTCTTTGTGACGAACATAGAGCTGAGGGGAAGAAAGACCAAGGCTTGTATTCATAAAGGCACTCAAAGCATGATCCAGGATCAGTTTTGCCATTTGGTTCATAATGGGTAAGGCTAAGATATGGACAGTGAAACCTGATCCGAGATCAGCACTCAATGCAACAGCATGCGTTCTGCATGATGCTCATGGGGGAAGAGCCTGAATCCAAAGCGACTTACAGTTAGACTGCCCAGGGGACAATTCCCCCTGGAGCAATATGAGGTTTAGGGCCTTGTTCAAGGGCCCAACAGCTGTATGCATCTTATCGTGGCTACACTGGGCCTTGAACCACAAACCTTCCAAGGTCCCAGTCATGTACCATAGCCTCTGGGCTACAGGCTGGCCCCCAGCACTCACGTCTTTGTACATGTGCTGCTCCCGCTCCTTCTCCTCCTGGTTGATGTCTGCAGACGCATTCTCCAGGGTCAGGCGCCATACCTCTCGCTTCTCCCCCTCCGTCTCCAGCCTGTGTGAGAGATGGTAAATGGTAAATGGTTGGCATTTATATAGCGCCTTTATCCAAAGCGCTGTACAATTGATGCTTCTCATTCACCCATTCATACACACACTCACACACCAACTTACTGCCTGAGCCATGTCGCCCCTGACTGCCAACACTGACAGTCTCAACGCCCCGCCCTCCGTACTCAATAACAGTACTAAACTTTACTTATAAAGCCCTTTTCAAACACTTTCCAAACAGCTTTCCAAATAAAATAACAAATTGACCATAAAATGAAAGTAAAAGGAAACAATAAAAATAGAATACATGACTTTGAGAATGGTACTGGGAGAAAAATAACATCTCGGCATTACAATTTCTATCCCTCATATTAATTAACAGGCATAATATGGTTATATGGATACAACATTCATACAAATGGTAAATGGTATAAGGCTTTATAATTAATGCCTCTCATTCACACTCACGCACAACGCCAACAGCGAAAGGCTGCCATGCAAGGTACCAGCTCGTCGGGAGCACTGGGGGTTAGGCGTCCTGCTCAGGGGTACTTCGACAGACCCAGGGTGGGATGACTGCTCTTACCTCCTAAGCTAATGTTGCCCCCCATACTATATAAGAAATATTTGTATAGATGTAACACCGCATACATGTATAGATGTAACACAGTATAGAGCAACTTGATTTACCTATAGGACCCTTTGCTGTTGTTAAAGTCTGGCTTGACTGTGATGACTCCGTTACTGTCAGCTTTCACAGTGCATAGCACATGCTCGTTCTCCTTCTGACCCAGTCTGAAACACACAAAGACCAAGTGCTCAGCAAACACAATAATATCACCTGAACAGCAGCACAGGAATTCAACAGTCACGTAGTTCCTCAGAGTGCATCTACAGAGGACATTCATGGCCCAGACTTGTGGATAGAAAATTGGAGAAAATAAGGAGAGCATTACTGGAGCGTGACTCACCTCCCATATTGCCCCAGATCCCCCATGATGTACATGGTCTGCACTGGTGTGCTGATAACATGGCTGTTCTTCACAAAGTCCTCCGATGGCTCCCAGGTGACTGGCCGGTTCTTTGTAACATTACCCTCCCTTCAGAACACAAGGCCACACAACAGTGAACAGGAGTTTGGGACATACTAGACACCGGCATCAGGGAAAATTCCATTTCAATTCCAGGAATTCATTGATATTCAATTCATGAAAAGAAAGATGCCTAAAAGCTTTTATTAATTAAATGAATGTCAATTACTTTCATGAAGTGACTGACTTGAAATTAAAATGGACCCAACTCTGACACCCAAAAACATGGTTGTCTGATTTGGAGGTCTTAAAAGGAATACACCAACATCTTTGTTCTGAACTTCAGTTTTTGCCTTTGCCAATTCAAAGCCAACAATGAGGCTCACACAAAAGCCTGAAGTCTAACAGCTAAGGCTATCTATACTTAGGATGCACCGCATGGTGTAGATTAAAACACAGCATCTTGCTACATCCAGACAAAGCCCTGGGCATTACTCAGATTATCATTAAAACTGAAAACACATTTAACCAGACTCAGGCATACTAGGATATAGTCAAAGCTGTGATAATTGTTTTACAAAGAGAAGGGTCTTTGTTACAAGGAATTACAAGTCTTTGTAACTTTGGGTGAGAGAACTCACACACGTTGTCTCTCTTGTCTTCTGTGCCTAATGTTAGCCATTCTCTCGACCAAGAAGGTAGGTGTTGCCTGGGACGGGGTAAGCAGACTCTGATAGTGTTGCTGTAACAACAAAAAAAATCTTTAAAGCACTTTTGTACAGTAAAGACAAACCAGAACCCCCAGCTACAAGTTGAACTGTCAAATTCTTACAAACTTCTCTTCAGACCCAGTGTCTGGCTCCCAAAGTAGAATAAGTTAACAAATAGATGTTTGTGTACAGCAGTGTTTCCCAATCCTCTCCTCAGTATCCCAAGGAGACTTGTGTTCCATCTCAAGGACATCTGATGCAGTTAATCAAGCACTTGATTAGTTGTATCAGCTGTCCTTGAGATGGAACACTTCAAATACCTGGAGCGGCTTTGGGGTACTCGAGGAGAGGTTTGGGAACCACTGGTGTAGAGTCTGCAAGATAGAAGAACGAGAATCCAAACGAGGCATCTTTTTACAGCCAAGATTCCACAATTTCACACTTTGAATCTTCAACCTTGAAATAACCCAACAACATCCCTTAGAATACAATGTGCAATGCAAAATAATGTCCATCGTCCAGGTGGAATCGCTATTATGATAAGGTGACATAGAATGATTGAGAGCCCACCTCTTCCAAGTTGGTGAAGCGGTCATGGTCGGTGTAGGTGAATATCCGGTGGTTCCGCCTTCCCCCGGCCCGCTCCAGAGCCGTGATTTCACCGTGGTACTGTCGGTCCAGTGGGCTTTGACACACTGATTCCATCCGGAAAAAATCCACCTCAAACTGCAAACAGGTACACCACATTTACATTTGCCAGTTTTTATTGACTGGCAACCCTATGTTGGTGCAACACTAAAAATATGATACACAAAATATATAGATGAATTTATACCTGACTGAACAGCTTCTCCTGCCAGCCTACTACCTGCTCTTCCTCATCATCACCAGCTGAAAGAAGAATGAGGTAAATGTAATTAAACAGACTGACGCCAGCACATTGCCACTGCGGCTGGACCACTGGAAACGTCAGTACCTGATCTGGCCTGACTGTTGAAGGTGTCCAGTTCGATGACGCCCCTCTCCTGTTGTGCCGACACTTGCTGCTGGAGCTGCTGTGATAGGACTGCGGTAGAGGTGACACGCTGGATCCGTACCCTGGGAAGCAGGTACACCGAACATAAAAACAAAGAAACCACCTTTTCACAAAGCAAGCATACCTCCCTATTCAAAAGGTATGCTCCTTTAAGGAGGATATCCAGGGGATATCATGAGGGGCAATTACTAATACATGTTAAATGATAACTAGATTCTAGTTCCATCAGAGAATCACAGAAATCCAGATGATAGCTAGACTTTTTGAGTTACACTAGTATTACAAAGTATTACATCTTTGTAAATTTGTATGTAGGAATGCGTCTGTATGTAGAATTCATATCTGGTCTCAGAAAACACATTTTGGAGATATTTGGTCCTAGAGATGCACGTTTCTTCACCGGGACTAATTTCTTTTCTCCAAAAGTAAATGGTAAATGGCAAATGGCAAATGGCAGGGATTTATATAGCGCCTTTATCCAAAGCGCTGTACAATTGATGCTTCTCCATTCACCCATTCATACACACATTCACACACCGACGGCGATTGGCTGCTATGCAAGGCCCCGACCAGCTCATCAGGAGCATTTGGGGGTTAGGCGTCTTGCTCCGGGACACTTCGACACAGCCCGGGCGGGGATCGAACCGGCAACCCTCCGACTGCCAGACGACTGCTCTTACTGCCTGAGCCATGTCGTCCCATAAATGTACAGTGAAATTACGGCCTCGAGGCCTCCGCCAACCAGTCAGCTGTGGGTTACATCCCTGTCTGTCCGGACTCATATAATACATGTAGTGAAGACTTTGAAGAAATTTAAGAAAATGTATTCAGTGTATTTGTTTGTGAAATGGAAGTTATCACTATATTGACATGTATGATTTCAGAGAATAATAGATCACCAAACAACAAGCAAAATAACTGAAGATCTTTTTCTCAGCTACAGTGGTAAGCGTTTGACCTTTTGGATATAAAATGTCATCACTTCATAATTTTATCCTATTTGACATTTGTGTGAAATTTTGTCATAATTAGCGTATGGAGTTACGGCCAGGCGGCACGGATGGTGCAGTGGGTAGTACTGCCGCCTCACAGCAAGGAGGTCCTGGGTTCGAATCCCCGTCGGCCGGGGCCTCTCTGTGTGGAGTTTGCGTGGGTTTCCTCCGGGTACTCCGGTTTCCTCCCACAGTCCAAAGACATGCAGGTTAGGCTGATTGGAGAGTCTAAATTGCCTGTAGGTATGAGTGTGTGAGTGAATGGTGTGTGTGCCCTGTGATGGACTGGCGACCTGTCCAGGGTGTATTCCTGCCTTTCGCCCAATGTATGCTGGGATAGGCTCCAGCCCCCCTGCAACCCTGTTCAGGATAAGCGGGTTAGGATAATGAATGAATGAATGAATGAGTTAGTTATGGCCAAAAATGTCCACAACAACCTTGACCTTTGACCACCAAATTCCAAACAGTTCATCCAGATGGACGTTTGTCCCAGATTTGAAGAAATTCTCTCAAGGTGTTCCTGAGATATTATGTTCATGAGAATGACGTGAGATCGCACAGTGACCTTGACCTTTGACCACCAAAATATAATCACTTCATCATTGAATCCAAGCTTGTTCCAAATTTGAAGAAATTCCCTCAAGATATCATGTTCACAAGAATGGGACGGACGGACAGACAATCCAAAAAGATAATGACTCCGAGGCATAATGAGAGTCATCTCTCATTGTGTAAAGATAAACAAGTTAGGATTCATAACATTAGCTGAAATATGACCTATGGAAATATTTGGAATATTTGGCCATTTATAGCGCATTTAGACCCATCCGGAAACCGATGTCAGGAATTTAATGTGATCTTCTAGTTTGGATAGCCTATGTTAAAGTTACATCCTTAATCAAGTTTTCTACAAAAAATAGCTTTTGTTTATACATTTTCAATATAGTCACTGTGGACTATTCCTCTTTTTAAAATATATTACAGCATACGTCCTTGATCAATAAAAAAATATAAAAAATCTGTTAAATTGGATTTATTGTTTTGGTATCCAAATGCTACTTGAAAATATTAACTAATTTCAAATCGCAGTATTAAGAAGTTACTTGCATGTTTTATTGTGTAAGTTTGAATACAAAGATGTTGTGATTCATTCACTTTATTGGTTTCTATTACTCTCACCTGGGGTACCTGTATGATGGTTTTTTCTCCAACCACAATTGCAATCCCGGATTTTATGACGATATCTTTTTTCTAAATTAAGTAAATTACTTGTCATGTTTTGAGGAATTATTTACCCTCTTTAGCACATCATGTCTCACATTGCTATGCATAAATATATTATCAAACTGTAAAACACAACGTTAACTCGGATTATTTACAAGGAGCAATGGTGCCCTGAAAATTAGCTAACGTTAGCTAGCCGAGGTCAACTGTTTGATAACGTTGTCTGGAAGTTAGCTGGGATAGTTAGCCAACCTTGTCGATTAAGTATACGTGACAAAATAATTTTTCAAATTTGTTTATTAATTTGTTGTATTGTTTCCTAGCTAACCGAGCTGTTAAATTCCCCAATTATCTGGCTAGGCATCCACCGTAGGCTAGCTGTCAATACCCTCTTCGGAAAATCATGTGGTTAGCAACCGACCTAGCAACCAAAAATCTGAGAACATGCAACGTGCACCAGCAAAACCTTCACAGAAGACCACAGTATTTTTCCATGTTTAGGTTCTGTGTTCCTCCCTGACTCCCAAAATATCAACATTGTATTTATTAGCTTGCTATTCAGATGGCTAAATGGCAAAAATAGTTCTAGACTTTTCATTGCCATTTTTTGTTTTAACGCTAGGCTAGCTACTTTTGTAAACAAGACAAATAGCTAGTTGGTTACCTTATTTTCAGGTTTTTGACAGCATCCCTTGAACGATAAACAGCTTCACCGGTATCAGTGCTCCAACTATCCGCCATACCTAACGTTAGCCACTTCCCAAGCTACCTACAACGATGTTGTGCCTAGACAGCTTCCTATTTTAGCTACATAGCTAGTCGTCTTTACCCCGACTTATTGTCCGGGCGGGAGGAGTTAGGGATCTAATCAGATGCCAGTTGATTTAACAAAGGTTAGCTAGCCAACATTGGATTATTCTCCGCTAATTCTAGGTATCCAGACAAACATAAATAAAATAATATTATTCTTAAAATTAGATTTTAAGAACAATTCGCTTATTTTTCCCCAACATCAGTGGTTCTTTAACATTGCCGCTGTCACAGTTGCAAAAATGTTCTAGGAAATGTGGCTCCAGCAGGGTTGCGCGTGCAGAAGTTCAGTCAGATCTAGTGTTCTGTGTAGCCAGGTAATATATAAAGCACAAGACACACATGTTTCCACAAAGTTTAGTTAACTGTTTCCTGTATGTATTTCCATTTACTGAAAAAAAAATGTGTCATGAATCAATTGAGAGAGTAGCCACTGCATTCGTACAGAACATGACAAAAGCACAGGCACAAATATAATCCAAACCCACATTCTTTTATAAAATGTTTTGTTGTTCTCTATTACAATAAAATACTTTTTTTCAGCATCCAACAAAATAGTCTTTACAAACTCTTGTCCAAAAGTCCTTCTTGAAAATTAAAATGAAAGAATGAACTTGTAGACAAAAAAGCATATTCTGTAATAAGACTGTTTAAAATATGGCTGTGAGGAGTCTTTTACTTTAGTCTTTCAACCAACAAGTTTAAACATTAGCATATCAGCTTCATGAATATGATGAAATCTGCAGCATACACAGAAAAAAAAACATTGAAAGAGTGAAATTGAAAAAGTAATTGTAAATGAAACAGTAAAATATGTCAAAGCTCTATACAGAAATGTACAATCCTACATTATTTCAAATCACTGTTGCATGTGGTACACATTTCAATGTCATATAAAGCCATATTTTAACAAAGCGCATGCCAGAAGTTTCACATTAAAAATCATAATACATTCATGGCTGCTTCTTTTATGACAATTGCTAATTTCCTGTATTGATTCCAACATCAACTATTTTTTTTGGCTAAATGGTCAGGTTTTTGTGTGCTTTTACACAGTATTCAGCAAGCAAATAGTTTTGTTATAAATTATTGTCTCTAGTGGTTATATCTCAACCAATGGCTGTGTTTTCTTGTTAGCAGATTTTTAAGCTCAAGAGAACATGTACATTGTATGTGGCCTGAGGAGTGGTTGGTAATGATTGTACTGACACGATTACATCACAAAAGAGTAAACATTAAAACTATTATATTACCTGGTCAATACTAGAGTCGCTATTTATGGACTGCCCCAAAACTGGGTAAAACTAAGAGCCAAATTTTCCATTTTTATAAGATGAGATAAGTATCTCAGCAACCAGTTTACTCCCATTTCAAAATGTGAAGCAATTCTTCCATAAACTCTGAAAAGATACATTTATTCACACACTATAATCTATTCTCTTATTAAATCCTCACTTAATAAATTCTGATTGTCAGAACAAGAAATACAGCAAGTTGGTTTTTTTTAAATATCAAATTGGATAATAAATTAAAAGTGCTATTAATACCCCGGAATTAAATAACATCTCTGAGTGAAGTGTACACACTACCTGGATGAAATGAATATTTCACGGAAATTATGAAACACAGATGTTGCATTGCGAGAAAGCCATTCTAGTGCTTTGGTGTTATTATGAGAGCCTGAACATGCAGACTGGTGTGAAAATAAAAATGTACAGTATATACACTCAGTACGGGAGGAAATGCTTTGGAATATGCATTCATATACACAATGAATTTACAGACATTAACTATCAGTAATGTTGATATGGCAAAGCATGTGCTTTAAATACATGCTTAATCAAGTAGCATAATTAAGGTTAACATTTTTCATTAAAGGGCACCTGGATTGGGTCTCTGAATGACACAAACCAAGTATAGCTGGATAAACACATCTGCAAGGGCTGCATATCCAGCAATGTTTTTTTGCTAGAATTCACACATTCCCCAGGTATTATTTTGAAAACAAAAAAGCATTTTGTCAGAATTTGAAAACAAATTTTAGGTTCTAACTGGAAATACACATGTACTACATGAGGATAGTAAAACAGAATACAGATCTTTCAGAGAATAACTCTGTATGCCTTTTAGTCACTTCATATTAATGATTATATGGATGATGGGTACCTCTAGGTAGTTTGGCAATTTCAGCATCCCGTAATGTTAAACCAATTCAACTTTGTCTTGTGCCTTAATAAAAACAGACTTCCACAAACTAACTTTGTACAGTCAAATATCTTTGAAAATCTGTGTGTTCACATAAAAGGTAATCTCCTCACATCTATGTAATTATCATGTAAAATCTTTTAAATATCACATACCCATCAACCAACACTCATGGTAAATAATCTACATGCATTTACAATGACTCCACATAAAAATTCAATTCAAGGCCGAACCAAGATTAAGGTAACAATACAACACCAAGCATGGCTTTTTTGTATTATTTTGTTACAACTGCCTGTAACATCAAAGCCTTGTTGCATCATACTGTATACACAAGAATTTATGCACACTCTGAAATTATATTTTGAATACAGCTATAGTTCCCAATTAATTAAAAATAAATTTCAACTCAACAGCTTCAGTTTAAGCTATTTGTTCACACTAGTGCCAAAAGCAGACGTCTGTGACTATTCCTGGCTTTTTGGTTTAAGTTTCTGGCTTAGCATCCATATCTTGGATGAGACGGCATCTTAAAGTTATGCAAAAAAAAAAAAAAAAAAAGGAAAAATTAAATAAATGCAACATTTGTAAGAGATGGTACAAGCTAGTTGTGTCAGGTAAATACACACTCATTCCTTCCATTGAACACGTCTGGTCCTTGATGTGTCTTTTGCAGCCATTTTCTGACTCGCTGGCTTGACTGACCCAGGTGCATTGTGGGTTAGCTCAGAGACGCTGCCTGCAGCATAGAGTTCTGCTCAGTGCAGACTCTTTTCAGTGGTGGGGCTCCGGAACTTTCATCTTCCTCCTGCAAATGTAATGACATTACTCCTCAGTCTATGGTATCTTTTATACACTGCAGCTGCGCAAATTAAGTAATATATAGAGCAGAGCCTCACAAACTTTCGGACCCCTTAACCAACTTAATGGGCAAATATCCATTCCCCGTCATATGTCAAAACAACCGTGTGTACACTGTAACTAGCACAGGACATAGGGATGTAAATACTAGGATGTGCAGAGATGACTCGGTCAGAAAAACTATGTGTATTTGTGCCTGTATTTGGATAGATGACTAAATGAGAGAAGAGTTACAGTTTTCCAGCCTAGAGTACATTGTCATTGCAGTTGTTGTGCTTTCAAAAACAACAAAACACTAACTTTACAGTTGCTAAACCCTGTCAATTTCATTTTTGGTAGCAATCAAATACGCAAGGACAGATCAGTGATTTATCTTTTCCCAGTGATCTCTTAGCTCTCTTTTTGGTTGTGTGCCTTAATGTATACCCCATAGCCTACGGACCTACATACAGTTATAAATCAAGGCATGCATTTCCGGTTTCAATTGGAAAATATGGCTTGATTGCAGTTAATGCTCACATTTTTGTGCAAATCAAAAGCTCTTTTCTGTAGCAACATGGGAATTCCATGACTTACCTGCAAATGAAAAAAGAGAAAACATTCTGTCTATCATTGGTAAACATCGAGAATAAGAAAAATACCTGCATACAACACATTATCTGTGCATTTCTGAAGAGGGCATTCAGGTTTAGATACGCTCCTAGTAAATGTAGCAGTGTATAGATATAGGAGTCTGGCCAACAAGGCCAGTTGTACTTCTGGTTTTCTTTACTATCCAATAGAATAACAGATAAATGAATGCTACTGATTGGTAGATAGGGAGAATTAAAGTACTACTGGCCTTGAATGTCAGATATAAATATGACCACTATTAGGTCTAATTTGATTGTTCCATGTGTTTGTATGAAAAGCGTATAATAAGCAGTACTTCTTTTCTCCCATCCCCTATATTGGCCCACCGTTACGGTCCTAACCAACAGTTTTGGATGGGTGGGGAATGGATACAGAAGATAACAACAAAGTAAGCTGGTATAGTCATCAAAGGTAGTGTAGGGGGTACAGTGAACACTTGACACAAAAGATTATGTGACCTGTAGGGAGTCTGGGTATTTCACCTGGGCAGAGAGGGGCAGCAGGTCCTCTTTGATCAGTGTTGGCGGCTCATCCGCGACCTCACATGTCTGCAGTGTCGGCTCTGGACACAAGTGAAAACACACACCAACCAGTCACGTCCATACCATTTGTCTACCATTTGTCATGGCAAGCAGGTGAGACAAAAGTCTCAAAAGGCAATTAAAAATATCAGTGTACTAAATTCTGTGTTACAAAACCCAACCTGGTGAATTGAAAGCCAAGGTGTAGTATTAAATTATAATGGACCATATTTAATTCTTCATTTTTAAGCTTCACACCATTCACAAAGAAATTGTTCCACATTTTTAATGATAAAAAAAAATGCATTCCAGGTGTATATATTGAATATTACCAAATATTACTACATTGTTATAGTACTAGACCACAAAACAACCTTCAAATACATTAAAGACAGAATACTAACAAGAAGATGTTTGAATAGTGTATTTTTCATCCTGCTATCACAATGAAATAGGAAGGGTTACCTTTTGACCTCCTATGGACCCTACTTGTGTGGTCCATCTGACAACAGAGTACTTGCCAAAGACCAGGAGTCCATGCAGGTGAGCCTACAGTGTGTGTGTGTGTGTGTGTGTGTGTGTGTGTGCCCCACTGGTTTCTCACCCTCCATAGTCTCCTGGCCCAGCGTAGGGGGTTGGGAGTCGTCGGTGCGGAAGTCACAGGTGTGGGCAGGGCTAACCGGCTCGCTGGGTTGCGGGCTGGAGTTACTGCTGCTATCCACTTTCGGATGGTACATGTCTGACAGGGAACTTTGGTTGCTGTTCTCATCTGCACACAAGACAAGGCCTTAAGTGACGCTGGGGGTGTGGAGGGAGGCGCACAGAACATACCACAAAAAAAAAGAAGTAATATGTGCAGCACTGGGACACTATCCTTGTGAGTCCTGGGTCCTGGGAGTCGCAGACACAGGCCAGACTATAGGGGTGTTCAAGTCCCAGAGGTGGAAAGCCCAGGGGTCAAAAGCCCAGAAAGTAAAAGTCCTGCCCTGTTTTTCTTCCACCCATGATCTCAGCCAGCTGATTTCACCAATTTGTTCTACCTCTAGGCTGAAGAATTGTGCTAATTAGCAAACCCAGGAGATTGGAACAAAATACATAGGAGGACATTTACATTCTGAACCTGGATTTTCAACTTCTGTCGAGCCCAGACTTTATGCAGTGCTAGATACTGCTCATTGTGGATTGTAGATAAATGATGAGCTTAGGTGGTCGAATGGCCAAATCGTATCATTATATATTCATGTATTCCTAAGTGCTCTTAGACTATCAACATGCTGGCTCACCCTGGAAGTCAAGGAGAACTGAGCGGGCATCTTCTGAGGCTGCGTCTGTAGAAAAACCTTTCCTCTCTCTTGCCGATCCAGCACCTACCTTGTTCTTCTCTTTCTGTAGGACAGTAATACAGAGAAGTGTACTGTTGGTCACTATAGTGACCGTATTTTTACTTCCTCTTTATAGGAGTGAACTCTTACTTAAAGGTCTCATATTGTAGAAAATGAAATGTCCCTTGCTATGTGGATTATAAAGGAGTTGAAGGTGCTATAGAAATACTGTTAAAGTATCAAAACGCACAGTCCCCAAATAAATCCACACAATGTGCATTTAAACAATTGGTTCAGTTTGTTGGAGCTAGCCAGCCAATCAGAACAGAGTTCATTGATATCAAAAGCTCATAAGAAGCACGGGAGAATTGACATGTAAAACTGGATATAGATACTTAAAATCACACAAACATCTTCTTATGGATATCAGAACCTAAAATAAAACACTGGAAATGTGTACAATTTGGGACCTTCAAGTACAATTACTTTAAAAAGTCATGCATGGTAAAAAAAAAAAACCCCAAAAAAACAAACAAAACAAAACATTAGCAATATGGTCAAATAATACAGGTGAATTGTACAACGCCCTCCATAATGTTGGGACAAATACCCATTATGTCTTGATTTGCCACAATTTTATAAAAGCCTATTTTTAAACATTTGGGTTTCACCATGTAGACATTACAGTGGTGTTTATAAATAGCCCTCCCATTTCAGGGCACCATAATGTTTTGAACACATGGCTTCACAGGTGTTTGTAATGGCTCAGGTGTGTTTAATTGCCTCCATTAATTGCAGGTATAAGAGAGCTCTCAGCACCTAATCTTTCAGTCACCTTTGGAAACTATTATTGCTGTTTATCAACATGAAAACCAAAGTTGTGCCACTGAAAAGAAGCCATTATGAGAAACAAGAAAAAAACTCTTAGAGACACAAGCCAAACCTCCAACAAAATCAACTATGTTTGGAACATAGTTGAGAAGAAAGAGAGCACTGGTGAGGTTACTAATCGCAAAGGTAGGCCAAGGAAGACCGAAATACAGAGGCTACACTGCAAGATGCAAACCACTGGTTAGCTGCAAAAACAGGATGGCCAGGTTACAGAAGATGAACTTATATCAGTGATGGCAAGAGCAAAGTATGGAGAAGAGAACTGAAGAACTTCCCAAGATCCAAAGCATACCACCTTATCTGTGAAACACATTTGTGGGGGTGTTATGGCCTGGGCTTGTATGGCTGCCGAAGGTACTAGCACTCTTCATTGATAATATAACTGCTGAAGGTAATAGCAAAATGAATTCTGAAGTTTATGGACACATCCTATCTGCTCAAGTTCAAGCGAATGCCTGAAAACTCGGCCAACGGTTCATTGTACAGCAAGACAAACATCCCAAAATTTCTGCTAAAGCAACAAAGGAGTTTTTCAAAGCTAAAAATTGGTCAATTCTTGAGTGGCCAAGTGAAACAACCAATCTGAACCCAACTGAGCATGCTTTTCCTATGCTGAAGGGCCTAGCCCCTGAACCAAGCATGAGCTAAAAATGGCTGCAATACGGGCCTGGCAGAGCATCACCAGAAAAGACAACCAGCAAATGGTGATGTCCATGAATCACAGACTTCAAGCAATCATTGCATGCCAAAGATATGCAACTGAATACAAAACATGGCTACTTCATTTACATAACATTGCTGTGTCCCAAACATTATGGTGCACTGAAATGGGGGCTATGTATGAACACTGCTGTAATTTCTACATGGTAAACCCAAATTGTATAAAAATGCCATTGATTCAAGTCTGACAATGTGTACAAAAATCGTTGAGTACAGATGGGTCTTTGTCAAACATCAGAGAGGGTGCCGTACCTATAGATTAATGTCTGAGTACCCACTAAAACCGAGCTATAAATTCACAGCAAAAAATGTTGAACTGTTAATAACTATGATTACACCATCTCTGAGACTGAGATATTATATGTACAACAGGCGACTGAGTGTATATAGTTATTGTATTAGTCCTGAAAATCTTTTACAAAAAGTCTTTGATGAGTCATACCTCCTTGGTGTCCACCACAGGTACCCATTTAAATATCCGCAAAGAGGTATCCCCAACAGTCACCCATTTCTTCTCCCTGGTAAAAGTTTTTTTAAAGCAACGTTAATTATTATTTATCCAACTGGAGACATCTGCTTCCTTCCATTTGTGTCATAACTGACCCATGCAAAAGCAAACAGGCATAACCACTGTATAATAATATAGCAGCTCATAATTATTTGAAAATCAATTACAATATGTTAACAATAACAACTATGCTCAAAATTTTACTCAGTTATTTTAGTAAGCTTAAATAATTCCAGTTATTTTCTACATGCTACGTACAGCAATAATAACAGAGTATTTAATCAAAGATGTCATGAGTCCAGATAGGCAACTCCTGTGTGTTCTTAGGATAAAATCAAGACAGGTAGGTAGGTGAGTTATAACAAACAATATGTATGCCTGTAAGGATTAATGGGAGCACGCCAGTCCGGAATAAATTATCAAATTTCCTTATCGTTACATCTCAGCCCTTGCTATGCCCTTGGGCTAAGTAGAACTATGAAGCTAGACTGTGCTAGCTACCTGGGTAACCACTGTAGCTAGCTAGCTAGCAAGCTAGCCGGCTGCCTTGGCCTCTCGTCATTGACACTGAAACTTAAACTTAGATTCCCTGGGGAATTCACAAATGCAGTTTTGTTTATTATTTCTAAATGCAAAAGGTAATGCATTTTAGGTACTTAATCGCTGCAAGGCCACGTAACCGAAATGTTTCCTTTTCTTGACAGAGCCTGCGCTAATCTCCTGTGATAAATTCAACACATATAGCTGTCTGTCAAATCAGTTGCTCACACCCTTGCTTTGCGTCATCCACACAATCAGCCTTTCAAAATTCCCCCTTCGGTCCCGCCTCCCGTCCATAAGCTACTTGTCTCTACGGAGACGCTTTTACGCTTAGCAGCATTGGCTATGCTCTCTGTCACTCAGCTGTCATTCAGTCCCCGAAACCGCACCTCCTCCTTGTCGCCGAAGTTTCTGTTTCGGGAATGTTTAAAGATCTTTCTCTCACACAATGAAAATCCAAATGGTTATTTTCACTTACCATCTACGGACCCTTTCAATGGCCGCCATCACTTTCTTCATGTCATCTTTAGCGCGGCTCCGGGTCTCGGCTCGAACTGAGCGTCCAGACATTTTTTAGATTGGTAGCTATTAGTTTTATTTTGCCCCTCCAGCCACTCCGACCGAATCGGTCTCGCTATCCGGTTTCTTAACCTCGCGAGAGTACACCACCCACTCACTTGTCCCTCTGACAAAACGCCCTCCCCATCTTTCCACGTGGTTACATCTTGTCAAATTACCAATTAAAATTTCATAATGTACGTCATTATATAGATCTGTTTTAACTGTGTTATGTAACGTGTCGTGTTGTCATGTCATTCGAAACCATATATACATTCGGATACGTTCGCAATTATAATTTAACGCATCGAGAATGAAGCTTGCTCCACTGGACAAATAATTTGTAATAAAATTATGTCTAGTCATCTTTGCTTACTTGTTACAACGCCCCATGGCATCAGGGTAACACTTGGACTGTGCACATCTCTGCACCCATTTCTTATAAATGCAGCAATTTATGCGTTGGATACCACAATCACTCCAGCCAGAAAATGCAACGCAATGATCAGTTTAGCTGGTCTGCTCTGCACAGTAGCTATTCCCGAACAGATGCCCATGAGCAAGCAGGGAATATTGAGCTCTTCTTGCATCTGCTCTACACATGCAAGTCATCCATTTTAGATCAGAACAAATACTCATGGTTCTTTATAATTACGGCACACATATCACTTAGCCCGTAAAATAAGATATATTATGAATGCTGCTGATCTGACCTTCACACATTTATATTATTTCTGTGTAATCGTGTATGCTAAAATGTAAAACAGCTTGTATTTTCCAGTTAATTAGAGGTACATCAGAAATATGCATTGTATCATAGTTACCACGCTCTATTCAAATGTCCACAAAGTGTAGGCTGAAGACAGCATGTTACAGCTAAGGTGTCAATTTGGTAGCAACCCGGATAAACATCAACAGTCTAGGTTAGAACCTTTGATATAGTGGGAACATCAAGGAAATTCAAGAGAAAATATGCTGAAATGTGACATGAAATTTGGACATCGGCTGCATTAATGGGAGATGAAGGCAGCGAAATACGTTTTTAAAAGAAACAAATCAATGCAAAACTATTATAAACACATTTGGATTTATTTATTTTTTTAAAACCAGCAACCATATACCATTTATTTCAAACAGAGGCTGAAAGCTCAAGTCCCTTGAGTGCAGGCAGCGAGCACACAGACTCAGTTTTTCGACGTGGCGCAGACATTGTCCAATGCACTCTGGGCCTCCTGGATCTGGGCCTCTAATCTCTGGCGCATGCCCTCGTTGGTGGCCTTCTTTAGCATGGCCTGCATGTCCTGGATGGCGGCGCGGTACCCGGGCGTGTTGTGGAAGACGCGGATGGCGCGGTCCCCGCTGCACACCAGGAAGCGGCTGTTGACGTCGAAGCGCAGGTCCGTGATCTCCTCGCTGTGCACGGCGGGGAAGTCCTCCTCCAGGGCCCCGGTGGCCGTGCTATACATGGCCACCCCGCAGCCGTTGGAAATGGCTGCCACCCGGGCGTCCGGCGACAGGGCGATGCGGCTGCCCTCCGACGCCTGGCAGGGCGCCGTGCGCAGCAGGTACGGGTCCTGCTGCTTCTTGTACTCCACGTCCGTGTCCCACAGCTTCCACGTCCCGTCTTTGGACACGGTCACCATTCTGAGGAGTCACAGGAGGAGTTTAACACAAGGGGCCGACAGTTCAACCCGCGTGGTACAGCTACACATACATTTTCTACCTTGTTTGTTACTTCTTACCAAGTAGTGGCAATTTAAGTAAACAGAATTTTTTTTTTTTTTTTACTAGGGCTGAGTATGTCCAATTGCATGCCGGCCTGTAGCGGTTGTGGTTAAGGTGCATGCCTGGGAACCGCAAGGTCGCTGGTTCAATCCCGGTGTAGCCACAATAAGATCTGCACTGCCGTTGAGCCCTTGAGCAAGGCCCTTAACCCTGCATTGCTCCAGGGGTGGATTGTCTCCTGCTTAGTCTAATCAACTGTACGTTGCTCTGGATAAGAGCGTCTGCCAAATGCCATTAATGTAATGTAATTTAATGAGTATGTCCAATTCCCACCCTAATTTGGAATGGTTAAGTGTCGGCATTCATGCACAAACCCCTCTGCTGGTTCAGGAGAGGGCAGATATCCGCAGTTCTCCTCCAAAACCCAAGGTGTCCCCGGCTGCTTCTCTTCACACTGCAGACTACAGCTAAGCTAGTGGAATCGGGCCTTAACACACAGTCCACAGGCACCTGATTGAGCAGTGGGGGTTTGCTGGACGGTGAAATACAGATCCCTGAGAGCGTGCAGCTCATCATTCACCACAGTGTGGTGCCTTAAAGGTCCCATATTCTGTATTTTCCAGCGTTATATTTTAGGTCCTGATGTCCATAAGAAGGCATTTGTGTGGTTTTATATTCCAAAAATGATCTCTATTCAGTTTTAGATGTCCATTCTCCAGTGCCTCTCATGAGCTTTACCAAGAACAGCCTGTTTTATTGACTGTGTCTTTAAGGCTCATTGACATCAATGAACCTCTGTTCTGATTGTCTAGCTCCAGCTAACTGAATGCAGTCTGTGCCTAGTGCTCGGTGGGCTGTACTGAAACAAACAAAATGGACATTTTCTTCATACAGATTGTGTGTAAATATTTGGGGACTGTGCATTTTGCTACTTTCACAGTGATTTTATAATAGAAATAGAAATAAAATGATATGATAATATTTTCTCAGTTTTTTTCTCAGTCTACTGCCATATTAAAATAAAAAAAATTAAAGTTTGTTTTTCGTCAATATTAATTCTGTCCCCTTCTTTTTTTTTAAAGCTGAACAATAACCTGTTGCTGTATCTTTTGCGGATAAGTAATCTCTATCACTACACATTACTGCAGGAACATCTCCATTTAGCCACAGGAGGGAGGTCACTGCACAATCTGTTCACTGCACACATGGACAAATTAGAATGTAATCTTGCAGGCCAATGCGCTCAGAAATGAAACACCGCCACGCTGAGTGCATCTTACCTGCGGGAGTCGTTGGAGAAGGAGAACGAGTGGACGCCGGCCGAATGGCCTTTGAGGTCGAAGGCACGCGCCACCTCCTTGAACTCGCCGCTCTTTCCGAAGCACACCTCCCACACCTTCACATCTGGAGTGAAGCCGCAGGAGGCTACAAACCTGATCAAAAAACACACGCACGTTATGGACAGCTACCAATTATTACTGACTTTTAAATGTACTAGTGTAGACCAGAAAAAAGGTCCTCAGGTGACACACTCCACACACAACATGGGACTGACCTTAGACACAAAAGGTTATTTTTTATACTAGTATAGACATTCACCCCCCCCCCCCCCGCCTTCACCTAAGAATCAGAATAATCACCGTCAGTGCTGAAACTACTGACTCAAGACAAGGCTAATCTACAAAGCAAGTGACATCACTTCTGCTGCTTCTCATCATTGAAGTTAATCTGCAGCTCCACAGATGGATGCTGTGCATCAAATGAACAGCAGGGGTCGCTAGTTCATAGTGAGTTGCTGAAATGCACAATGAGATCCTGGCCAACCGAAACCCACCCTGCCGTGGGCAAGACTAGCACCGATCGTGCACTACCCTGTGGGGCAACAGGCCACAGGCCGCACTGCAACAGGCCAGCTTTTGAAGCAGATCCTGGGGCTCATCCATGCACTAGAACTAGACCCGTGAACCCACGCACTGGCATTTCTGTGAAGTACTAGTCAGGCAGGGGGAAAGAACTGACCTTCCGCAAGGAGAGATGGCTGCATAGGAGTTGGTCATCTGATTGGTAGTTATGGAAGCTAGCACCTCCCCCTTCAGGTCCCAGATCAGAATGGTGGTGTCACTGGACGCAGTCATGATGAACTTGCCTATGATACATCATGGAAAGAGTGACCCTTCTTGCTCAACTTTCAATTGCGATTTCTGACCAGATATAATGTCATGCCTAACGTTAACTGTCAAGAAAAGAAAAAAAAATGGCTGTCAACAATTTTTTCAATGACATTTTTGCTGCATTTGTAATAAAGTGACTAAAACAATGAGCGACATCTAAGACATGTGACCTTAAGTCATATGGCCCGTGAGTCTGCCTACCCGTTTCTGCAATGCCAATGTTGATGACAATTCCTTTATGCCTCACTGGGAAGTCTTCAGGTGCAGCTTTGAAGCTGAAGGAACCGTCCTCTTTCTTGGTCATCTTGAACACTCGAATGGTCTCTGCATTGGCCAGCCAGGTGATGAAGGCTCTACAGCACAGATAGTATTTTCAAAGATACGTATGCAGACCTGAAGGGTGTTAACTTTTGCAAAACACACATTTAGGACCACAAAACACTGGATATCTTGTACTAGATAATTGGTGACATTTAACTTTCCTACAAACCTTTTATGAGATATGCATGGTCCACATGTCGATTTACACCATAAGATGAAATTTTATTGAACAGAATTAATTTCTTTATTTTATAGTGTTTCTAACAAAGGGCATTGTCACAAAACAGATTTCCTTAACTCCCAACCACGCAGAATAGGAGTTTTCTTTCTTATAAATGACAATAAAGAATGTTATTGGCTCAGTGTAAAAACACAATGATTATTGTTCATGGAGCCGGCCGTGCTGTAAAACATTTTATGTGAAATGAAGTCTAAGTATCTGGTCAGAAATAAAGTTGAGTGAGAAAAGCCTCCTTGCACCTGCAAGGAATTAGAACACCAGATGTGATACAGATTTGGGGTTTAACAGCAGTACCGTGAGTCGGGACTGAAGCGGACAAACGTGGCATGGTCCAGCTCCACATTGGCACGCAGGCAACGGTGGTCACGCTCCAAGAAGTCCTTGGTGCTCCAGATCCGGACCGTGCGGTCATCCGCACAGGATGCCAGATACTTCCCATTGCTGCTGAAGTCCAGGCAAGTCACATTGCCGCTGTGACTCTAGATGGGAATGTCAATCACAGAGAGCAGTCTTAGAAAACCAAGACTGATCCAGCAGGACTTTATAATCTTTATCTGCTTGTTGAACCGAACTGTGATAGTATTCCTTCCATAACTGCGTATTATTGACCTGCTAAGTCCAAAGATCATTCAACACCTTCACCACAACATAATTTAGATTGTAGATGCGTTTAACAAAGACGGCACAGCAAAATCAATGTGCAGTTATTTTTGGACCAGTTCTACAGGCACGGATTAAGCCTAGTCCTTGAGTAAAGTCTATTTTGAATTGAGTCTCCATACAAAAGCCAATTTAGTCCAGAACTAAGCTTAATCTGTGTCCGTGACACTTTTGGTAGCAGATAAAACAGCCAATCAGTTTAATGACATGTCTTTCTTACCTTTAGGGATGATGCAAGGAGTGGATGGGTGAACGTGTGTTGCTGTGTCTTCTCTTTGCGAGGACGCTGTTGCTGCTTCTGTTTCTTTGAAGGTGCTGCCTTGTCTCCATTCTGTTCTACTGCAGGCAGAAATTGGGGACAAATTCACATGTTTGGTTCAATTTGAACAGTTTGCGCACTAACTGCCTGATCCTTTATCCTCCGATTCATCATATTCCAGTTCTCCTAAGATATATTTGGCTGTCACTTTGTTTGTTTTAGCCTAGGTTGTCCTACGGTTTGTTCTATATTAATGTGAAAATATTTAAACAGTAAACATTGTCTGTTAAATGAAAACCTAATCATTCTGTTTAGTTTAAAGTGGGGTCTGTGTTTTTCTAGTTACCTCCATATTTTAGCAAGTAGACAATATACGAATTGACATATTTGGTAGGTAGATTGCTAGAACACAGGATAAAAAATGCCACGAGTGTGCCGATTCAATTTGCAGCCGTCAATTCTGATGCCGAATGTGAATTAATTCACCAGTGCACACTGACATGTGTTCAACGACACTGAATGTGCGCAACGACATGTACGTCAGCCACATTCTGAGGTTGGCTTGCTACTATCTACCATTAGCTTCATAGTGCAGAAAGCCATCTAGACCAAGGTACTAAAGTGGTTGCTAGCTTATTCCAATTAAAATAGAGCTTGTGCAAACTGCTGCTCTGGCTAGGATACACAAATTGCTAGCTAAACAAATGACTGAATAGCAATAACGAAATAGCCGGTAACACAATTATGCAACTGCTCAAGTTACTAATTTCCCAAAAATATTTTTTGGAATACTGTACCGAGCGTTAAGATTTATTCTTACCAGCAGTGTCTTCTTTCTGTTCAATTTTCTGACTTGTTTCTCCTTTCGGTTTGCCCACTGCGACGGCAACGAGCAGAATCAAGGCTCCTATCAATAATGAAATTGCGATCAGAGCTGCAAACTCCATCTTTAGCGAACTTCTGCCACGTTACCCTAATTTCAGAAGGAGCGCGATAAGCTTAGCCACTTGTACAGCAAGCTAGCTAGCTAGCTGGCACAGAGTTGTATTACTTGATTCTCACAGCAAGTGGTAGCCAACACGCTAATTTCTTTTTATGTACACGTAAGCCTATTTGAGCTGCAAGTGGATCACTGTTTACGTGTGATGTGTTTCTTATGCGAAACAACTTTTTGATTGAGCAACACAATTTAAATTACTCTGATCCACCGACCTAAATAGTTCTAGCTACCTTTTGGTTAGCAAGTTAGTTAGCTAACTGTTAGCAGAGTCCGCTTTGCGTTTCTATAACGTAAATCGATACGTTGTGGTTTGCACTTTGCAGCATGCCGTAAACTGTTTTGTACAGCGGTAACTTTTGCCTGCACTGCAAAAAAGGGAGGACTTGTGAAATGGTATTATGTATGCACATGTAAATACGTTGAAATAAAAGATGATTGTCCAAATGCCTTGAGTATACAGCCTAGCAAAAATAAGTAATTTCACTGTACTCTTCCCATACTCTTGGAGGGCACTGTAGTCTATGTTTGCGCCACTTCCAAATGCTATCTGGAAATGATAGGCTCCTCGTTTTATGTTTTCCCCTGGTTTTTATTTAACTATATCAAATCGTTACTTTTAATATTATCCAATGCATAGGTTATAGCACCACTAAACATTTTTAAATAGTTTGACAGCCCTGACATAGACCCGTGACATTTTAAACAGTTAAATTATTGGCGTTACATTCAAAACTGTGATAAAACTGTGTGTATAAGCAAATATCAAGTAGGACAAATTCCAACAATATACAAGATACCAACTTTTGCCATAAATATCATATGAGCAATCACAGAAATCACGTGTGTTAAGTTATGTAAAAATACCACCATGTACTTTTACTTTACTTGAAGAAAAAAAGTATACTCTATTTTGTCTGTGAAATAATCTGAGGATATGTGACCCTTTTGATAACAAAACGTATGCATATATTTCTCATTTTAATATGGAGAACAGTCTTCTAAAATTATATAAAATGAGATTATGCCGCCAAATCTTTGCTGTGGCATTCTGTTCTCAATTCCTAGGTGACGCAATAGGTTGAATTCTTCGGCGGATTTATCGCCAGGCTATATTTCAACAAACGGTGCGTGGCGCCATCTAGTGCAGCCTACGCCTTAATCCTTCACGGTCCCATGCTCTGTATTGCGCGTCATTCGCCAAACTTGCGAGGAGATCGTCTGGGCATTGAAACCATGCAACGTTTTCCCACTCAGCTAACATTAGTTCAAAGACTCTGGAATCTAATATGTAGATAACGTAGTGTAGATTATCTAAATTGCGTACTGACCAAAATAAAAATGTGTCATATGCATATTTTGCGTAAATAAAAATGACATTGAAAAAATCAGTATCTGTTATATAGTAGGCTTACCATGCACGTGTTATGAGCGGTTATGTCGCAAAAATTACGGTGGTAATTGTGCAATGTAATTCCATAGCTAAATAAAATGGCCTACCTGCATGCAGTACTATCTAGGCAAGTATGTGCACATCATAGCCTAGTCCTTATTTTTTCTCACACTTGTTTTTGATCATCCAGTGCAATAGGTTGTTGGTAGTTTGCACATGGGCCTGCGCTTCGATCGATTTCTGCTTATCCTTGTACCTTGAACTTGAATGGATTGCAGAAGGAGGCGAGTCAGCTAGGCTTGTATATAATGCAGATATAGACAAAAACTTTACCTTTATAGCTTTTGATGTCCCATTTTTACAGTTAAATAATTGGCTGGCGATCTGGCAACCTATAAGTTTGATGTTCTCATAAATATTGTATTTTCTCCACCAACCTTAAAACAATGTTAACCGAATATAAGATCTTATACTCAAAGCTATTAGCGAGTGAGAGTGGTATGTCAAAAATAAGAACTGATTGAAATTCATTTTAACTCTATAGTCTATTCACCGAAATAATTTTTCTCAGTCGATGAAAATGTAAGATTCACTGAACAGAATTTAACTCAACAATGGCATTATTTTGAATAGAGGATCTAATTTGTAGCGTATGAGCAACATTTGGGCGCAGTAATTGGATAGTTTTCCGGTAGATACTATATTGTGCAACAAGACAAAATATAAGGCCTTGTGTATGCCACAGATACGCTATATGGTGTACAGTCTACATGGCTTTAATTTAAAATGTAACGGCCGTCACCAGGAATGTGTAGGGAACAGAGCTAAAAAAAAACAAAAAACGAAGGTATTCCATTATTGTGAATTTCGACAAATTGGCCAATTCCGATTTGCGCGAAAAGAGAGGCGGGCAGTGGAGGAGCAAAGAAATATCCAAAACTAGAAGGTTGGTAAAATTGCATTGGTTTCATAGCAGCCAAACAGAAACCGCGACATAATATTGATGGGCGGGTATTTCTAAAGTTAGAGCCAGTCGTAAACAGCGTGGGAAGGAGGAGTCTGGCATCTGCCATATCGGGATTGTGGATCTGTCGCTAACAGGACGGAGTCCTAGGGCGGTGGACAGAAATACAAATCCGTTAATAAGTTGGATTTTGTTTTTTATCATTTTGTTGTCGCGTTATAAAAAGGGTACATATTCTCATCTTTATAGCAGGGTGGGCATCCCCTTGTTTATTTAATGAGTGTGACGTTGCTTTTTTAAGATAGCTAGCTAGCTACAATAGCTAACAATGGATCGAGTAAAGAGCTCCATACAGCAGGTCCCGAACCCCATTCCCAAAGGATTGATCCGTCGGACTGGTGCCAACAGTTTGGAGGTTGAGAAGGAAAACTTCGAGCGTAACCAGGTATGTCGTGGAGTTTGTCCGAAATAATTACTAAAAGGGGAAAAGTTGTAACGTGGTGGAAAAGGGGCACTGGGGTTTATAGGAGGTGGTCTATGAGCAAAGAAATGCAGTTTGCGAAAGACTTGCTGTTTTTCTTTTTTTATATTCTTGTGTCAGCCTACCAAATAAAGTAGCTTGCTTTATAAGTCGCAATGGCGTCGATTATATTTTTTCTTCCCTTTTCCCCTAACGTAACGGGGTTTGTTATGGCTCGATGTTATCACACTGCCTCCACTTCTTGCGAGATAACAGCGATGCATGCGTGCAACGGTATGCAAGCTAGCCCCACATCATGTGCGCATGTACGTTTCTCCAAACGCAACACTGGACCACTTTTTTTGGGGAAAAAACCGTTACATTAGCCCAAAATGTTCGAAAGAAATACCCATTTAAAAGAGGGAACTTTAAGAGCAAATGATTCAGCGTTTTCAGTGTCGAGAATCTGAGGTGGATATTTAACGTTGGCCTTTTACAGTTTTCACGTTGAGGGAATGTGATCTTTGCTTCTCGAGATCGTCTAGAAAATGTTATTTTACTTCCTTAGATAGGGTTTGGTGTCCTGAATTAAATGCTTCGTTCCCTATACTTAATACATTCTCCTATTGATGACATAACCCATAAGCTGTCTCTAGTCAAAACCCCATAAACCTGTCATACAAAGTTGCATTGCTAAATTGTTATTGGTATCTACAAGCAGCTATGTTATTTGCCTAGGTACTTTAGGCTAGCGTCCTCTGTCACAAACCCCTGCGAAAACGTCAAGTTCAGACTGTGATACCTCTCCAGGATTTTTGCATTTGTACTCGAAGCTGAAGTGTCAGATTTGCACGTCCTGTTTCCTGTAAGGCTCTAGTTGTTAATTCCGACGCACGGTGTTCTCGTAGCCCTTGATCTAGCGTAGATAATTGTGATCCCTTGTTTTAATTCCCATTCAATATAATGTTGGTGAAAAACGGGAACTATCACATGTCTATCCCCTTGGCGTGCGTAGGTGTTCCGTTTATGGTATAACAAGTCATCTCCGTTTCTGTCCGTCAGAAGCAGTAGCTCTGTATGTTCTGTTGAGCCAGGTAGTTTTGTCGTTTCGCAGTTCAGGGGTTCCCTGTGGCTGATGAAAATTATATAGGAAGGTTCACCTTTAATGTTGTTGTTCTGATATGACAGATCGCGCCAGTTGTGCTGATTATCATTTTCCATTATTGTGATTCATCGGTGTCTTTGAGTTAACACTGGGCAGAATGTAGCCTAGGTTATGAAGAATTTAACCACAGTTTTGCTTTCACACCTATAAAGGACTTGGTGTGAGATTACTCATTGTAGCCTGATTCCGCATTCTCATTGTGCAAGATCAGACACAGACTGTAATTTTGAAGTTAATTTAATGTGGGCCCAATTGTAGATAAATGGACAGATTAGCATTAGTACCTACCAAGGTGTCATTATTTATCTTCTAATAATTACTTGCATATTAGCTTAAAGTTCTAAGGTAGATGCATTTGAAGGTGCTATGATGGCTTTATTGGCATGTTTAGAGTTCGGAAGAGTATATACACTTCTCAACTTTCAAGTTTCCTAAATTACAAGTGACAGTTGTTATAACCTCTTAGTTGTTAGAAACTCTGCTCACTAACCATGTAATACACTGCCATAACCTTGACCAGAGTGCTAAACCACAGTTACATCAGTAAATGTACTGTCCTGCTGCATAAGTGGGTAGTATGATGTTGTAAGGTATTTTAGTAGTATAAGGTTATCTTGAGCTAGAAATCAATTTTACTGTCTCTAGTGCAGTGGCAGGGCAGGGGGTGACAGTTCTGGCTGTCGTGGGGAGGACATTGTAACGCTGGTCATGTTCATGGGCATTCTGCCGCAAAATTCCTGTGCAGGTTCGCTGCTCGTGAAAACTGCTACGGTAACTTAAGTGTATGACTCATCCCGCTCCCTACACCTGGTCATAGCCCAAAGAACAGGTGCTGACTCCGCACTTTGTTAATAACCCCCTTCGGTTTGGTCCGCCTCCATTTTGGCGTTCATGGGCGCGCTGCAAATTAGAACAGGTAGAATTGGGAACAGGCACGTCTGTTCCCCCCCAAATTCCTCTTAAGGATGCTGCAGGTTCGGGATATTTCTGAAGTTCTGATTGGGCGGTCGAAGTTTAGGAATAAGAAATAACATACCTATGGGTGGGTTCAAGGTCATGGCCGATCCCCTTTGAACTCTTATCTTTGACACATGAACCGAACTGAGGAAGACTGGCAGCACGATGGTTTCCAGGCTACTGGCGTAGTTTGAATTGATCTCCGCTTCAGTCTGATTGAGAGCTTCATATTTGCCACTATGGCAATTTGCCAAGCCATTATTACAGTAAACATTACAAAGCCCAAGAGCTTTCTGAGGTGTTTTCCTACCTTGATAATCTGTGCACTTAAAGGGAATGGATACTCCAGAGTCCTGCATTTACGCTGAATGCACATTATCTGCTCCTGTTTCTTTTTTCCCCTAGAAAAAAATCAGGGAATGTAATTGGGGCTGCATGCGCAGTCAGGTCACAGATAGTGCTTGACAAAACCCTAATTTTATAAAAGAATTAAGAAGTGGGGCATGGGGTTCACTGGTCCCCTTGTGCACTTTGCACAAAGGGAGTGTTGAAAACCTTGGCCTGTCTTTCAGGCGAGACAATGAGACGGTTGTTAAAAGAGATGTCATTTTGGGCTCGTTTGGAAGCAATGGTCTGCCATTGTGTGTCCTCTGATCTGTCCAGCCCCTCCCTTTATATATCCAGGCAAGTGCTCAGGATGGTAACTGCGGTGTGTCACTGTAGAGGGCGGAGAGGTTGGCCACACCTGTACTCCCGTCTTCTGTTATGGGAATGGCGATGCACGGGCATTTTGAATTATGTATCAGCGCGAAAAGGAACTGGGAGGTAAATAGATGGAGAGGTCCTGTGTGTCTGTGAGTGTGTACGGTGGAAGGAGTTGTGACAGGGTGGCATGGGGTTAAAACCTTTAATGGGAGTGAAGCATGATGGGAAGAGGAAAGTGCAGTCTGCTGTCACAGTCAGGAGGCTGGGAGAGAGGGGTATGTGTGCACATGTGTGTGTAAAGATGTGTGTGTGTGTGTGTGTGTGTGTGTGTAGGGAGGCTCAGTTACATGAGTTCTGCTGATTCCAGTGTTTCAGAAAGTGATGGAGGGAGAGAGTTTGAAACGGTGTTGGGGTTGGATGCTTTGGAGAGTCTGGATGGAGGGGGTTATGTTTGGCTCAGAGCTTTTGTGTTCTGAGGAGGCTCCGAATTACACATTGCTGTTCAAAAACTCTGTCTGTGGGAGTGGGCCAATTTGGCAGGCAGACGTAAGGGGCAGCCTGTGTACACGGGGTCCTAACAGGGGTTAGTGCAGAAAAGTGGGTCAGATGAGCTGAGCCTCACCGCACCCACCCCCCACCAGCACACACCCCACCTCTGATCCACCCGACTCGTCCCCCAATTCCAGGAACAATCCCACCCCCGGTTTCCCAGTGAGCCGCGCCCTTTGATTTTTGTCCCCGATACGTTGGTCTCCCGTTCAAGCCACTGCCTCCCTCCCTCCCAACTGGGGCAGCGACAGAGTGACGGGGATTAGCGTCAGGCCTGCTGACAGACACACTCTATCCCGTCCTGGTCACTGGGTCAGGCCCCGGAGATCACGCCCGACAGAATGTGGGTCAGCAGGAATGCTGGTGCGGGCCTGTCCATTCCTCTGTTGTGTCGGTGTTGTATTGCGCTAACCCGTATCTGGCTATTATCATCACTGGTAAACGTACAGTGAAGCTACGCTATCGTAAGCCGCGCGCTGCTTGCTGAATCACGGTCGTTCTTTTTTGAGAGTCTGTCCGTGTCCCCAGCTTCGCTGACGTGAAAAGCGGCTGATTAAATTTAGAAGTGTAGTTCTAAGACCAAGTACCGTGACGAAAAGAGCACAGGACCCCAGAGTTTTGTAGCTGACTTCAGCGTTGCCCACGAATCCTAAAATGTGTAGGCCTGCACCTTTCCAGCTGCGATTCTTCCGCCGCAAAGCCCCTTCGGCTCGCCCGTATATTAGAGGCTTGCTGAAACTAAGACCTGCGGGTCCTTTTCTTACAGGGGCTGTGTTATTTTACATGCCACGCAATCCAGTGTGTTTTGATGGGATCTGTGGATCCTGGCTTTCTGAAGACGAGGCTGACTTTTGCATTCGCTCTGTAATTTCCCTCTCTCTGCAAAGCTCTCGTTTCCTCATTTACTCATAACACTACAGCAGGACGGTGAAACGTGTGACATTTCCCTTTATTCTGCCGGGTGATGCTCTGAGACCCGTGTACTTTCATGTGACCACATCCAGACTCTAGCAGAAATATATTTTCTTTTGAAGTCACAGGATTAGTGACGGTAATTGTAGGTTCAGTACTGTGGAGTTTGTGTTGGTGTCACTTGTGCGTGAATGCCCATTCCCTGGTATCGTAAGTTTTGGTGGAAGTGTTTGTGTTAATTTTCACGGTTGAACAGCAGCCCTGCTCAGCTCCCCATCCATCTCCACTCGTAAAAAGGAAACAGCCCCCCATGTTAACTCCAGCCCTTGCGCTCCACCCATATCCTCAAAATGAAATGGTTCTTTGAAACGATTTGGAGAGATTCCAGATATTTTGGAATGCTGGTAACATAAACACGAGAACCTGTGGATTATATTTTACCAGAGCAAGAAGCTTTTTATTTATGAATCGCTCACAACTTTGGTCCTGCTGTGAGAAAACAGACTCTGGGGATTAGTGGGGTAGGTTCACTGTAAAAACCACAAAATAAATATGACAAAAATATTGCCAATGAGGTAAGACTCTGGCTTATTTCAAGATTTGCCAAAGGGGTAAGAAATTCACTTGTGAAGCAGTAAGAGTAACTATAAAGAATTTCATATAAAATCTCTCAAAGAAACAAACAAACAACTTGTTTAAGATGGTCTTTTTTGCAGTCTTGGGTTGCATTTCTAGGCACTCAGTCTCTTGGGCCTTACTTTTTGGGTCAAAATCAGTTTTTCACAACAGCTGTTTTTTACGCAAGCGTGTTTAAAATATCAAATTCACTGGGCTGTCCTGGCACATTTCCTTCAGAAAATGGTGGTCGTGAGACTTTCACAACCTCTTCCTGAACTGAAAAAACCCTCATTCCTTCCGAGCCTCCGCTTGCCCTCTTCCCCCGTCAATCTTAGTCTGGGTCTGAGTCTGTTCCCAGAGTAAAGGAAAACCACGTCAAGGTGTGAAAAGGCGAATTTCACCAGAACGGGACCAGTTCTGTGCACAGAGCCTCAGGCTGAAAAGCTTTCTTCTGCCTCAGTGAAAGGTGAAGTCTGTTTCCTCAATTCTTCTCACAGACCTGGAGACGTCTGTACGTACAGTCGTCTGACATCTGTTTGTGTTGCAGGAAAAGCCCCCCCCCACCCCCCTCTTTTGTGTTCCTGCCGCCGTCTTTAATGCCTGCTGTTTCTTCCTGAATACGCCCGAGGAAAAGCTCTCCTGCGGTCTCGGAGACGCGTTCGGATTAAAGGCCTCTCCGGCTAGCGGTCGCTAATGACTAGCGTGCTTAACCCTCACGGAAACGGCAGGCCGGCATCCGCCAGGGAGCTCCCAGGCAGGGGCGTCTGCTGTGGGATCCTGTGTACTGCGTGGCTCCACACTCCTGTACACGAACAGGCCTGTTTGCTGTACGCCTCGGAGTGTTTTGCTCGACTCCTCGCTCCACTCCCTCGTCGCCCAATCACAGGCCCCTTCGGAAGTTTAGGCCAGCTCCATTTTTTTTAACCACAAGGCCCATTTTTGTGCTTGGGTTTTTTCCGCCCCCTCATCCTTCTCTCCCTCCCTGGAGACCCCTGGCTCCCACAGCTGCCTCCCAGGCCCCTGAGCTCCGGCCCCTGGCCCACACCGCCCCTCTCGGCCCGACCGTTACTCCCCCCCTCCCCGCACCGCGGCGATAATCGGTGCCCTGGCAGCTGTGGAATCCAGCGGAGGGGCGTGGCCGTGTCCCCTGGGCACAGACGGGGCAGGTCCAGACAGGCAAATACTAATCTCACCCCCACCCCCCTTCCTCCACCACACAGCCTACTCTCTCTCTCTCGCCTTTCTTTACTTTTATCTCTCTCTTCCCTTTACTTCTTCCTCACTCCCTTCCTTTCTTTTCTCACTTTCTCTCTCTTTCAAATTCGCATTCTCTGTCCTTCCTCCTCCCTCTCTTTCTCTCGCTGCCTTTGTGTATCTAATAATGGGAGAGAGATAGCACAGAAAGCACTTAGGCAGTCAAAAGCACCTTGTGCACTCTCTCTCTCTCCCTCTCTCCCTCTTTCTTTCTCTCCTCATTACTCTGTCTAATTAAAAAGGTGACGGTGGGTGAGAGCAGGTGATGTGAATCCTGCCCAGGTCTGTCTGTGGAAAAAGGTACTTTACTGCCATTGGCTGCTGAGAGATCATTTCTGCTTTTCTGATTGGCTGACTGTTGGCCTTGACAGAATCTGCACGAGAGTTTTTCCCCATTCCATTGGTGATATGACTGTCAAAACAACAGCTGGTACACATCTACAAATGCACTACTGGAAATGCAGAGCCAAGATGGCTGAATATGGTCAAGAGGTCTGGCTATTTGGAGAAAAAAATGTGGGTTTTTAATGAGAAATGTTTTAAACGGACCATTTCACCCACCCGCCGGCGGTTCTCACACAACCGTCTCCCGAGCTTGATACAAGTATTTTTAGGTTGGCTCCACTCAAGTGTTCATTGAAGCACCACATCCTGGGATGAGCTCTGTGCTGAGTCTCTCTCTGGGCCTCTATCAGCACCATGTCAACAGAGTCCAGCCCAGATAAAAGCAGGAGACGTTAACTCCTTCATCAGCGGAGAGGTGCCAATGGAAAAATGTTCTGTGACTCACTCTCCGTCTCTCTCTCTCTCTCTCTCTCTCTCTCTCTCTCGCGCTCTCTCCCTCCCTCCCTCTGGCTGCACTGTTTGCTGTGCTGTGGCGTGAGACACAGACGCCAGAATGCTGACCATGTGACCGTAAAGATGGTCCCTTCAGTGGGGAAGACCCCCCTCTCAACACTTCCTGGATCTGACCAGACAGCGAAACCACAACACTGCACTCTGGCAATCATTGCAGAGACCAAAAACAAGCTCTTCACTTCAGTACCGTTGGTCTTCTTGTTCTCTTGATTACCACTTGACCGTGCCCTTTATGGAAGTTTCTCATGTTTTGGAATTAATTAACGTGTCCTGAATTTCTACCGTTTGGTTCTGACTGGAGCGGGTTGGTTTCAGCCATCTTGCAGCTGTGTTTTCTGGCTGGTTTTCTGGCCAAATTCAAATGGGCGCTTGTTGTGTAAAATGAGAGATCTAGTGAGCTTTTCCTGACCTCTAATGGTGCACTCAAGTACTAGGCTATACTAGGGCTTTATTTGGGAGTTTGAGAGTTGGAGCTTCATGCAAGCAGTGGGCAGTGGGACTCATGCAGCTGTTGCTGTTTGTGTCACTGAGACCAAGCTGTTTCTGAGAACATGTTGTTTTTGATACCTACAGTCACACCAGTGGGGTAGTGGCTGTTTTATCCTGTGCAGCATTTGCTAGCAAAAATTCCTTTGACTTTCAGAAAACCTACTTGGAAGAAGTGACAAAAATATCACTGGCTAGAAAAAATAGACTTTTCATCTTTCTTGTTCATCTGTGTTAGGTTGGGGGTTTTTTTCTACAAGACAGGGAGAGCTTTCAGGGCCAAACCCAGTTTCGCTGTACTTTGTGTACTTTTGACACATTGGTTCCCTGTGGAGGTGGAAATTACTGTAATTCTTCCCTGGAAGCCAGGAGATTATTGCTATTTATGTGGTATAAAAGCGTAATGTATCGATTTTTCCAAAGGCAGTTTCTTCGATCTAAAAAGCTGCTGCAATTTCCGCAGAATCCTTTAGGAGAACATTCGATTTGTGATGAACCGTCTGAAACTGTACGTGTTTGTTTTCAAAATACACATAATCTTCGGTGGTTGAGAGCAAATTGCTGTATTTGAAAAGCCTAAACTGAAATTAAATTCAGATCATTTCTCTTCAGTTACGGGAAAATTTCCAAAAGAGGGCGCCATCCACCTTTTTGGTATCTTCATGAGTCGTGATGGTGTCTAGTCGGCAAGGAGAGAAATTAAACATGTATTCTAAAGCCCTCTATGTATAATCTGCAGGTCTCTTGTTTACAGTATGTATTAAAATGTATGATTATAATCTAACTAACTAACAAGTATGCAGAATTTGCATGCATATATATAGGCTAATATTTGTTCGTTTTGATATTAGCATCTAATGTTGGTTATTAAAGCATATAAAAACAGGAATTTGTATAATTTTTTATGGAAAGCACCACAAGTCAAAACTCTGAGAATATCGCACAAGTTATCAATTGTAAAATGATAGGTTTCTCATCAGTGTTTTCTTACATCGATTTTCTATTTTCTGACAACTCGTGCTGCACACCGGCTAATATTGTTAGTGAATACGGCAACTTGTCAGTTGCTTCAACGTATATTGAACAACATTAAAACATAGTTAATGTAAACACTTATACATTATTTGCTGTTAGGTTATTTTTTAATATTTTCTAACGGATTATTTTATACTGTTTGTGAAGGAATTGAGGTGGTAAAATGTGGGGTAATCAGACTACGTGCCATGGGTCACTAGCAGAAAAGGGTCTTGCACAGGGATTTCCGGCGCCTGCTGATTCCCCGGTCTTCCCTTTGGTAGCCCCTTCGTGGGAGGAGGTGTAGCGACCCCCTCTCTCCTTCTTTTTTCCCTCCTTCTCTAAACAAGAGCTGTGCGAATTAACCTGCTCTTACATCCTCTTTTTGCCTTTGCAACTCATTTATGTTCAGCGCACTCCTCGGGGGTGGGTTCAATTCGGCGCTATTTCGCTTCGTGTTTTTACCCGCAATCCACATCTTTCGGAAGAAAGCTCGCTGTTTATCTTAACTACATCGCCGTGGAAGAGCTGGACGACGGGGACAGCCATGGATTAAATTGTCCTCTGTTGAATCGCACATTTTGAAGAACCCCCCACGGCAACACACAGCCATCCCTCACTCACAAACAGTCCGTTCTTTTCCTTATGAACGAATGCTGAGTTTCAGGAGTTATCGTTGAACAGGGTTTCTTTTTAGTTCTACTTCAAAAGAGCAAAAGAGACGGCGATTCTGGACACATGTTGAGCTGAAAGACCACAGCATCCCGTCCCCTCCCTGAGTGGACTTATTTTTTTTACAGCAAGCCCACGGATTGCCCGATTGCTCACCGAGTGTTTTCGTCGTTCACCTTTTGCAAATTAGGACAACTATGGATCTGGGTAAAATGGTAGGATGTCCTGCATGGTCTTTATCCTTATCGCACGGGCGCAACAGATCTGTTTGTATGTGTGTTGTATGCGTGTGTGTGCGCGCGCGGAGGACAGATGCAACCATGGTGAAGCAAGACGCTATTTTCCGGACTAGCTAGCCAGCTAATATATTTTGTGTTCTTTTTTGTCTTTTTCTTTTTTTAGACAGTCAACTGATTGCTTGTGATGGCATGGGTTATCTAAATATGTGGCTGCTTCCGTGCCTCCGTTGAATTTTATGCAGCTTGGTGAAATTGCACGACTGCATAAGAAAGCGTAACACAAGCCGCGGTGTAGGATAGTGTTCGTGCTTTACAACCAGTATACTGCAGCTCTGAGAATATTGGAATAAGCTGTTTTTATTGTAAGTTGTGTGTCCCCTCGCCCCCTGACGACGACAAAGCTCAAAACAATGGTTTGTTTTGAAATGTTAAAACCTGTAACGTTATGTTTTGCCTAATAAGATATTAATGGGAGGCTATGGGGCATGCAAGTGCATGCTTTGTATTCTTCGACTGTCAATATGTCGTCAGCGACGCGATAGGCAGAAAATATGGGTTTTCTTGTCTAAACATATTTTGGAGATAACGGGCTGAATTTGAATTTTGTTCAGGCAATGCTGACATATTGTGACATGTTATGAACATGCACACCTCACATAACAGTGGTGGCAAATTTTTGGCGAGACAAACATTGTGGCAGCAGAAATACTTAGTTGAAGTAATAAGTCCTATGATGATTTATTATTTTTTTAATTTGGAATATATATCTGGATATCCACCAATTATATTTTGTCATCTAGAAATGGGGGACTGGTGGCTAGCTATGTACATATTGGTAAGCTTCTAGCATTTGAACATGAATATTAGTATTATGTAGATGTCTTTATGAGTAACTCTTGTGTGTCCCGTGAAACAATTTTTCATCATGGTACAAAACGCCATTCTCACGGACGTATTATTTGTGGCTGTGAAAACCTATTATACTCCTGAATACTGCAGTCTGACGAATTGCCATTAAGAAAAAATAGATAATAATGAATGTTTATGTAGGTCTAAGAGCAGAGCCACAGCCAGGGACATGCACTGGGTAGTAGACCCCAGGGACATGCACTGGCTGGTAGACCCCAGGGACAGGTTGGCGTGAGAGAGCTGAGGTTATGGTACAGCAGATGTGCCATTTATAAAAACACATCTTTTGGCTGGCAGCATCTTGCTGTAATGTGTGGCCACCTGTTAATACAAGGTCGTCGTCTGCTGTGTTCCTCGCGTTCCTGTTCCTGGAGTTCTTCAAGAGGAAACACCGTGTGCAGTTCATAGATGTTCCTTTAAAAAAAAAAAAAAGGTGTAAAAAGAGGGGGCAGAAGCGCTTCCTCCATATCGAAGTCCTCGGGTTTGGCAGAATTTTGGGCATACCAGTATTTAGTTCATGTTCAGAATTTCCTTATCAGCCTCATCGGAACAGGTGGCAGCTAGAATTTCTGAACCGGCAGAAGAAATTGTGGTGTGTAATTATGAGGCTTACATGGCAATATTTAACTTGTAAGTCTTTTTGGAACTATACTGTTTTAGCCAACTTGTCCTAAGCCACAAGTTACAGAGAGAAGGGACGGTGTGTTTCGGAGCAGAGAGCTTCACAGTCAGTTCTACAGCAAAGACTGTTGGGCCAGGACCCACAGTCTGAAATAAACTGCTTTATCAAGGGCGCCTTTGCTGTTCTCCCCCCGATAAGAAGCACAGCTCCATGCCTGATGCTGGTTAGGCCTCAAGCCCTAGGCAGTCTGGACTCAATTATTTACAGATAGCGTATGGAGAGAAAGCCGATGCGAAAGGCTTTCTGGGGAAGTGAAATATCTGACAGTCATACTCTTTTTTTTTAAGGGGAAGTCATTTTTATTTTTGTTTATTATTTTTGCTAAATGAAGAGCGGCTGTTTGTCTCTCTCAGCGATCTTACCTCTAAGCCCGTGGGGGCTCGGTCGTGTCCTGACATGTCTCTCGCGTGTTCCCGTGGTTAGGGAGGCGGATTCGCTTTTTGTTTTGTGTCGGTTTTGAAAGCTGGGGCTCGGAAACGGAGACGGGACTTTGCTCGGGACCAGTGTCTCCCTCCTGGACTTCCTGCGCCCAGTGTTCTTCCACAGGAAGCTTCTCTGTACACAAAGCCTTGTGGGTGTTTGAGATGTGGTGGGAAGCCCATTCACTGGGATGCATCCAAGGCATCTTAATTAGAACCCCCCCCCCCCCCCCCTCAACTGCAAGCATCCAGCCACAAAGATGGCCTCCACGGAGGGCTTATTTAGAGCCCTTTTACGGTCTGTAATGGCACCCATCCCTGTGGTTCTACGTCCTGGCCTTTTATTGCCTTCTGGCCACAGGCAGTGTCTAAAGAGGAACATTATTGCACTGAGGAGGTTCATAAACTGTGACCTTTATGCAGGACTCTAAACAGCGAACCGTGTGGCGCGTCCAAAGCACGGCGGGTGGGTCTGGGATACCGCAGTAACCTCCGGGTATCCAATTGGACGCTCCGGATATTTAGAAATCTGCCTTGCGAAAGCCTTGTGTTGCGTGTGTGTTTGACTTGCGTGTGTCTACCTGAATGGTTTTCCTTGGGTTTGTTTCGGTGTATCTTTCAAATTCATGTCAAGATTAAATTCTATTTTCATTTTTTTTTATTTCTAGTTGCAGTTAGCGAATGACTTCCTTTTCACTGTAATGTCTTTCCTATCTTTCGTACCCACGGGAAGCGAAACCTCATTTGAGGTTGCAAAACGTCTCCACAAACATCGCACACTTTCACCAGCCCTGACAGCACGGCATGTTGAGCCCACGTCCTTCATCCCCTCCCACACGGCCTCCCTGCCAGCCGAGCTTGGACCGATTGTTCCATAGGAGCGGATGTTAGTCAGATGTGACTGCGTTGCCTAAATAAAGGCCCTTTAAGCAGGCGGGCTGCAGGGCAGTGCCTTAAAAAAACGGGCGGGGCGGAGGTTTGGTGAAATAATGTCCGTCTGCGACACACAGAACACCATTCTTTATTCTTCTCTTTAAAAAAAAAAAAAAAACCCTCAAAAAAAACTTTCCAGCTTGTGTGTGTGTGCGCGCACATATGTCTGCAGGAAGTTGAAACATATTTTTGGTTCTTGTGACATTTCTGTGGGAGCCAGGGAGGCTGGGGCGTTCAACATCGTTGTGAGGGGCGCTGTAGCTACGCCCGGGCGCTGGGTGGAGTGCCACGGAGGGGGCGCATTCACCCAACAGGAAATGGGCAGGGCAGGGCAGGGCAGGCAATGGGTGCTGGGGGAGGAAGCCGTGACCCCCCCATTACCATGCTCCCACAGCGACCGTTCTTTCCTGTTATTTCACTGCTTCCTCATTCTCCATAAGGGAACCGTTCTCCCCCACCGCTCTAGGGTGCTGCGCTTTCATGAAACAATGCGTTTGAATCGGTATATGACGGGGCTTTGCCTTGTGTTCATTTCCTGATACGGTGAAGTCCTTTGAAATGTCCGATGAGACGCACGCACGCCAGCGCAGTGCCTCAAGCTGCAGAGTCAAAGGAGCGTAGAAACCTTGAAAGAATTAGACCTGCAGACTTCAGATAATGCTCCAAAATTAATGTATTAATGGTGTTAACGTTTCAGGCTTGGATTAAACTTTTCATTTTGGACCATTATGTAAAGTGTGCAAGTCTTATTATGTAATATTTGTAATATTAAGTCCTTTCATATAAAAAAAAAGCCTGTTGGAGTTGCTAGTTGGTCAGGTGAGGAGTCGAGGAACAGCGCGACATTCTTGGGTGCCTTTTACGTGGATTTTGTTACAGCTGATATGATGTACAGTAAGCATTTTTATTCTGCGGACATGATACAGGAAGTGCCTCTCCTTACCTTTCAATAAAATCTGGTTACTTATGTCAAATCCTGGAGGGGAATGCTGTCATATCTTGCCGAGAGCACAGTGTATCTGGTGGTGTGGTGACGCAAGGCAAACGGGATGGGGGATAAAACTTGGATTCCTGTGACCGGAGGTGTTAATGGTGGAGGTGTGGGAGCACTATCACTGTACCACTGTGTGACGTATGCAGAGCAGCCAGCAGAGCAGCGTACACACATTCAAAAATAGATGCTCAATCATCACCATCCACTCCCTTATTTAGCTAATTTATTTATTTAGTTATTTTGGCTTGTGTACGTGGAAGAGCACTCGGCTGATGTGCTGTACCTACATACAGTGGTGCTTTGAACATAATAGATAAAACAAGGGCCTCCAACCAGGCACTGTTTTGACTAAAGTGGAGTGTGGCTGGAGTTTCTCAAATATATCACTTTGAGACATAGAACTCATTCCCTTGATGTCAGCACTACAAAGCCCCACACGTCTGTGTAGAACACGCTATGAATGAAACCGCATTCAGTTGTAGATATAAGCGATATGGTGCCTGTGATATTGAAGTGATAAAATGGTGAAAGATACATACCTTTGGCACTGAAGTAGAATTGTGTTTGGGGGCTTATCATTAAAGTTTCATTCCAAGACAGATGGTTTGTCCACGTCAATGATTTAGTGACACAAGTGGGTATTATAATGGTACTGCAGCCAGCCTTGGTTGGATAGAGATTTGTTTAGTTTGTTTGGAATCCAAGAAGACATCGCTCGGTGAAGCAGTTTCTTGTTTTTGGTAGGAGCTGTTTGAAATATCTGGCGTTCGGTTTGGGCTGTTGGCATCCATTCTTTCCGTTTGACAGCTGCAGTCCAGGCCTCCTTTGTATCTTGTTTTTTGGAAAGCGAAATGCTTTTATGGTTGAGGCTGGGTTGATTCCGGGTTTCAGGGATCAACCGATGATGCAACAGCAGCTTCCAGGTTTTGGCATTTTTTCGCTTTTTTTTTCTTAAGTAGCTAGCTAGCTAAGGATAATTCTGCCACCGGATATTGGTATGGGCCAGTGACATCACCCCGCAACTCATGGTTAATAATGTGAAAACATATAGTAAGAGACCTGTGTTGCAGGCTTCTTTAATATCTTCTCTTTCACACAGAGCTCTGCGTAATAGAGTGGAAATGTGGGGGTAGTTGTTGTCAGGGGCTTAGTTTCTGGAAGCAAAAACTCCATTTACTTTATACCTTGACAGTTTAATTAGAAGCACTATTTGGGCACTTCCCGACCTTGGATGGGCACGAAACTCCCCTGGTTGAATCGTCACCTGAAAAAATTTGCAATGGCATTAACTTTTGTTTTATTGAAGAAGAAAAAAAGGATTGCACATAACATATGAGTCCCAAAGAGCATTGCGTTAGGAATCATACAATCGCAGAGTGCAATTTTCTGTAGGTCCCTCATTGAGATCCGGAACCCTTGGCCCAACCCGCGTTTCTACTCACTACAACAGCTGTACTGCCTTTTGGGAGTGAAATTGACTGACTTGCTGCAAGGCTGATTCTGCAGTTTTAGGCCTGAGGGAAGATTTATGTGAGAATTTCAATGGTTTGTAGTCATAGTAGCATAAGGCTTCTATAACCTACTGATCCATTTCTCACATTGCCTTCAGCCTTGACGAAAATTATTCCTAATTAAACATAATCCTAATTTTAACAATTAAAATATGTGTTGTCCCATGGAGTTACAGATGTATTGGGTCTGGTGTATTTAAAGCAGGTATGTTAAAGACAACTGATGGGAAATGAAGTTTCATTAACCCCATTTTAAAATTTAGCGAGTCTCAGCTAGCGTTCTCCCATCGTCACTTGAAAGCAGCTTCTCTTGATGCGTGGATTTCATAACCCCTGCTGCATGTCTTACAGCGAGAGGCCTTGCGCATGCAAATCGCAAGTGGTTACATGCGCTGGCTGCCATATTGTGCGTTGTGCATGTATGAATTTACATGCCTGGGAGATGTTCCTTTTAAGCTGTCACTCACATTGCCTCTGGCTATCATGAATGGGTTCATGACTCTTTATTTTGTATTTTTTTCTTTTTTTTTGGGATATAATTGCCTCAGTAACATGGCTGAGCATGAGGGACACGCCTGGATTTCAGAGCTGTCGGTTTCGCAACCCTCACCTCTGCACTGCTCCGGTGCACAGGGTCAAAATGTAGGCTAATGCAAAAATGAATTTTGATGAACCACGCGGTCCGGGAGCATTCCTGTGTGAATTACGTCCGCTTGGAAGCCAGCGAGGCCGCTGACAGCTTCTGTTTCATATATCTTGGAGAATGACAGCGGAAGTTTTCTTCCAACGTCCACGCAGATGTGTGAGCAGGAAGGCCAGATTAAAATCCTGATGATAAATCATTAACGTGTTCCTGTAAAACTCGCCCTCACCGCTTTCAAAGGAAATGATTCACGCTTGGCCATAGTCGCTTGTGCCATGTCGTCTGATGAGGTAAGACAAAACAACGTTTACTCTGTGATCATGGGGCTATCTGAGGCATGCATGTGGCCAGCAGAATTGAATTCCAGAACAATAACCAATGTGTAAGAATAGGACTTGTTGAGCAATATTAACAGTAATGTAGTTACTGTTTCCCAAGCTTTACTCCTCTGGGTAAAAGTAGCCCGATATTTTATTTTTGTCCTGGCCAGTAATGTTTCTGAGTAATTTCCAGTAATTTCTATGGCCAAAAATGTCCAAATCAACCAACAGGTACTCGATGAGTATTCAGAAACACTGCTGATATCACAGATGAGGGTTCATTTTATCACTGTGCGTGTAGTACTCATTTCAGGAATAATAATGGATTTAAAGGATTTCATTTGAATTGCTGGAGACATATAGTTCAATAGTCTTAACTTGTCTGTTGTGTAAAAATACTTTTAAAATGTTCTGATATGAATACACCAGTAGAGTTTATGTGCAGTTATCATATCTAGCGTGAAGCTCCTGAGCATTCTGTGCATCGTTGAACTTCAAGAAGAGATTCAGGCTTTGGGCCCTGGAGGCTGTAGCCTGTTATTGTTTATATGACCTCTTTTCTGTCTGTAACAGACACTAGCCCCCCGATCCTTCTCGGTCAGTGAGTCCGTCGTCTGCATGCCCTCTCTCTTTAAATTCAGTTTTATTGAAGCCCTCGCCATTTGACTCTTTTCGCTTCCCCTGGAGGGTAGAGTAACTGGCTGGTTTATTAGGGGTGGGCGTGTGTACTCGAATTCTGAAATTTGGAATATGCACATAACATTTAGAAATGCTGCCTGTAGCTCATAATGAAATGGAATGGATTAAATGGTCTTTCATGTACTTAAAAAAAATAAAACATTAAATTGCATTAAAAAATTAAACCTAAAATAATCGTGTACTTCACTGAAAGAGAACCATATCTTTTGAATTTTCTTTTACGCAAGCTATCTACAGCCATCAGATGTGGGTGGGTCTGATTGTTTTGGTCTGCAGCCTGAAACCAGAAATGCATTCATTCAGTGAATTACTCAAGTTGTTACAGTGAAAAGAGTCATTGTGCTAAAATATGTCGGAAAGCAGCAGAAACGGCGTCGAATGCAACATTTGCAATGCAAAGTCTGCATTCCACAAAGCACCAGCTGTGTACACTCAATACAATCCAAGTTCAAACCCTAACCTGAAAAAACATTTCAAACCATAATCTGATTATACACAATGATTTATATAGGCTTAGAAACTGCTCCCTTATGTTCAGTGAAATTATTTGAATTTATTATCCAGCTAAATGTCTTGTAGCGTATGTGTTTTTACATGTATTGTGCCAAATCACTATAAAAATAAAAACAAATTGCCAGTTTTTAAAGTTTTGACCCAGCGGTAACCTGCAGGGGACACTGGCTATGGATTTTTGGAAATACTGAAATACTGAACATAATTTACAAATAATTAATCGATAAGAGCTCTCTGGGGCTTGTTTTCTCTCTGTCTCTTGCTTGGACTCTGTCCTGAGTGATTATCTGCTACACTTCTATGACAGCTTCTTGCTCATGCTTTCCAGTGGAGACAGTGTTAGCCGGCTAGCTTACCTGATGCAACCCTATGAAAGCTTTTGCTGGGGCCCTGTAACTCCATTTAAGTGCTACTTTCTTCTACACTCGCAGCAATGAGACGGAAAAGGGCCATTTAATGGGAAGCGCAGGGATTATTTTCCATGGCTGATCAAGGCAGGCCTACGTTTAATGTACCGTAGCCAGCTTGTCTTTTCCTGTTAAGTTGGAGAAGTTGTGACATTAGGTAGTTGATTTGCTTACTTTTTCTATTCACTATAGCCTATTCACTTACTTTTTTCGCCTTTGATTCACTTACTTTTTTCGATTTTGGGTAGCTTTCACGGTCCCAATGTATCACCGTATCCGCGTATAACGCCGTATGACACCCTCACCATATTGTGCTTTTTGTGGGCTACTTTTGGTAATATTTATTGTGTCATTTATTGTGTAACTGTGGATATGTTGTATTGCGGTTCCCTGAGTTTTGTCATGGGTCACATTATGATGTGTTCCCAGAAGCCACCTGAAGCAGCACTGGGGGTTCTGGGCTCTCCACCAGGGTTTCTAGGGCTCGAGGGATGGAGCAGATGCTGGTTTTTATGGCCATCCCATAATCACCAGCCAGTTAAGAACCAAAAAACCTGGTGCGGTAATCAGCTTCTTTAACCCTTTAAGGTGTAAGATCATTGTGTCAATCACTACTGACGTGTGTTCAAGATGGCAAAAGTTAGCTATTGTTAGCTAACGTTCCCAAACATAGAATTTTTTTTTTCTGTCCGCCACAACTGAAAAAGCGAACAAAAATGGCTGCTGATAGGGACAACGAAAGAAAAGTACAGTTATTCCGGCTGTTATAATACACTTTAATCAATGTAATGTTTGCTCTTACCTTAAAAAAATAAATCACAGGTAAGCAACGAGTCAGCTAGCTAGCATTGTTAGACCTAAGTTTGTGTTATCAAGGTGTTGTTGGCGAACTAAATAGTTTGTGTGTGTTTGTGTTTGTGTTGGAGGAGTATGCACATTTCTTTTGCAGTGGTCTGTGCTTGAGCTCAGGTTGGCATTATGCTGATGCATATTATAGTTGACTATACCAAATAGGAGGAAAAGCTTGTCATGGTGAGAAACAAGAACCACGATAGCCGTTGGGCCCTTGAGCAAGGCCTTTAACCCTGCATTGCTCCAGGGGGGTTTGTCCTCTGTAAAGTCTAATCAACTTTAAGTCGCTTTGGATGAAAGTGTCAGCTAAATAAGTAATAATAACTGCCCCTTAGCGTTAGCCGTTGGCGCTCTGCATGTGCGAGCGCGTGGCAGGGAGGTCGGCTCCCAGGAGAGCGGCCTTTTCACGCGGACGTGGCGACTCGGATCAGTGGCGAGCCCAAAAGCCGGCAAGTCGCATGACCTGCAGCCCCCCCCCGCGGCTGTGAATGTTAAACAGAGACGCCCCCCCCCCCCCCCCCCGTTCCGCAAGCCTTAGCGACCCTGGCGGAAGGCGACCGCGGCTCCCGCCGGGGCGCTGGATCAGGAGGCGGGTGAGGCGCGGAGAGCTAATGGCCGCCGTGTCATCCTCTGCAAGAGCCAGCGGAGCGCGCGAGACACGCGCCCGGCCAGGTCTGCGACTTTAAGACCCTCATCCCGACACGGCCATCTGCTGCTTCAAAGCTGCTTTTTGTCACCTTTTACTGGGACTCCGAGGGACGGAGGGAGGAGGGGGGGAGAAGTCGGGGCCAGCTGTACAGATGAAAACACAATGGCGGCTTTATTTGCTGCGTTTGCAGGCTCCTTCTCTCTGCCGTCGCCAGGCTACTCCGCTTCCTCCGCCCGCTCCGGCTCCGGCCTGTCCTCTCGTCCCCGGCCCTCTCCGTGTCCGGAAATCCAAAATCCCTCCCGCCGCTCGGCGGTGACGTCCGCCAACCGGGCCGTGGCGAGCGCTGGCAGGTTCGCGGACGGCCCTCGACACCCTCCCTTCCCCGTGTGTCCGGAGAGCTGACAGCGGTTAGCAAACGGCCGCGGTCGTAAAACACCGGCGGGCTGGCAGGTCTGTGTGCGGCGAAGAATGGGACATGATTATTTAATGCGCTTTCTCCGAAGCGGCAGCCCCGGCGCGAGCCAGCGGTCTGATCCAGTCGCCGGAGCCGCCAGCTGTACGGGACACAGGAAGTGCCCTGGGGCCCGGGACACAGGAAGTGCCTCTCTCTGCCCCACAGATGGCGGATAGGCTGGAGGTGGCCACGTGCATTACTTATTCAGCCCCGCCGTCACGGCTTGTGGCAGGTGAGGCTCTCTGCTGGAAAGGGCACAACGTGCCTCTGTCAGGCCCGGCCTCCTGCTGCCAAGCCGCAGAGGATTCTGGGAAATGTTCTCTCGCTGTAAGCCGATCGTTGTGAGAAAATTGCCGCACGCCTCGCGGCTGCTACCATTTCTCTTCCTTTATTCGCCGGCCTCGACGCCTCCTTTGCCGTAAATCGCCGTAACTATGAGGGACGTCCTGGAGGAGTAGCGGGAGCAGGTTCGGCGATAATTTTCCGTGAACGCGACGGGGTGTTTTTCCGCCGGGCGCTGATGTGTGTTTTACTCCCTTCACAGGCGGTGAGCATCAACAAGGCCATCAACACTCAGGAGGTGGCCGTCAAGGAGAAGCACGCCAGGAATATCCTTTTACAGAGAATATGTGTGTGTGTGTGTCTGTCTGTCTGTCTGTCTTGATGGTGAGTGTTGTTAAGGGACATGACATGTCAACATGACGTTGATTTCCCCCCCTCCCCCTTATAGAAAAGTGATCCCACTGATATTCCATTTAATGGAAAACTATTGACTTCAGTCCCATCAACCAATATTACAATACATGGGTCGTTCACATTTTCTATGGAATATTGACCCCAATCCGAAGAACCTACACTAAAATCAATGCATAATTTTTCTGTGCCCTAGAAAGTTGACCCCAATCCCAAAAACCTAGATTACAATACATTGTGTAATTTTTCCATAAGGAGAGGGTGACTTGATCTGGGGTGGGTGTTTTACATAGAAAAGTGACCTCGGGTCAGTTTTCCATGGGGTCAGGTGTCTGTATGACACTGCGGTTTGGGCTGACGCCCTCGTGGTTCCCCTTGACCTCCGCCCGCACCCTGCATCCTGGGCACGCACCATGAGAAAGGGGCCCACACCTTCTGGGCGGCAGTCAACCGCCTGCCCCTGTCCAGCAACGCCGTGCTGTGCTGGAAGTTCTGCCACGTCTTCCACAAGCTGCTCCGGGATGGCCACCCCAACGTGAGCTCCACCGCCAAAATACACACACTCGTGAGGACATGGTGTGTACTGAAAACATAGAGGTCCCACACACTCGTGAGGACATGGTGTGTACTGAAAACATAGAGGTCCCACACACTCTTCTAAGGACATTAGATGTCCACCCAGGACATAGACGTGAAAGGATATTGGGTGTAGTCAGGACATAGAGGTCCCACACACTCCTGAGGAACGTAGGGATCTCACACACTTCTAAGGACATTAGATGTCCACCCAGGACATAGACGTGAAAGGATATTGGGTATTGTAGTCAGGACATAGAGGTCCCACACACTCGTGAGGACATAGGGCCGGTATCAGCAACCCACGGTCAAGAGGGCTTTCCACCCTCCCTTTACCTCAAAGTCGGGTGTGAAGACAGTGTGGCCAATCAGTAGCACTCATTACCCAGGAGAAAAGAAAACCGGGGTTGGAGTTGGATTTGAGGACCAGAGTTGATGATCCCTTAATTTGGGCGTACATTCGGCACAAAGAGGTCCCACACATTCGTAAGAAGATAGGGTTGCACCCACACACTTGTAGGATGTACACTTAGGACAGATAGGTCTCCCATAGGACATACAGTCGATCTCCTCAGGTTTTTACTGAGAACCATAGGGTATTTGGGTTTTAGCTTAATCTAAGATAGTTTACAGCCAGTGAGCTGAGTTGCCAGCAACCAGTTACCTGCTTGACTAAGCGTAAAATATAGAATGTCAAGATGTCCATACAGCAAGCATACGTTACCCCGCATGTTAAGGGTATGACGTCAGACGCTGAACTCCATAGCGACTGTTACTGAGGGCCCATTGAGAGAAATCAGGCTTTCTTCACTGAGAAGCGTGGGCTGGAACCTCTGATTGACAGCAGATGATGACTCAGCCCATTACACGGTTCAGGAAGACTTACTCTCCCATTACTCCTCAAACATACACCAGACAGAGCTATTCACACATGAACAAATACTGTCTCACAGCATAAAGACTGCGCGTGTGTGTGCGTACAGGTGTGGGTGTGTGCATGTGTATGTCTGTGTATGCGTGTGTGTCTCTTTGTGTGTGCACGTGTGTGTCTGTGTGTGTGTCTCTGGGCATGTGTCTGTGTGTGTGTGCGCACCTGTGTGTCTGTGTATATATATATGTGTGTGTGTGTGTGTGTGTGTGTGTATGTGTCTGTGCCTGTGCCTGTGTCTATGTGCATGCGTTTGTGTGTGTGTATGTGTGTGTGTGTGTGTGTGTGTGTGTGTGTGTGTGTGCCTGTGCCTGTGTGCATGCATTTGTGTGTGTGTGTGTGTGAGAGAGAGTGTGTGTGTGTGTGTGTCTGTGTGTGTGTATGCTGTGTAACCCATCTCCCCTCTGTGGCTGTGTTTGTGCTCAGGTAATAAAGGACTCCATGAGGAACAAAGCTGACCTGAACGACATGAGCAGGATGTGGGTAAGTCCTGTGATTCTCCCCGTCCTCCCTCCCTTTTCTCCCCACCGAGCGAGACTGCAGCCAGCCCTCCTGCTCCCGCGCCAGGGGAACGGTCATCCCCCATAATAGAGCTGTCTGGAGTGGGGACAGGTGTGTAATGTTCGCTTCAGGGCAGGATATGACAGCAGCAGCAGGTGCAGGTGTGAGTGCCTTTGAGTTTCCTGTAATGAGAAAGAGGGGCCACATGGTTTATCATCGTCTCTCTAACCCTCTGGAGACCCCACTCCAGGTGGAGGTTAAAACGCATTGAAAGGAGTCGCTATGAGGAAAATGGAATATCGTGGGTGTGTGGGGGAACAGTCAGGTATATTGCCAATATGTACAACTCAACAAGTGTTTTCATCTCGTAAGAGCCTGAGAACCTTTTTTTTTTTTTCTCAAGTAGAAAATATTAACTTGTTTTTAGTTAGTTCGCTTGACAGGGGAATTTCCTGCCCCATGGGAAACTAATAAAAAAACTCGGACTCTCTCACTTCGTTGGTAATATTTTTGTCTTATTTCTAGCAACAACAAAAAAAAGCAATAGAAATACGATTTCGAAATACGAAGACCAATGTATCTTGAGTCTGACAGCGTACATATGAAAACGTAAAGGCTTTTATGAGGCAGCTAATTCAAATCAGCTCTTTGAATTCTTGGCAATTATTATACCTTTAATTAGTGCAGTTATAGTATTCTAAAATTGAGAGAGGAAACCAAATTTAGTAAATGTTATTCCTACTGCAGTTGGGTTCTTGCAGGAGAAGGGCCAACTGGGATTATGCGGCAAAAGGACTTGTTGTATCGGCAAACATAAAGTGCCAGACAGAATTGTAGCGGTATAATGACTTTAGTTGAACTTGTGTGCACTACAAGTGTACTGTCTGTTCACACATTGGCTTGAACACTCACAAGAAGTCTGGCCTGAGCGTTTTGGACAGAAAATTGATTCAGACGTTTTTCTTTAAACCGAAATTGATTTTCTGGGGTTTTTCCCGTTCCCTCTAATGAGGTGTGTGTGGGTGTGTGAGAGTGTGTGTGTGTGTGTGTGTGTGTGTGTGTTAGGGGTCTAATGGGCCGGTGGGACACCCAGGACTGGCATAAAAGGCTCAGAAAGTATCCGTGCTCCATCCTCGGTGTCAGACTTACAATTAACAGGAAAGACAGGCGAGCAGGAAATCCGCTCCCACATGAAAATCTCTCACACCGGCCGTTTTCTGCGACGCAGGAATATTATCGTTCCGGCTTTGCAGTTTTAAGCCGGGGATGTTCTCTTCAAAGTTTGAAAGATCAAAATGCTCTAGTGTCATTGAAATGAAAGCCATATTTTGTTTTGTTTTTCCTCCCCCCTTCTAAAGCTGGGCAGAAAAAAAGAAACCAGGCCCATTAACAGTTCAGCCTTTGTGCCTCACCAGCTAGGCTAGCCCGCTGCCCGCCGCGGCCCTGGTTCAAGTGGCCGAATGCAGATTAGCGAAAGCGCCCGGCTCTTTAGATCCCAAAGCCCTCTGCGGCTGAATGTGCGCTTTTTTCACGGGTGGGACGGGCTGAATGAGTCCCCTTATCTTAGGACTGATTGCTTTTTCAAATTAAATGGAGCCCTTCAAAGTGATGTATGGGGGTGAAATCCATGTTGCTGGATGAGATAGTTACTGTGTATTTCATTGCTTCACCTTTCGGTGAAATAAATCACACAGCAATAACATACATATCACTCCACCATCCCTCGCTCCCACCTTCTCCCCCTCTCTCTCTCTCTCTCTCTCTCTCTCCCTCTCTCTCCCTCTCTCTCTCTCTCTCTCCCCCTCACTGAGAACACCTCCCCCCTCCCAGAACTTTCCTTGTCTTTTTTTTGTAAAGTGATTACTTTTATTTTGTCTGCTGGTGGGGTGGGTGGTCTGTTACTGATTAACGCAAATTGCTAATCAGTGACAAATATCACGGATGAACAATGAATGTAAATGAATAGCTAATATCTAACGATGAATATCTATGAATATCTAATATCTGATGAATAGCTAGTGCTTTAACCCGCAACCAGCACGGCTGCTCTTTACAACCCTATTTGTACTCTTAAAGAAAATGTACTCCGAAAGAGATGTACTCCTAAAGAGATGTACTCCTAAAGAGATGTACTCCGCAAGAGATGTACTCCTAAAGAGATGTACTCCTAAAGAGATGTTCTCCTAAAGAGATGTTCTCCTAAAGAGATGTACTCCTAAAGAGATGTACTCCTAAAGAGATGTACTCCGAAAGAGATGTACTCCTAAAGAGATGTACTCTTAAAGAGATGTACTCCGCAAGAGATGTACTCCTAAAGAGATGTTCTCCTAAAGAGATGTACTCCTAAAGAGATGTTCTCCTAAAGAGATGTACTCTTAAAGAGATGTACTCCTAAAGAGATGTACTCCTAAAGAGATGTACTCCCCCTCCTTTTGTTATTTTTTGAATAACACGAGCGCCATGAGTCACGGTCTGAGGGCGGAACAAACGGAAAGCCTCGGAACGTCACGCAACCGTGCGTGTATCCAGGAGAGCGCACACACACGCACACACACACACACACACACACCACCCTAAACCCAGCTCCCAGCGCGAGATGATGTAATGTCATATGACAGACCAATAATGGCCAATTCCTGCAGAGCGTAAATTATATGTATTTGTGGATTAACCATACATACCTGCCAGCTTACATGTGGCCACAATGATTATTTTTTAACTGAAGTTGCTCTTTAACATAACGCAATGGTGAGAACTGCCCAACAATGCTCGCCATTCTCCTGCCACTAAAGGGTACCTAGTGCTCGGTGTTTAACTACAAACTAGACAGTATCAGCACTGTATCAAGTCTGGTCTGGAAAACCTGCAGGAGTTTCTGAGGAGATTCTCCTGTAGAGGGGTGGATATTAAGAAGTGGGCTGAAGTTAAGCGGTGCTGTTTGCTTTGGTCTGTAGTCACCGGTTCTCTCTGACCAGACATAGTCAGTAGCTCCCTTCCTCTGCCCTGCGCTAACGCTGACGGCTGTGTTGACTTTTCCGAGCGCACTTCCGCCAAATGCCTCCGGCACGCGGTCAGAAACCCGCGCCCGCTCACCTCCTTCCCCCCCGGGGTTGCCGCGATACGAGCCGAGTGCCCGTTTTCTCTCCGTCCGTCTCACTCTCTCCCTCCCTCTCTCCCTCAGGGCCACCTGAGCGAAGGCTACGGCAAGCTGTGCAGCATCTACCTCAAACTGCTTATCACCAAAATGGAGTTCCACATCAAAGTGAGTGGCTGCCGTCTGGGGCCCAACCCCGGGCCTGCCGGTGATGTAATCCCCCGTCTAATGCACTCCACTAATCAAGGGGATTACTCCCGGAGTTGGGGCCCGAGCCGCAACACACACAATCGCAGGTAATGCCGTATAATCGTCACAGGGCCAGACTTCCAATAATGCGTGTCTGCGTTTCCCCCCAGAATCCACGTTTCCCAGGCAACCTGCAGATGACGGACAGGCAGCTTGATGAAGCGGGAGAGAACGATGTCAACAACTTGTGAGTGCAGTTTTATTTTGAGAGTCTGAAGAGTATACCTCTAATCCCTGCTGATTGTCTTATAGAACTGCAGGACAGTGTTGGCTATCTCAGAGAAGTGATGCAGTTTTAACGCCAAAGGGTGGTCACAAAAAATATAGTTTTGAACTATTCTGCCAAATTACTGAAATGTAATGTAAAATGTATAGTATGTTTATTTAGGACCTTTCATTTAATTATTTTTGAAAGAATCTTATCTGTACAGAATGTTATACATGTGCCTAAGACTTTTGCACAGTACTGTATATATAATCTTTTATATATATTTTTTATTCAGTGTTAATATAAATTCAAAGGTTGTGTATCTGATATAGATATGTTATCTGCTGTCACAGGGAGCCTGTTTCTTTTGCATTAGTGCAGTGTTGAGCATTTACATTTCTGCCTCCCACTGTGCAGCTTCCAGATGACTGTGGAGATGTTCGACTACCTGGAGTGTGAGCTGAATCTCTTCCTGGGCGGTAAGAGCAGTGTTCTCTCTCTCTCTCCCTCTCCTGCTCATTGTGCTGCAGCTCAGTTCTGTATTTATTTTATTTTATGTTTTATTTGTTTTTTTTAGGGGGGGGGGGGGGGTTTATGAACTGAGATGGGACCTAATAATGTGATTACTGTCCTTAGGCCCTGAGCAAATGCAGTTGAGGATATTTATACCAACTACTAGTTACCCTAAAGAGCTGTGTGGCTGCACTCTGGTCGTGGTCACGTAAACGGCCGTGATGATTAGTGCACTTCCTGTGACGAGCAGCCGAGGGCAGGTGTGGAGCTCCGCCCCTTCCTCTCCCCTCACTTAAAACCGTGTCTCTCGTCCAGCGTCATTCAAAGTGTGACCTCCAAGCACAGGGCTCAGGTGGGAGAGGGGGGTGTCCGATCGGGAGGGGGCGTAGCCCTCATCTCCCGCTGGCTCCCACCGCCCATCCTGGCCCCTCCCCTTCTGGATCTCGCCGGCCAGTGAGACGCAAGGCTGGCGGAACGCAGCCCTTGGGGAAACCACACCTCTGTTTGGAGACAAAACAATCTCCTGGGCCCTGCCCTGTGAGGGAGAGAGGGGGGGAGAGAGAGCGGGAGAGCTGGTGGAGAGAGATGGATAGCAGAGGAAGGGGGGGATACAGTCTGAAGCACACTTGCTATGCGCTTGGAGGACCTTGGAGTCCACTTAGACCAACTTTCAAGTCTTAAGGTGTGATTCACTAAGGCCTTTAGCACGTGAACCTGAACGTACATGGAAAACTTGCTTGCAAAGGAAATGACATGACCAATCACTGGTCACATTATTGTTTGAGCGTGTACTAAAAAGGTTTCGCGCGTGCTAAGGGTCTTAGTCAGGCCCTTAGTCAGTTTCCTGCTCGGGCTCATGGGAGATCCCAGCCCTGTCTGTCAATTCGGAATGAAGTCATTCCGCCCCCATCCCAGTCCCGGTGCAGTGAGGTCATTCTTTCGGCAGGGCTGTCCCCTCCTCCTGGGCGGGGTGTCCGCTGTCTCGGCCGAGCCCCTCCGTTTGACATGAAAGCCCCGCTAACTCTCTCCCGGTTGGGCTTCGGTGGGATAGGCCGGGCCGTGGCCCATCTCGCTGCCAGCCCCCATTTTGTTTGGTTCAATATCAATTTGGGAGAGGCTTGACATAAACGAGCCAGCAGCTCAACAGCTCGGCCTCTTGAGCGCAGAAGGAGCAGTGTAATATGGCTGTGATGAGGATGGTTATTGATTGGATTGAGAGAACTCGCTGGCCGGTTGTACTGTGTGATTCTGGAGAGAGTGATTTTTTTATTCCAGGTTTATCCTGAAGTAGTTCCTTTCTGAAAAGGATTCGGCTCATTCAAGGTGTTTGGTTGGACCTCGGCCATTCTAAATCAGTCTGGCCACGGCCATCTGTTTTCGTGGATGCGAAAAAGTAATTTTGTTTCATTTTTCAGGGCTTATTAAAAACTTCCTCTTTAGATTGAACTTTTCATCAAATAATATTTAAATTTAGGCTGTGTAAGGAACGATCACTTTGGCCTTTGACATTTCAGCCCAAAGGTGTATCGAGCAGTATCTCAAACCGTGCATGTGACACTGATACAGAAGGTGCTCATTCAAAGAGGCACCGGATTTCCCTGCGAACAGAATGTAACCCCTCTGTAGGTGCAGCACATGTCAGTGCTTCTCATGTTGCCTGTGGAATCAGCTGGATGGATGTATGTGAACATATGGGCGGTTGCTCATCTTATAACCTGTGTGTGTGTTTTTGTGCTTGTGTGGGCGCGTGTGTGTTTGTGTGGGCATGCATGTGTGTGTTTGTATGTGTATGTGTGTGTGTGTGTGTGTGTGTGTGTGTGTATGTATGTATGTGTGTGTGTGTCTGCAGTGTTCAGCTCCCTGGACATGTCTCGCTCAGTGTCGGTGACTGCAGCAGGACAGTGCCGCCTGGCCCCTCTGATCCAGGTCATCCTGGACTGCAGCCACCTGTACGACTACACCGTCAAACTGCTGTTCAAACTGCACTCCTGTGAGTCCCACACACTCTCCTGTACGACTACACCATCAAACTGCTGTTCAGACTGCACTCCTGTGAGTCCCACACACTCTCCTGTACGACTACACCGTCAAACTGCACTCCTGTGAGTCCCACACACTCTCCTGTACGACTACACCGTCAAACTGCTGTTCAGACTGCACTCCTGTGAGTCCCACACACTCTCCTGTACGACTAGATCCTCAAATTACTGTTCAAACTGCACTCCTGTGAGTCCCACACACTCTCCTGTACGACTACACCGTCAAACTGCTGTTCAAACTGCACTCCTGTGAGTCCCACACACTCTCCTGTACGACTACACCGTCAAACTGCACTCCTGTGAGTCCCACACACTCTCCTGTACGACTACACCGTCAAACTGCTGTTCAAACTGCACTCCTGAGTCCCACACACTCTCCTGTACGACTAGATCCTCAAATTACTGTTCAAACTGCACTCCTGTGAGTCCCACACACTCTCCTGTATGACTACACTGTCAAACTGCTGTTCAAACTGCACTCCTGAGTCCCACACACTCTCCTGTACGACTACACCGTCAAACTGCACTCCTGTGAGTCCCACACACTCTCCTGTACGACTACACCGTCAAACTGCTGTTCAAACTGCACTCCTAAGTCCCACACACTCTCCTGTACGACTACACCGTGAAACTGCTGTTCAAACTGCACTCCTGTGAGTCCCACACACTCTCCTGTACGATTACACCGTCAAACTGCACTCCTGTGAGTCCCACACACTCTCCTGTACGACTACACAGTCACACTGCTGTTCAAACTGCACTCCTGTGAGTCCCACACACTCTCCTGTACGACTACACCGTGAAACTGCTGTTCAAACTGCACTCCTGTGAGTCCCACACACTCTCCTGTACGATTACACCGTCAAACTGCACTCCTGTGAGTCCCACACACTCTCCTGTACGACTACACCGTGAAACTGCTGTTCAAACTGCACTCCTGTGAGTCCCACACACTCCTGTACGATTACACCGTCAAACTGCACTCCTGTGAGTCCCACACACTCTCCTGTACGACTACACAGTCACACTGCTGTTCAAACTGCACTCCTGTGAGTCCCACACACTCTCCTGTACGACTACACCGTGAAACTGCTGTTCAAACTGCACTCCTGTGAGTCCCACACACTCTCCTGTACGATTACACCGTCAAACTGCACTCCTGTGAGTCCCACACACTCTCCTGTACGACTACACCGTGAAACTGCTGTTCAAACTGCACTCCTGTGAGTCCCACACACTCCTGTACGATTACACCGTCAAACTGCACTCCTGTGAGTCCCACACACTCTCCTGTACGACTACACAGTCACACTGCTGTTCAAACTGCACTCCTGTGAGTCCCACACACTCTCCTGTACGACTACACCGTGAAACTGCTGTTCAAACTGCACTCCTGTGAGTCCCACACACTCTCCTGTACGATTACACCGTCAAACTGCACTCCTGTGAGTCCCACACACTCTCCTGTACGACTACACAGTCACACTGCTGTTCAAACTGCACTGCTGTGAGTCTCACACACACTATTAATATTTCAGTAGCCTGACCACGGTCACACCCTCACCCTCTCCGCCTGTAATTACATTACCAGCCCTGCGGACACACAGGAACTCGTACAGGTAGCACTGCCGCTGACACAGCATATTTCAGCTTTATCTGTACATAGTGCCCACGTTATGCAGAAATAAAAATGTATTTTGAGCATCTTTGGCTCATTATCTTTCCCTCCTATGCTGGTGAGTCAATATTTACGGTCAGCTTCTGTCGAGACTGTGGATTTAGACTCCACCTACACACTGCCTCTTGGGAATTTCCCCATCGTGTGTCTGGCGGGCTCTGGGGTTGTGTCCAAGGCTGTGTCCGTGGCTCATTCCCTGTCTGTCTGTCTGTCTGTCCCGCAGGCCTCCCAGCCGAAACCCTCCAGGGACACAGGGACCGCTTCCAGGAGCAGTTTAAGAAGTGGGTCCTCCCAGGGAACACGCGGGACAAGGGGGGCAGGACTGGGGGAGCGGGCAGGTTTAGCCGTCAGTCACACACAGACGGTGACTGCACTTTAGCAGGCTGCCTCAGAAAGTGCTGGGCTCCCACCACTGACACCGTTAATAAGCATCAGTTAAATACTGCTCTGTGTGCCGGCCCTGCCAGTAACGCCATTAATATTTCAAATTGGCTCTAACGACAGGTGATGTACAACAGCCTGCGGAGACGATGGCAATAAAACTCTCTCTCTCTCTCTCTCTCTCTCTCTCTCTCTCTCTCTTTCCCGCTCCTCTCCTCTCTTGTCTCGCTCGCTCTGCTGTGCACCTGCGTTTCAGACTCAAGTCTCTGTTCTACCGCTCCAGCAACCTGCAGTATTTCAAGAGACTCATTCAGATCCCACAGCTGCCTGAGGTGAGTCTTACAGTGTCTCAATTCCACCCCCCAAAAGAAACGGCATTACCCTATTCAACCCAGCAGACACCTCGTTAGATTGGCTATTTGACCAACAAATGGTGAAGTAGAAGCCAATTTAGATGCCAAGGAAACAGGAGTAGAAGAGCTGATGCCCAGAAAGTAGAGCTGAATTTATCAAGTCAATTAAACTGGTTACCCACAAAGATTAAATTTGTGGCAGGTACTACTCCCCAAACGCAGGAGAGGATTGCGGGTTTTTTTTAACCTCTCTCTCCACCTCCCCTCGTTTCCACAGAACCCCCCAAACTTCCTGCGGGCGTCGGCTCTGTCGGAGCACATCAGCCCGGTGGTGGTCATCCCTCTGGAGGCCTCGTCCCCGGAGAGCGAGCACGTGGTGGAGACGGAGGACCTGGTGGACACCGACATCCCGGCCCACCCGGTACGACCCCTCACCTGGGTCAAATAGCAAAGTAACCCTTTAAGGTGTCAGGTCACGAATGTGTGGCTGGAATGTTCCTGGCTGAATACTGTTGCGTTAAAGAACACTGGCAATTTTGAAAATTACTAGCAGCTTTGCTTTAAACACATTTTTGCCAATGTTCAGAACATAGTTCCTCCCAGTATGAGAGTTTTAGTTTGCTGGGTGAGAATTTGAAATGATCTGTGGGATTGTTTTCTAATTTGACCAGCGTTTCAGCCATCTTTCCACTCCGTCAAGGGTCGGTTGTGTTTACATTTGTGGTAAATAAAAATGTGACTCCCCTGCAGAGCGTGGAGAACAGGTTCGACGACGTCTTCGGCTCGACCTCCGCATCGGACCCTTTCAACTTCAACAGTCAGAACGGCATGTGCAAGGACGACAAGTAAGCTCTCGAGGCCCCCCGCCGAGTGCAGAGCAGGAAGAGCGCTCGTCTGTCGCTGATTGTGTGCCCCCTCTTGCCCTCCTAGGGAGCGTCTGATTGAGCAGCTCTCCCGGGAGCTGAAGGAGCTGAAGGAGGAGCTGGAGTCCTTCAGAGCTGAGGTGAGGAGAGGAGAGGAGGAGAGAGGAACGGTGGGGTGGGGGGAACGGGAGCTGGGGTTGACTCATAGGGCTCTCCAATCTCTTATTTTTACCTCCTTGTTTCCGAAGCGACGAAAGGAATCCAGGAAATTTATTTTCTAGATTTTCACTCTATTTGAAAGTGAACCCAAGGTTTATCACTGTTTGCACAATACAGTGTATTTTGTGCAGTAGCAAACAGACCTGGGTCAAATACGTAATTGCTTTGGATTCAAATACTCATAAATGCTTGTCTGGTGTATAGGAACATTTTTTTATGTATCAACTTTCTTTATATAGATGTCATTTAAATCATTAGAGATTAGTCAGGTGTGCAGTAGGAGGAGTCAGCAGTGACACGTGAGGGTTGTAACCCCGCCCCTCCCGCTCTCAGAGCACGCGGCTGTGCCAGGCGCTGCGGGGGCGTGTCAGCGAGCTGGAGGCGGAGCTGGCGGAGCAGAGCCACCTGAAGCAGCAGGCCCTGGGGGAGAGCGAGTTCCTGCGGGCGGAGCTGGAGGACCTGCGCCGGGTGAAGGAGGACACGGAGAAGGAGCAGCGCAGCCTGACCGAGATCGAGAGTGAGGACGCGCCCCCTACCTCACGCCCTACTGCGCACCCTACCCCGCACCCTACCTCACACCCTACTGCGCACCCTACCCCACACCCTACCTCACACCCTACCCCACACCCTACCTCACACCCTACCCCACACCCTACCGCGCACCCTACCCCACACCCAACTGCGCACCCTACCCCACACCCTACTGCGCACCCTACCCCACACCCTACCTCACCCCCTACCCCACACCCTACCTCACACCCTACTGCGCACCCTACTGCGCACCCTACCCCACACCCTACCTCACACCCTACCTCACACCCTACTGCGCACCCTACCCCACACCCTACTGCGCACCCTACCCCACACCCTACTGCGCACCCTACCCCACACCCTACCTCACACCCTACTGCGCACCGTACCCCACACCCTACTGCGCACCCTACCCCACACCCTACCTCACACCCTACCCCGCCCCCACCTGACCGGCCGTCCAATCCGCTTCTCTGCCCTAACCGGCTGTCCAATCCATTTCTTATGAAATCCAAAATGTTATGAAATGTGCACATAACCTTCATTAGCCCACAGTTTAAAAACGTGCTTCCAAACACACTCGCGTGTCCACTGTGCGCACGCCCATATAGACGTGAAAACAAACACAAATGCATAAAACCTTACACGTGCAGTTACACATACAGACACACATGCTCACACGCACACACTCACACACACACACACACACACACACACACACACACACAGATACCCATGCTGTACAGCCGGTGATTATCCCCGTGCTCCAGAGGCTGTAAAATGAGACTGATATGATGAGGCTCTGATGGATGAGTTCAGTGCTCTTCACCTCTGCAGGCAAAGTGCAGAGAGAGGTCAGCAGCTTACGGCCCGTCTGTCAGTCAAAGCCCATTCGCTGCCGTGCCGTTGCCGTATCTGGGGATATAAACCACACCGTCTTACCCAGTGTTATCATTCAAAGTTCATTCACCCTTTAAGGTGTGAGGTCACGGATATGAGATTAGAATGTTCTGAACTGAACAAGGCTGATGTAACGAGCACTATTGGTCAGTTCTAGAGCACTGACTTAGAATGGAGTATTTTGTACATTTAAAAAAAAACCTGCTCTTGAAAGGGTTAAATTGTCGCTGTAGTCTCAGCAGACATGTTCAACACGAATCCAGCCATCTGCTCATAGACTCCCTGCCACCCAACACTTACAACTGGATTACAGAAGAGCTCTTGCAAACGGTGGTCTGTGCCGATGCGGTTATCTAACAGAGATGTGTTCTGGCCCGGTGCCACACGCAGCCCAGCTGAGCCCAGCATCGGGCCGTTATCAGGAGGGAAACGTGGTAGTTTCATAAGAATCAGATACCCAGGCTATTCGGACCTCCATATCGGTAACTGATCTTTTTCATCACCACCCATTCTGGGTAATGGCCTGGCTGTGTGTGTGTGTGTGTGTGTGTATGTGGTGTGTGTGTGTGTGTGTGTGTGTGAACATGCCTGTGTGGAAGCATACATGTGTTTTTCATGCCACATGATCGAGTCTAAAGTACAGTACACTCAGAAACAGTACACATCTCCACAGTCAGTGTACTTGTATGCATTCGAAAAGAACTAAAAAGCAGTCAAATGAAATCAGGTGTCATGCCATGTAATCCTAGTTGTCTTCCGATGAGGGCTAAACAGAACAGCTTACGTTTATTTAGGACATGAAACCATGTGGCCAGTGTTGCAGTTTCTTAGACCTGAAATCAGTGTAAGCTGTATCCTCTGTCTCTTTAAAAAGTAAAACCTTACTGTGTAGTTCCAGGAGAGATTCATGGAAGCTGAGAGATTCATGTAATTTTTAACCTAGCACACACCTTGCAAAGCATTGTGAGGCAGCTAAGAGCACCCTCAGTGCTTGATAGTGAAGGTATACTGCGGAGATGTGTGAAACCAGTGTGACGAGGGGCAGAAACACAGGGGGAACGTTCTAGAGGGCGAGGCTGGTGCGCGTTTCCATGGTGATGGCAGTGACTGACAGGTGGGGGGTGTGTTGCAGGGAAAGCCCAGGCCAATGAGCAGCGCTACACCAAGCTGAAGGAGAAGTACACCGCGCTGGTGCAGAGCCACGCCGACCTGCTGAGGAAGGTGCGTGTTCCCCGGCCTGTGAGCTACGCCCAGCCCCTAATGGAGCCCCTCAAACCCCCTTTAATCTGCCCAAACCCCACCTCATAGGGGTACCCTACCCCTGACCCACCCCAAACACCACCTCATAGGGGTACCCTACCCCTGACCCACCCCAAACACCACCTCATAGGGGTACCCTACCCCTGACCCACCCCAAACACCACCTCAGAGGGGTACACTGCCCCCAGCCCTGTCTCAAACCCCACTATATACTAGTGTGCTGACACCCCTGAAAATCCCATCCACGGTTTTCATGTTTTTAATGTGTGTGTGCGTGTGCGTGTGCGTGTGCGTGTGTGTGTGTGTGTGTGTATGTTGTGTGTGTATGTTGTGTGTGGTTTGTGGTGTGTGTGGTGTGTGTGTGTGTGTGTGTGTGGTGGGTGGGTGTGTGTGTGTGTGTGGTGTGTATATGTTGTGTGTGGTGTGTGGTGTGTGTGTGTGTGTGTGTGTGGTGGGTGTGTGTGTGTGTGTGTGTACCCGGTCCAGAACGCGGAGGTGACGCGGCAGATGACGGTGGCGCGGGCGGCTCAGGATGAGGTGGAGAGTGTGAGGAGAGAGATGCAGGAGAAAGTGAAGGCTGCTTCAGAAGATGCACAGAGACAGGTGAGAGACCCCACATAAGTGTGCTGAGACTGTGTGTGTGTGTGAGAGTGAGTGTGTGTGTGTGTGTGTGTGTGAGTGAGTGAACTGTGTGTGTGTGTGTGAGTGTGTGAGTGAGTGAGTGAGTGAGCATGTATGCTGTAAGTGTGTGTTTGTCTTTGTGTTTGACTGCGCCTCCTCTCTCCCTCCCTGCAGGAGGAGGTGCAGGCGGAGCAGCTGCAGGCCCTGCAGGGGGAGCTGCAGAGCAACAGAGAGGAGCTGAGCCAACTGAGGGAGGACATGACCTCCTCACAGCAGGTGACTAACCCTGACCCACCACACCCCCCATTCAGAGTGATCAGAACTGCACACAAAACAACAGCCAAACAGTACCATGTACCATGAGACCCTTATCCCATTATGGACTAAGGCGCCCTATAGAAAACCCATAGAAAAAGGTCTAGGGTCTTGAAAAATGGTCATATGATCAAATACAATGCTGGGTCACATCCGTCTGTTAAAGGAAGATGTAATGTGCAGGTCACTTCCTCTGTTAAGGGAGATAATAAGGGGTTAACACCAGAAAGGCTGTGGCTTTTTTCTTCAGTCATCATGAATTCAGCACGCTTCTGCTTTCCCCCAGCTGCTCTTACTCTTCAATTCCAGAGAATGCACAGCTTTGGTGGTTTTTGTGCACAGGGATTGTACTGAAATCGGTTGCAACATCCACAATTATTCATCTCTACCCGAAAGTCTTTATTAACATCTCACAACTGCAGTGAATTCATTTTAGTACTTGTATGTGCAAAATTAGTTTTGATAATGCCTGATTGACCAATTTGTTTGAAAGTGTCAGTCATACAGCTGCTGAATAGTTTCGTAGAAGAGGGACGCATTTACACCTGGATACCGGTACCTGCTGCCTATTGTCTGTTCTGGTGAAGAAAATGGCACAAACTGCTTGTATTTCTTTACTGATTGCATTTTTTTGAATTTCAGAAACACAATTATTTGAAGCCAAAATATTTAGGAACAGTAGGGTATTGCATTTACAGTGTTGGAGCAATTTCCAAAATGTCCAATTGCACCAGCTCTGGCCTTTCTAGTGTTAAATAAGCCACATACAATCTGTGTCTTATGGTCTAACACTAAAAGTTGTGCTGTTTCTCTCTCTCTCTCTCTCTCTCTCTCTCTCTCTCTCTCTCTCTCTCTCTCTCTCTCTCTCTCTCTCTCTCTCTCTCTCTCTCTCTCTCTCTCTCTCTCTCTCTCTCTCTCTCTCTCTCTCTCTCTCTCTCTCTCTCTCTCTCTCTCTCTCTCTCTCTCTCTCCCTCCATCAGTCGACCGAGGAGCTCCAGGCCCGCCTCTCGGCTCTGGAGGAGGAGAGGGCGGGGCTGGCCGAGACGGTGGCGCAGAAGGAGGCGGAGCTTACGGGGCTGGGGGCGGAGCTGGAGAGAGTGCAGGGCAGCCTGGCCAGTGAGAGGGAGAGCGGGGTGAAGGTGGCAGAGTCCCTACAGAACCAGCTCAACGAGAAGGTGTGTGTGTGTGTGTGTGTGTGTGTGTGTGTGTGTGTCCGTCCCTACAGAACCAGCTCAATGAGAACGTGTGTGTGTGTGTGTGTGTGTGTGTGTGTCCGTCCGTCCGTCCGTCCGTCCGTCCGTCCCTACAGAACCAGCTCAATGAGAAGGTGTGTGTGTGTGTGTCCGTCCCTACAGAACCAGCTCTATGAGAAGGTGTGTGTGTGTGTGTGTGTGTGTGTGTGTGTGTGTGTGTGTGTGTGTGTCTACAAAACCAGTTCAATGAGAAGGTGTTTGTGTGTGTCTACAGAACCAGTTAAATGAGCAGGGGGGTGTGTGTGTGTGTGTGGCTGTGTGTGTGCGCGCAGCTGCATCAGGCAAGCTTAATTGAACACAAAAAAGCATTTTTGTGCCAGGTCTGGTGTGTATGTGTGTCTGCATTGTGCATTTTCATTGAGTATCCTATTTGGGTGTGGTAATGACATCTAGGTGTGCTGTGTATCTGTGTATCTGTGCTAGTGTCAGTAGAGGGAAGCTTATGAGTATTAACAAACCTGTGGTGTGCGTGTGTGTGTATCCCTGTGTGTCGTCCAGGAGAGCCGGGAGCAGGCCCTGGAGACTCAGCTGGTGTCGGCCCGCTGGGCCGCCCTGCAGGGGGCGCTAGAGGAGGGTGGGCGGATCATTCAGGACGCTCTGTCCTGCCTGGAGGACCCGGCGCACATCAGCTGCACCAGCTCAGCAGGTCAGTCAAACATACCCCCCTCCCCCAATCACTCAATGCACAACGCCCCTCCTCCCCCAAATCACTCAATACACCCCCCCCCTCCCCTAACCACTCAATCACCACCCCCCTCCCCCAAATCACTCAATACACCCCCCCCTCCCCTAGTCACTCAATCACCACCCCCCTCCCCCAAATAACTTAATACACCACACCTCTCCCCCAAATCACCCAATACACCACCCCCCTCCCCTAATCACCCCTCCTCTCTCCTGAGGTTTGAGTGACAGTGCTGATGCTCCTCCCCCCTGCAGATTACCTGGTGTCCAGGTGTGAGAGTGCTCTGGAGAGTGTGGGTCGGCTGCAGGCTGCCAGAGACGGCTACCTGACCGACAGCACAGGTCAGTGTCATCACCGTGTGTGAGGGAGAAAGGCATTAATATCGCATTAGCGCTGGGACAACACTGCCTGTTTGGAGACATGTTTAGTCTAGAGATGGAAACGCTTTGTAGGCTGTGCTCCCAAGTTCATTTCTGTGCCCAGGAATACACACAAAAAAAAAACACACACCAACACACTGATGCACACACAGAAATGCGCACGCACACACACCTACTTCTATTCAAGAAAAACTTGGAAATGCTTATTCATCAAAACCTTTTTGCTATATTTGCAGCTTTGTAAGTTGCTCTCAATAGGATTGTCTGCATAATGACTGCATTAGTAAATGTGCTTTTCCCATGGTATTCTTCTTTGCTCGTAGAGACAGGTGGACCCATTTAGTGTGGTGTTTAGTGTCGCTGTAGCACACAGGGTGAAGTAGCTAAAGCAGACTTTAATTAGCTTCACTGCCTCCTCTTTAAACTGGTGTTCAGTTTAACTGTAACACACAGTCTGATGTCACTAGCACGGGTGCTAATTAGCATTGCTGCCTCTTCTCTAAAGTGTTATTTAGTGTAACTAGCACACAGGCTAATGTAGCTGTAATGTAATGTAACGAAGGCGCTAATTACCTTCACTGCCTCTTTAAAGTAGGGTTAAGTGTCGCTGTAGCATACAGTCTGCTGTAGCTAAAGCGCGTGCTAATTAGCATCGCTGCCTCTTTTTTAAAGTAGGGTTAAGTGTCACTGTAGCATACAGGCTGATGATGCTAACGCATGTGCTAATTAGCATCGCTGCCTTTTTTTTTTAAAGTAGGGTTATGTGTCGCTGTAGCATACAGGCTGATGATGCTATCGCGGGTGCTAACTAGCGTCGCTGGCTCTTCCCTGCAGACGTGTCGGAGATGCTGCGCTCCGTGGCCAGTTTCGCCCACCTGGTCAGCGACACCATCGTGCAGGGCAGCGCCACCACCCACATGGTGCCCGTGGACCAGGCTGAGTGTGAGTACTCACCCCTCATAACCCCGACACACACACCTTCACATACCACACTACAAGTACTGCAACCCCCCCTCACCCTTACCCACCTTAAATATCACCCTCCACCCCCACCTTACCTGCCTCAAATACCCCAAACCCTCCCATACACACCTTCAAATACCACACACCAACTACAAATACTACAACCCCCCCCCCTCCAACCCCTCAATTACTGCAATCCCTTACCCACCTTAAATATCACCCCACCCTCCCATATACCTCCCACACATACTATAAACCCCTCTCCAACCCTTCAAATACCAAAACCCACTACATCCGCCTCAAACACCTCAGCCCCTCGGTACTCGTGTTCTGCATCAGGCTAGAAAAGAGACCCACACCTGCTTCAGCCTGACAGCTGGGCCCGAACCAGCCCGGCGAGCTCCAGCGTTTTCCCTTCTGCTAAATGTTAGGTTAATACGTTTTATCGCTCATGCGCTGTCAAACACCACTGTTTTAATGTGCTGCTCGGGCATAACTGCACGCTGTAAAAACCGAAGGCTTTGCGGCACTGTTGTCCATCATTGTTAAGACCTGGCAGAAGGGTTGCTGTGATACTATGTGTGAACTTTCGGGCAGCGGGCCTTTACCCGACCTGACCCAACATCACAGAGCTGAAATACCTGCATACATTCGGAAATACCTGAGCACAGCGTCCATTCTGGCCCCGTCAGGTTTGGGTCAGGAGCAGACCGTTACTCTGCACACCCTCCCCATGTCAAAGGTCATTGTCCAAGGTCTGGGGGCAGAGACAGACTATGGCACACTGTAACTACAGTTATTTGGACCCAAGCCTGAAGCAATCGAGCCTTGCAACAATTGCTGTGGCTTAAGTCCAGGTTAGGGTTCCTGTAGCCCTAATCCTCCTTTTTTAAAACCTTGAATTCACCCATTACATTACATTACATTACACCCCTAATGTACATTCGCATAATGTCTCCTTTTATAAGCGAATTGAGCTTCAGTCTTTGCGTTTCTGCAGGGAATGCTATTAGCGACCTGCTAGCAGTAGATTCACCACCAGAAATGAACAGCAGTCATGTGACCTGTTGAGATAATGGGAACTCGTGAGATATCTATGTCCTGTAACCTGTGAGGATGTATATCAATGTGGGTCTGTTAGCTCCAGCTGGGCAGATTTGGGTTGTTACCGTGGGCAACCCTTCCTACCTGCCAAACGGGTGTCAGCCGGTGCTGATTCATCCCTTACAAACGAGAGGATTAGTAATCGGGTCCACCCGTGGGGCTTCAGCAGCCAGAGAGACCGTCTGTGTCACGGCCCAGTCAGGGACTCCAGCCAAGCAGGGCTTAGAGTGGAGTACTGTGAGCTAAACGGAGTGAGAGTGGCCAGTGTAGGACTTTTATGAGAGAGATTTTTTGTGTAAGGGTGGTGCTCCGATGCTGTGTGTGTGTGTGTGTGTGTGTGTGTGTGTGTGTGTGTGTGTCTGTGTGTGTCTGTGTGTGTGTGTGCATGCATGTGAGAGTGTGTGCATGCCTGACTGAGTGTGTACGCCTGTGTGTATGTGTGTGTGTGTGTGTGTATACATGTGTGTGATTGTGTGTGTGTGTGTGATTGTGTGTGTGTGTGTGTGTGTGTGTGTGTGTGTACATGTGTGTGTGTGTGTACGTGTGTGTGTACATGTGCGTGAGTGTGTGTGTGTGTGTGTGTGTACATGTGCGTGAGTGTGTGTGTGTATGTGTGTGTACATGTGCGTGAGTGTGTGTGTGTGTGTGTGTGTGTGTATGTACATGTGTGTGAGTATGTGAGCGTGTGTGTGTGTGTACATGTGTGTGATTGTGTGTGTGTGTGTGTGTATGTGTGTATGTACATGTGCGTGAGTGTGTGTGTGTGTGTGTACGTGTGTGTGTGTGTGTGTGTGTGTGTGTGTGTGTATGTACATGTGCGTGAGTGTGTGTGTGTGTGTGTGTATGTGTATGTACATGTGCGTGAGTGTGCGTGAGTGTGTGTGTGTGTGTGTGTGTGTGTACATGTGCGTGAGTGTGTGTGTGTATGTGTGTGTACATGTGCGTGAGTGTGTGTGTGTGTGTGTGTGTGTATGTACATGTGTGTGAGTATGTGAGCGTGTGTGTGTGTGTACATGTGTGTGTGTGTGTGTATGTGTGTATGTACATGTGCGTGAGTGTGTGTGTGTGTGTGTACATGTGTGTGTGTGTGTGTGTGTGTGTGTATGTACATGTGCGTGAGTGTGTGTGTGTGTGTATGTGTATGTACATGTGCGTGAGTGTGTGTGTGTGTGTGTGTGTACATGTGCGTGAGCGTGTGTGTGTGTGTGTGTATGTGTGTATGTACATGTGCGTGAGTGTGTGTGTGTGTGTGTGTGTGTGGGTGGACTCGGGTGTGGGTCCATCAGCACTCTCACACTGCTCTCTCTGTTGGCAGCGCTGGCAGAGGACGTGAAGTTGTGTGGTGCTGAGGCCCTGGCCCTGCTGGATCAGCTGAAGGACCAGGAGAGCCTGGGGGCTGCAGACAGCGCCAAGCTCAGGGCCGCGCTGGGCAACGTTAAGGACACGGCCGAGGTGAGTGCACCCAGCATCCCCTTCCCCAACGTGTGTCCGCTGGGGGCATAACAGGCAGTGTGGTTCTGAAGCATGCCGGAGCAGGCATTCGGTCATATCCTGTGGTTGTTGAAAATGCGTCTGCTGGGGTTGAATGGGTGTTTGGTGATACAGGGCAGCTGGTACTAAAGGATCTTTCCACTGGGCTCACATAGGCATTCTGTCATACGGACTGGTGTGGTTCTGAAACACACGTACGCTGGGGCAGATGTTTGGTCATACGGTGTGGTGTTGTTCTGAAACATGCTTATCCTGGGGCAGGTGTTTGCTCATACGGTGTGGTTGTTGAAAATGTGTCCACTGCGGTTGAACAGGTGTTTGGTCATACGGTGTGGTGTGGTTCTGAAACACGCGTCCCCTGGGGCAGGTGTTTGGTCATACGGTGTGGTGTTGTTCTGAAACATGCTTATCCTGGGGCGGGTGTTTGGTCATACGGTGTGGTTGTTGAAAATGTGTCCACTGCGGTTGAACAGGTGTTTGGTCATGTGGTGTGGTTCTGAAACACACGTTTGCTGGGGCAGGTGTTTGGTCATACGGTGCGGTGTTGTTCTGAAACATGCTTATCCTGGGGCAGGTGTTTGCTCATATTGTGTGGTTGTTGAAAATGTGTCCACTGCGGTTGAACAGGTGTTTGGTCATACGGTGTGGTGTGGTTCTGAAACACACGTCCCCTGGGGCAGGTGTTTGGTCATACGGTGCGGTGTTGTTCTGAAATGGTACCGTGGGCACTGGCTCCACTGCAGTGTTGTGAATTCTGCAGAGTGTGGGTGGCGGAATAACAGTGGGCTCATATCCCATGCTACACACAGCAGTGTCTTCTGAAAGCAGCCATCTGAAAGAGTGGACATTTCTCACCAGGAACACTGAGTACACACTGCACAAAGAACAACTCACTGTTTTTAACACAAATCTTTCATTCAATAATTCAATAATTAAATTTTCATTCACTTTCTGAAATAAATGGCAGCAGTCAGCCTAATAACTTGCCTTTGGGGTATGTTTCTACTTTAGAAATTTCCGCTAAAATATCAGAATCTGTATCTCACACAGTGTGCTTTGGTAGAGAGCACAAGCTTGTCTGCAGTGAGGGTTGCTTTCAGAACTGTGGGATTGGGCATTTCAAGTTGAGGAAAAGCATCAAAAAAGAAAAAGTTA